>NC_142351.1:22914499-23223874 GCF_059441175.1 Urocampus carinirostris | reverse complement strand
TCTATCTATCTATCTATCTATCTATCTATCTGTGTCTGACAAAAATGTATTAAGTTTGATTTTCAGGGTTAAAAAGTTTTTAATTACATTTAAGAGGGAATGCATAATCTACTGGAAATTAGGGTTAGGTTTTGAAGCACTTATTTAAAAGGCTGGGGTCATGAAATAATTTTACAATCTTAAACATAGTTAACTTGGGGACCTGCACTTTACTAGTGTAGAATTGTCGCAACACACTTTTCATACAAAAATAACAAATTTATGATTGTTAAAAAAAAATAGCCTTTGCAAACATTCTTACATGCTGAATCCAGGACATACAAAAAGTGAACACACCGTTGTTCAAAGGGCAGACTTTTGAGATAAGTACAATCTGACGAAGCCAAATAACCTCAAAACTTTACTTATTTATAATTGAAAAGGGTAGAACTGAAATGAAAAAAAATCTATGTATCAGGGGACATTTATATTTCATTTATTTTTCTTAATTCTGCACCACAATTACCGTATTTTCCGCACTATAAGGTGCACTTAAAAGCCTTTATTTTTTTCAAAAGCTGACCATGCGCCTTATATATGGATCAATATTAAGTCGCAAAGTCTTGCAACTAATGCAAGCAGCCGCCGACTAGATTTTCCCCCGAACGCGAAGTAGTCCGCGGTGTATGCTGGCATTTATATACCGGCGTTTGATTTCCTAATCAATGTGTCAATCATCATTTGAATCAGTCACTATTGGCAAAAGTTATTTGAAGGTAAAGGGGGCGGATCCTTTTTAATCATTTACAGGCTCGCATAGACTAAAGGGGCGAAACAAAGCCTGCAATTGGCCGAAAAGATGAATGTGAATCACACGTTGGGTTGCACTACGGCATAGAGAAAACATTTTTTACTATTCTGTATTTGTAAATATTTTACTCTCCTGGATTTACTACACTCACGGTTGTAAGAAGACCATGGTTGCATATTATTATTGAACGTGAGAACTTAAGTGAGCTATGCGGCTTTATATTTTCCCAGTATCTTGTTTTAGAACGATCTTGATGTTTCTGTGATGAGTCTATTTTTAAACTAAATTTAATTCAAAGTGTTTATTGTCATATGCACAGTAAAGAACCCCGTTCCCCTGCACAATAAATATCTTACTTTGCTGTCCACACAGTTACCAGCAAAATGTTGAATCCCAAGACTTTAACCTTCCGAATGATGTGTGGAAACGATGCATTGGAGTGACCGGGGACATAGTACAGGCACTGTGTCCGTACATGTGTGAGACACGTATTTGCTTCTTTGCAAGCTTTCGGAATGTTAAGGGGGTAATAAGTTTGAACTGACTGTTTTGTCGACGTTCCCATTGTAGCCCCTTATAATCCGGTGCGCGTTATGTATGGAAAATATAGGACAAAAAACTATTTTTGGGGGGTGCGCCCTATAACCCGGTGCGCCTTATAGTGCGGAAAATACGATACTTAGTTCAGTGATTTTCAACCACTGTGCCGCGACACCCTAGTGTTACGTGGAAAATGATCCAACGTCACTTTTTGAAATTTAAAATTTTATAAAATATTTACGAATCCTTTTCTGCAAATATTATGTCATTGTCAAGTGTTTGTGCTGTAAAAACTGGGGGTATTACAAATTATATTTTAATTAAATATACTGTTCAGTGTCATTTTATTAAGATTTTTGGTTAGTGGTGCGCCGCAAAATTTTTCCAATGTAAAAAACATGCCCTGGCTCAAAAAAGGTTGAAAAACACTGACTTAGTTGACATAAAACACGCGTGATGAACTTTTATTATAGCAGCCGATTGATTGTACGGGTTGAAAAATATCACTAGTTGATTTATATTAGCCAATGGAAATCACTGACACACCCACACCACCTACTGTCAGACGGTCTAGGTGGGCCTGTTAAGGCATGCAGGATGTGTAAGGCAGTCCTATTGCATTTGACTGTCTGCTTTTTATATTTTTCTTGTCCAGTCAAGTCAAGTCATTTTTATTTGTATAGCCCTTAATCACAATTAGTCTAAAATGTGTTTTATGTAAAGTGAAAAGAAAGCTCTTTGATATGCTTTGTTGTTAGTCTTACCAGAGAGAACTACAAAGAGATCAAAGAGATCAGACCCAGCAGAAAAAGCTAATGTTGTGACTCATCCATTTGCAGAAACTGTAATAATAAAAACCTCATCATCCAGTCCAGCGTGAATGTGGATCTTTGGTGGGACACGTACACCGCGGTTACATTGGTGCCGTGACCCGTGACTTCTATCAAACTCTCCGAACCGAGGACTGTCCTACCTGCCACATCGTTTCATGAAGCGATCAGCTCACAGTATTTAAAATTGCTATACAGTGACGTGTTACGCAGGCTCCTGATTTATTTTGTGATTTTGACTCATTTACATCTTTGAAACATGTTTAATCATAGCACGAGTGACATTTCTGAGGGTGTAGCTGATCATATACGTGGAATTCCCTGAAACCTACATCATCTTTCTTCTCTACTTAGTAAATGGTCACAGCTAATTATGATACAAAAACAAAACGTTTGAAGAAATAAAGATATGTACAGTTTAAAAAACTACAGGGGTTTGTAAATCTTTGTCAAATATACATACAGTATATACAAACCCGACTTTAAGTCCCGCGATTGAAACTGAATGTCCTTCATGAAAGTACACAGTCCAAAAATTAAAGCCGGCAAAATTAACGGGAAAATGATACCGATACTTAAGGTTTGATGCAGACCTGCAGAGTCCAGGTCCCGTTGAAAGTAATCCAAGGAAAAAAAATGTATATTTCCAAAGGTAAGGGTGGGAAAAATATATATCCAATATTGTCCGCTGCGTCCACAAACACATCTCACATTTACTCCACTTCCCGTCAGCCCGCGTTTGCTCTGCCCCTTCTTTTTGATTCGCCCGTGGAAAACATATCAGAATAAGTCTCTAAAATAAATACATTACAAAAATATACAGTTGCAAATACATTATATACATGGTTACACATATCTAAAAAGAAAGACGGTACACCGAAAGAGTTTTCAAAGCTTTAATAATAAAATTATAACTTTCATGCCAAACCGTGCCTGTGAAGGGTAGCAAAGCGCTACTAGCAACACGCTCGCAACTCAGTAAACGGGTCTGTTTGAAAAAACATACCGTACTTGTCGCGGTAAACCATCCTCATATTCCTCCTTATAATTGACGTCATCAAAGCCGTCTTCCCCAGTATGGGAAAGAGACTGTCATATATCGTCGTCCCACGCTTCCTTCTTCAAAAACACACTAGCAACACGCTCGCAAAGTAAAGTTTACGTGCAGTAGTAGTTTCCTTCTTTATCGGACTGCTCGATTGCTTTTAGCTTGAAAGCTGCGTCATGTGCCTTTCTTTTTGCAATTTGCATGATGAGGATATGTCTACGCTAATTTAATTTGTGCACAAGCTAAGAAGTTGCAGTCTTCCTCGGCGCATATATTCCACCGGTCTAAATCTTACCTTTTGTTCTTTTGCGTTTATATTTTTCAGGATTAAATTCCGTTTCCTCTATTCACTAACATTTGTCTCTGGTACTGTGAATTGGGATAAAATAAAATGCACATTACACATAAATACAGCAGTCCAGCCTGTGCGAACTATATTTATTTCAAATTAAACACACCACCTGAAATGCCTGATTCACTCTGGGAACTCACACAATATCCCACCTCAAAACCTTTTCTCCTCTGATCATACAATTCACATAGGTTACTCTTTTTTACTTCAACATGGTGGGAGTGTTTGAATCCAGGCTTAAGACACTTATATTCTGTGGCTTGTGAATAGCCTAAATTTCATGTTAATGCTACATTCATTACCTGGTCACTCTTTTTATATTTCCTTTTTTTATATTATACTTTATTTGTTTTATATCTATCCATCCATCCATCCATTATATGCACCGCTTATCCTCAGTGGGGTCGCAGGGGTGCTGGAGCCCATCCCAGCTATCTTCAGGCAGTGGGCAGGTGCAGGGTTGGGTAGGGTTACTTTAACTGAATTACTTTCAATTACTTTTGGATTACTCCAATACCAAATATGCTAATAAAAGACAAAAGAAACTAAATATGAATAAAATTACTAAATTTTGTGCAGGCTTGGGGGGGAATGGAATACATGGAACGGCAAAAATGATGTTGGCAAGCTGTCTGGATTTACTTTCATTTTGTTTCTGTCGCATTTTATGTTAGTTTTGCCGGAGATCAAAGAGATCAAAGCAGGAGAGAAAGCTTACCACGTGTTGTGAGTCATAATTTTATTCATATCTAGTTTATTGTCTTTTATTAGCATATTTGGTATTGGAGTAATCCAAAAGTACTTGAAAGTAATCCAGTTAAAGTAACCCTACCCAACCCTGGTTGCCAGCCAGTTGCAGGGCACACAGAAACAGACAATTCACTCGCTCATTCACACGTAGGGACAATTTGGACCGACCAATTAAGCTAACATGCATGTTTTATATTTTATTTTAAATTGTATTGTTTGTTAATGCAACATCCATTGCAGGCCGGCCATTCTGAAAGGGGGATTTACCTCATGTGCGGCCCCTTTCCAAGGTTTTTCTTCATTTTCCTCATGCTGAGGTTTTGGAGTTTTTACTTGCCCTCATGTGGGTTTTAGATCATGGAGAGGCGTGTTAATAGTCTGCAGTTTGCAATAATCTGTGGTCTGTGCAGTCCTTTGAGACTACCCAATTGTGATAAAGGCTTTGCAAATAAACATGAGTTGACTTTAATATCTCCTAAAGGTGAAAGATTTTCATACCTGTTTTTCACCAAACAATGGCAATTGTTCATTTCAGAGGTGAATATTTTATTATGCAATGTGTAAGCCTGGAGAGGGATGGGCGCCACTAGGCTGTACTTGCCCAAGACTCACCACAAGAAATGGTGCCCCAACACCCCAAGTGGTTAAGCTGTCCAAACAACCAAAAGGTTGAATATGTTTCAATTATATAGATATAAAAAAGCTCTTATTTTTGGTATTCCTCTTAAAAGTGAAGCTGACTAACTCAATAAATGCTAGCATTAGCGACCTGCGCTAAGGGGTTGGTCAAAAGAGCTGCAGCTTCATGGCAAAGCTTTGACAAAGAAAAAGAATATATATTATCCCAATCCTCTTTGAAGGCAGAGATAAAAGACAGCTGTTGCAAGACATCCACAGAGACAGCCGATTAGCCTAAACGAGAACGATTCTCACCAACTGTCACCGGCGCGGAGCTCACATTCCCGAATGAGGCGCTCGACCTCCTGCCGCTGCATTTCCAGGCCCGGAGGGGACTCGGCCGCGGAGCAGCGGCTGTTGGCCGCCATGATAAAGGTCAGTAAGTCATTAATGACGAGAAATGAAGGCAAAAGTGGACACTTGGGAACGCCGCCTTGCTCAAGCCATCGACCGGGGGGCTGCGCGGACTTGTTTGCGGAAGTAGGAAGTGTCTGCCAGAGGGGAGGATGACGACTTCCTGGTTCTCCACCGCAAGCTTTCCCGAAACGAAATCACTCGATTTCCTTTTCTGTAAAAAGCAAATGTGCGAGACGCACTTCCGCGAGACACAAACGCCAATGTTTAGCGCGTGAGTTGTGTGATGTGTGAACCTTGATGATCATTCTTCTCATTTGGAGTTATCTTTCGTGGTTGGGCCACGTTTGACACGGTCACGTAAACTAAGCGACATGTATTAAAGTCTCCAATTTGGCTGCGTCACACCGACGAGCTTGTTTACCTTGGTGACGTCTTATGTTTTGATTAATGTATCGCGAGACCAGTGACGAGTTATGTCTTTGAGACTTCAATATCGCGAGATTTTCGAGGGTCTCGAACTACAGCTGGGTGAAAAATTGTTATGGATTACTGTTTGTTATTCTGAATGTATATAATTTATATTTATATATTGTATATTTTTAATTGTGAATGTGTTTAATTGCTGTTAAAAATGTCGATACAAATTGTTCAAACCTCATATTGTTAGAAAACGATATAATGAAATTGTGAATATGTTTAATTGCTGTTAAAAGTGTCAAGAACAATTGTTCCAACCTTACATTGTTTATTTGGTGTTAAAGGTGTCAATAAAAATTGTTCGAACTAAAAAACTAAAACTGTATATTTTTAGGTATTTTTTTATCATCCTTTTATTTCTACCTTTGATAGGATTGGTCCTCCACGAAAAAATACACATATTTAGGTATTACATGATTAATTTTTGTGATCATTTATTTATGGAAGGAGTTACCGGTAGATGATGACCTTAAGAATGTCAAGTCAAGTCATGTTTATTTTTTTCAGCCCTTTATCACAAGGAGTCTCAAAGGGCTGCACAGACCAAACATTATTGCAAACTTCAGACTATTATTACAAGTGACAAACAAATAACTGTACACCTGTCGTTTGAGGGAGCTCCCTCGGAGATGGAAGCACAATTAACGTTATTGTGCAAAAAGATGTCATTTCATCATTTCACTTTTGATATGAAATAAAGGAGGGTAGTTTTATTTTACTCACCAAAATTATTGAAGTACTGTGCTTGTTTGCTCCATTGTTGCGTCCCATTGTTTACAAGTTGTGCTTGTATGTGGCTTGCCAAAAGCGCAGATTTACACTATATATGGACATTGACACGGTGGGGGCAGAGCATACAATAGAACTGACCTGGTGAGAACAAGAAAATACAAAAATGTCCCTTATTTATAAATATATATTTTTTGTTCAAATTCTATACTATTCGTATTCTGGTCAAATGTACAAAAGAATGTTAATGTATAACGATTTCCTTGGGTATCATATGCTATACGAGTCAAGAGCAATATTATAAGTTTTACAAAAGGTTGAAGAAGAGGGTGAGTCAGATGTCCTAAGGGGCCAATTGCTCTTGTAATGCTCAACAGGGCTTTAGAGTTTTCAGAGGAATGAAAACCGAACCCATGCTACTGCTTCTTGGTGGATCTGACAGGGATGTGACACCTTGTAAATCTTGTTTTGATTACACAACAAATTAACACGCTGTTGATGTAACCTCCAGGTCGTTCCAAAAGGTGAAACCAGACGCTGTATGCAGACAGTTTATATTTGGATACTGTATCCCGCTCAACATACTGTACAGTACTTAACAATCTTATTAGTCTGCTGTCGTTTTTCCACTAGATGGAGTAAGTGTCCAATATCAGCATATGCTGGAGGAGACCAAACAGCTGAGAGTTGAAAAGAAACGAGAAGAACATTTGACTCACCAGAAGCAATAACAAAATAACCAGACTAAAGTTTTTTCCTTGTTTTCTGATGACCAATCATTTGAATTTGCATTATTTTGCATGTGATTCCCATACCATGTAAAAATCCTGGCAGGCCCCCAGGGTCTCATTGGTTTACCTTCTCTGCATCATATGCGTCAATATCAGTTATTCTTAACTATCCTTCGCCATTCGCATCCATCCCTTGCATACACTCTTGCGTTCATTGAATAAACCAACCTCACATTCAGAGAATGTTTGGCCCCATCTATACAACAATATTTGTATGGATTGATACAGTTAAAGTATTGTATGGAAGTATGGGTGTCGCAGCGCGGCACAGTTCGGATGTCATGGGTTCAAATCCAGCTATTGCACTAGCCTTCCTGTGTGAGGTGTGCATGTTCTACCCGTGCCTGCGTGAATTCCCCCCGGGCAGTCCAGTTTCCTCCCAAATTCCAAAAACATGCATGTCAGGTTAATTGGGCAGTCCAAATTGTCCCTAGGTGTAAATGAGCAAGTGAGTTGTCTGTCTCTTTATGCCCAACAACTGACTGGCAACCAGTTCAGGGTGTCCACTGCCCACTGCCCGGAGACAGCTGGGATGGGCTTCAGCACCCCCGCGACCCTACAGAGGTCAAGCGGTGCAGATAATGGGTGGATTGAAGTATTGATACAAAAGTTTAAAAAGTAAAATCCCACCATATGGTGAGACATGATAAAAATTGTTCAAACTTCATATTGTTAAAATATGATATAATGAAATTGTGAATGTATTTAATTGCTGTTAAAAGTGTCGATAAAAACTCATATTGTTGGGATATGAAATAATGAAATTGTGTGTTTAATTGCTGTTAAAAATGTCGGAAAAAAATTGTTAAAACGTCATATTGTAAGATATAATGAAATTATTGTTAAGATTGTCGAGAAAAAATGTTCAAACCTCACATTGTTTATTTGCTGTTGATAGTGTCAATAGAATTGTTCAAACCAATGATGAAATTCTGATTTTGAATTGTAAATTTAAAAAAATTCATTAAGTTTCAGATAAAGTCTTAAAATTCCAATGCAGTTGTTTGTAACTTACATAATTCTTCATAAATTATTTGAATACATTGTTGTTTTTGTCAATCTTTTTTTCCCGTTTTTATATTTTTGTAATACATTTTCCGTAAAAACAGCTCTTGTTGAAGTTGACAACAAAGTTACCTGCATGAGAATCGGTTGTAAAATAAGTAAGTTTTCATGTACATGTGTTGCTCGAATGGGGAAATTGACCCGACCAACGTGTCCGTCACGTAGGCATGCCAGTTAGCCGGCTGCTACAGAACGCTGACGTAGATGTCTGTGGCCTCAACGGGATTGTTTATAATATCGCGAGATGTGCAACAAGTTTCACGACTGGCACCACAGCCAATGAAAATGCATCTTACTTCCAGTTTCCGGAGCGGGAACAAAGTTGTTGCGGCAAAAAGTGGCCATCATGGACGTGGAGATGACAGAATCGCCGAGCGTGAAAAACACAGCCACAGAACGTTCTCAAAAGCCGGATACGGAGGCTGGCGAGGGCGGTAGCGCAAGCGCCAGCTCTTACGATCTACCTTGGGTTGAGAAGTACAGGCCCTTGAAGCTGAACGAGATAGTCGGGAACGAGGACACGGTGAGCCGCCTGGCGGTGTTCGCCCGAGAAGGAAACGTCCCGAACATCATCATCGCAGGTCAGTATGCAGACGTTGTTGCATAATGTACGTTAAATGATCACTAATGCTCACTGTCCGAACCAAAACTAGGTAAAAACTGTTACGGATTGCCAATTTAACCTGTAATGTTGAATGTTGTTTGAGCAAAAGTATGCTTCGCTTGAGCTGATCTACATTATGGAAAAATTGAAATAAATATATTTAACTGTCAAATGTACAGCATAAATAACAAATAAAATATCCAATCGTGCTTATTGTGAAATTTTCCTGCAGACCTTGAAAAGTCTTTAAAATCATTAATCTAGAAATAAGGCCTTAATTGGCATTAAAACGTCTTAAATCCAATTTTCATAAGTCTTAAAAAATGAGAGTATACTTAAGAATGTCAGGTGTTTATGAAATATTAAAGACACATAGTGTATTTTTGAGCGCTTTCTTGTGGTGGAAAAGATTTATCTATCTATTTATCTACCTTGGTCATATCCCTCAAGAGGGGTGACCGACAGCAAGACAAACACATACAATAACAAAGAAAATAAAAAAGGGGGGAAAAATAGCAAAAACACACACAAACATTTTTGGACCATGGCCAACCCAAATGCCCAAACACCCAAACAAGTTAGGTACCTCGGCACCTAATTTGGCCATGCTTTCGTCCCTCCAGATGAAAAATACTTACCCTGTGGTGAGGGGCCCTCTCCTCGTGAGAGGTAAGAGAATTCTCCCACCGTGGCGACTAAAGTGGAGGGAGCGAGGGGACTGGGGATCCTCTACTCTTTATCGCTACTCCCTAAGAGACAGCAAGGTAAAGAAAGGGGGGCGGGAGACCAAAAAGTCTCTCAAACCCTGGTTAAAGGAAAAAGCTTACTTAATTAAAAAAAACAATATTAATTTGAAATAATATGCAAAATTGCATTTATATACAAACGTCTATCCATTATTTTTTGTTTATCTGGGGTCGGGTCGCAGGGGCAGCAGCCTTAACAGGGAAGTCCAGACCTCCCTATCCCCAGCCACTTCTTCCAGAGGCGTTCCCAGGCAAGCCTAGAGACATAGTCTGTCCAGCGTGTTCTGGGTTGTCCCCGAGGCCTCCTGCCGGTGTGACATGCCCGGAACCTCTCCAGGAGGCATCCTTATGAGATGCCCGAGCCACCTCAACTGGCTCCTCTCAATGCGGAGGGGCAGTGGCTCTACATAGTCTTCCTGGATGACTGAGCTTTTCACCTTATCTCTAAGGGAGAATCCAGACACCCTGCGGAGGAAACTCACCTCAGCCATTTGCATCTGCGATCGTGTTCTTTCGCTCATAACCCAAAGTTCATGACCATAGGTGACGGTAGGAACGTAGATGGACCAGTAAATCAGGAGCTTTGCCTTTAGGCTCAGCCCCCTCTTCACCACGATGGGACTGGGACAGGGTCCGCATGACAGCAGATGCTGCACCGACCCTGTCTGTCCATGTCTCGTGAATTTTTGAAATATTCTTGGGTCAAGAGATTTGTATTTTATACAACATGAGGCTCACACAGAGGGAAGAGATGATTGTCCGCCATCTTCCTGATAAGGTTATCCCCCCAAAAATCAAAATCCTGTGGGGAAAAAAAGAAAAAATAGTGCGGTTTGGTCAGTTTTGAGTCTCTTATTTTGTATTCTTCCTTGTGTTTTGTAGCACTAGATATTTGGTTGCACAACAAAGCACAGGGACATCTAGTGGTCAAATATTACTCTCCCTTCAAGTCAGGGACACTGGATCACTTGTGACTTTCACTTGAACCCTGAACAATAAAATTGTTAAAGACTATAAGCTTTAACTCCGATTTAGGTCCCCCTGGAACCGGAAAGACAACCAGCATTCTGTGTTTGTCCCGAGCGCTGCTTGGTGCCTCCATGAAAGACGCTGTGCTAGAGCTCAATGCCTCGAATGACAGGTGAGATCACTTTCCCCTCGCCCCTTTTTGCATTGTTATATGATGGATATGACGCTATGTTGAATGCAGGGGCATCGATGTCGTGAGGAACAAGATCAAAATGTTTGCCCAGCAAAAGGTAACGCTACCTAAAGGACGACACAAGATTATCATCTTGGATGAAGCGGACAGGTGACCTTTTTTTTTTTTTTCATTTCATATCCGATGTCCAATATAGGAGCATCCATTAGAAATTGAAGTTTTAGTTTTCACAGTGTAACAACTTACTGGTTGCTGGAATGTCTATCGGGCCTTAATACATACTTTGACATCTTCTCTTTCTTCAGTATGACTGACGGCGCTCAGCAGGCATTGAGGAGGATTATGGAGATCTACTCAAAGACGACACGCTTCGCTTTAGCCTGCAATGCCTCGGACAAGATCATAGAACCCATACAGTCCCGCTGCGCCATTCTACGCTACTCCAAACTGACCGACGGCCAGATCCTGACCCGGCTGCAGGAAGTGGTAGAGAAGGAGCGGCTCTCTGTGTCTGATGACGGCCTTGAGGCGATCATCTTCACAGCGCAGGGGGATATGCGGCAGGTGAGGACACCAGCACTTAAATCAGTGTTGTATGACTTCTCAATTTAAACCAGACACGTCTAACTAAATATGTTAAGGGAGCATATGTTTTAGAGCAGGGGAACCTATGGCACGGGAGCCATATATGGCTCTTTTCATGAGTACGTATGGCTCCGAAATAAAATATAACTATTGCACATCTCTCTGTGGCGTTCCAAAGTCAAGTGATTTCATCCCGATTTTGGTCCATATAAAGCCGAATTAACTTAATGCAGAAGTTTGATAAGAAACCATTTAAACTGATAAATAAAAATGCTGGCAAACAACTTTGATTGGGTGAGCAGTACAGGTGGGCGGATCCCTGCACACAGCGCAAGGCACTTCCTTTTCTCGCTCTCGCTCTCTCGCTCTGTGCAGTCTACACCGAAAGTGAATACGACAATATGCTTATCGTTTGTGACATTTTTACAAAAGAAATTTGCATGCATTGTTTTAAAAACCGTTATTAAGGACAAATTTCATTGAAAAAATTGCCTCAACACTCTTAACTGAACTAACACTCATTCTTATCAGAAACAAGAGCTCTAGCTTCCACTAGATTTAAACCTCTTTCCTGCTGTGCACTCACAACACCATTCATCCACGTCAATTGCGGCCTTCCTCTTGGTGTCCTAACAAGAATATTCTCCTGACAAGAATAAAAAAAATATCATGTTCATTCAGTTTAATTTCCTGTAGTAACAGCTCGCTTGTGGGGCGGCAGTAGCTCAGGAGGTAGAGCGATCGTTTTAGGATTAAGGGATCCCAGTTCGAATCCCGGCTTGTCCGTGTTACATGCCGAAGTGTCCTTGGGTAAGACACTGAACCCCCAATACGCAGGTTAGCGCCTTACATGGCTGCACAGATCACGGCCGCTCTTGGGAAATGTGAAGCACAATGTAAAGCGATTTGGGAAGTCATTGACTTTAAAAGCGCTATATAAATGCAGATCATTTCTCATTAACTTTTTAAACATGAATGGAACAGTGAACTTTTTTTATTAAGAGCTATACAAATGTGACTTGACTTGAACTTGGAGTGTTCTGAACATGGCTTCTCTTGCCTACTTGCTTCTCTAAAAACAACGCACAAAACACTGAATTACAAGATGGAAAGGACCCCAAAAAACTAAAATGGAATGTTGAACTGTATGATAAGTAACTTAAAAAGTATGGTAAAAATACAAAAGCTAGTGAAAACTGGAAAAAGTACTGAAACCAAACTAACAGTATAAAAATTACTGAAAAGCAGGAAATGTTAAAGTATGTATAAGTACTGAAAAGTTTTAAAAAAACACAAAAAACATTTATTTTCTGAAGATGAGGACCTCACACTAATTTCGGCAATTGGCTGGCAGGCCATGTGTTTAAGACTCCCGTTTTAGATGTTCCCCTCCTCAAGCCACCCTTGATTCATTAAAAAAAAAGCCTTGCAGGAACTGATAAACAATGTGGATTGATCTGTGTTCAACAAGGGAAATCTAAAACATGCTGAGGTTTTGGTCCTTGAGGACTGTATTCCAATCCATGTAGTCTTTACGGTGGCAAAAGCGGTACCATGGTTATTCTGTGTTTCCCACCATTTTCAATTCCTCATTTGTGTGTCCATAGGCGCTAAACAACCTCCAGTCCACCAACTCGGGTTTTGGCTACATCAACAGTGAGAATGTATTCAAAGTGTGCGATGAACCGCACCCCTTGCTAGTGAAAGGCATGCTGGGACACTGTGTGGAGGGAAATATAGATGAGGCATACAAAGTGGTGGAGCAGTTGTGGGCGCTTGGCTACTCGCCGGAGGACATCATCGGTAACATCTTCAGAGTGTGCAAGACTTACCAGATGGCTGAGTACCTCAAACTGGAGTTTATCAAGGTGAAATGCCATTTTACCCCCTGTAACTGTGCTCAAAAAATGGGTGCTTGACAGCTTGGAAATTTTGTTTACAGGAGATTGGGTTCACACACATGCGCATCATTGAGGGTGTCAACTCACTCTTGCAGATGGCAGGCCTGGTGGCTCGTCTTTGCAGTAAAGTAGCGCCCCCTGTTGCAAGTTAGTGGCGCTGAGGATTTTGAATAACCCCTGGAATGACTCATTTGATCTAACTCAATGTATATGTTTTGTAGCCTTTAACGAATAAAACTCTTAATTTGTACATGGTCACTTCCCTGTCTCGGTGAAATCAATACATCACGTCAACTTTATTTCAGTCCAAACATTTTAATTACATACATTTATCTCAATACAACAACCAGCTAACATTTTCCGCTAGGGGAAGGGTCGTATCAAGGTGTTTAAAGAAATGTTGTCAGTGTTTCTAAACAAATTAAGGCTGCTAAAATTCACGTACGTAAACCAGCCATATATGGTGTCAGTATGTCAGGCAAAACAATTAAATGCTTCTGCACTAGACCCAAGAAGGTAATTCCTTCTTGTATGATTATAGTCATTGTGACATTTTGTTGACTGGCGTGCCATTGTATTTTCTTTGGCATCTCCAGAATCCAGTCAATGCAAAGTTTTTACAGGTAATTAGCCATTCACCACTCACATATTACATACTTGTTAGCAATAACCGCCTAGGTCCTTTTGACAACGGATGCTGACTAATGAGATAGCACAATCAGGACTACATGACAAAAAGTCACAACATTTCAAAAGGACGAAAAATTGAACAGCAACTTTTACAGAATAATCATAGTCATGCTCCCCCTTTCCCTAAGCAACGGAACAGTGGATATTTATTGAACAATGCTAGTATTTGCAGAGGTTTTGGCTAACTTAAGGAGTTCAATGTCGGTACCATATGAACGAGATTTCTATGTACAGGATTCCTACAACTTAAGTTCGACTTTTTAAGACTTTAAAATGCCTTTGAAATCAAATTTAAGACCAAGTCGGAAAAAAATTCACAAAAGAAAATATCACAAATATTTCTTGCATCTAATACATCGTGCCTCGTACACATTACTCGGCACAGCTTTAAGCCATGGCGAAAAACGTCGGTCAGTCAGCCACTTCTCATTCAGTGTACTCTCTCCCATGGTCCAAAGTAAACATCTCTGTCTCAAGCAGTGTTTCCTCTAAGCTGCTCGCGTGCGCAATTGCGCACTGCTCGCACATTCTCAGCGGACAAGAAAATCTAGGCAGCGCACAAGGGTTCTAAACGGCTCTTCAGGTTGTTTTTGCTTCTTTAATCCCAACATGACCAAATATGTAAAATTATGCAAACAATGACTTAAAGGAAGGGGGGGAATAGAACAAAAAAGAAAAAAATACCAAAATGAAAAAGTAGTGAAAAGCTGAGAAAAAAAGAAGAGGAAAAAAATAACAGCTCGGAAAAAATAAACAATTAGATTTTTTTAAAGGAATTTTAAAGAAAAGTAGAAAAAAAAAAACACGGAAAAAGTTTGTTGCATTCAAATAATTTCCAATTATATCAAGTGAATCTTGTTGCCATCATTGTACTTCCACTAAAAAATGTGACTAAGTACAGTTCTGTATCTTACAACCGACTAAATAAGCCCCCAAAAATTTTAATATTATGCGACAAAATATATCATGAAATAAAAAGAAATGGATATCTTGTGAAAGAATTTTAAGAACAAATGACGTTTGTAGGTCGTACGACCTTTGCAATAGTACATGAGTCAATTCATTCAAAAGAGAAGAAATAATTTTCCATTGCCGGAAACTCGGCAAAATGTAACTTGGTGTCAAGTTTTGGACATGTTTGATAATTAATTATCTTGCCACACTTGGGATTATGGTTGTTCACTGTTGTTTCAAGCGTTGCTCACCGACTTTATGTGAACGCTCAGACTTGTGGAAAATTAGAGGGAACATTGGTCTCAAGTTGCTATGTGAATCGTGGGAAATACTCGACTGAAACCACATCACCATTTTGATAGTTCCCTTATTGTGGTCAACTCATGTTGCCACCAAAGTAAATCGGTAAATTATTCAAATAGACAATTGATAAATGTTATTTAATCTTTTTAGTTTAAACAAATATAAATCCTATTAATGTATTCACATTGAGACTTTCGAAAATTGGATTGAAGACATTTTAATGCCGATCAAGGCCTTTATTTTATAATTGTGAATTCAATTCCTTTTAAAACTTTTCAAGGATCCCCTGGAACTAAAGAGTTTGTCACTATATGAACACAGATGTACTTTGAGTGACATTTTAGTATTATGGTGAGCTGTGAGTTTTAGCTGATGTAAAATGTGTTTTGGATCATTAAAAGTCAAACATTGTCTTCATGACAATAACATCTCAAGAAAAAAATGGGTATTTTTGTTCACATTCAGGCCACCAATGAGATTTTTTCCTTGCAGTAATAATGATTGAAATCCGCAGCTCTACAAAAGGCATTCAAATGGCTTAAGTACATACATTTGCAGCAGAATCGAAGGTAATAAAGAACAAGATTCAAATGAATAGTAAAAACTCACATGAACGCCATCTACAGGATTATCACAACGACTGCAGGGCAGTAAGTGGGGAGTAAGTGAAGACCACTTGTCACCTTTGCGTTCGCCTCATTTTGACAATTTGCGACAAGTACGGCCAAACTGTAGGTCTGCTTCCCAGCGGGAGGTAAGAAGTCTACGTTGGCAGGACAGCGGAAAACAAATGACAAAGACCTCTCCTTCGAGATTATGGGTTGGTGGACGCTCCTCCTTCTGGGAGCGTGTTGTTGGAACTGCGACTTCGGACGCCATCACTGGAGCCCACACTGGAGGCTGAGTGAGTCCTGGAGCGAACAAGGCGGGTCATGCCGGCTGTGGGCACTAGTAGAAGGGAACACGTGTTGAAATCAATGGCCTCCTGACTTTTTTCATAATTTTAGTGCCAAACTCACCATTCATTTACAATTTAAATGGGAAGAATACAATTTACTGAGAACCAAGTTTAAAAGCCAAACATTTCGATCATTAAAACCCTAACACAGGGTAGTTCAACTAATTTTTCCTCGGGATTCACATGGTAGAAAATACATTCTCACGTGGGCCAGACTTGTAAATGAATGGCATAAAATGTGCCTTAGCTAGAGCGCTGGGGGTATTTTCATAGGCTCACAAATTATGATTAAGGGATGTAAGATTTGATAAGGTAATTGGGTTGCTATTTTCCCTCAATATTTTCCTCTTAACTAAGATTTATTCTGTTCTAGTGTTTATCAACTGTACATTTGTAAAAAAAAAAATATATATATTTCCACTACAGTTTATTTAATTGAGGGGAACAAATGCAGACTGTAAAGTGACACAACTAGCACCCAAACACTAATTTAAATGAGTCATAATTATATTCAAGGTGTTCTGCTTTTTATTTTTAATGAAACGGTTTACCTGGATAGGGGATCTTCACTGTAATATTTTATATAGGAACCAAAGCTTTAAACTTCTGAGAAGACACTTCTAGTATGTGCTTTTTTATAAATTTTGCATTTTTCATATTGCCTTAAAAAGCGTGTCTGTGACTTTTATTATTAGTAGAACAACATTGGGGTTAATTTACTCTGGTTGATAAATAGTAACAAGTAAATGCACCACAATGGGTGCTTTCCAAGTGGCATCTGGCTTTGGCAACATCCAGTGGACATTTAAAACTGCAAGTCATTGATGCGAGGCTGCCAATTATTCTCTTTTGCTTCTCTCAGCATTGTCTCGCGGCCCACCTAAAATGATGTAGTGGGCCACAAGACCTAGTGGGCCTCTAGTTTGACACGTGGACCCGAGCAGAAAATATTTGGTCACGATTGGCTGATCATTACAAAAATACAGAGAAGGTAGGTGACGAAAAAGGTTTCACTTACTATAACCCATCCCCTGCACAAAATACTTGAAGGCCTCCGACAGTTTTCCAGGCTGAGCAAGGACGAAAGTAAAATCATTAAATTTCCCACACTTGCATAAAACTAGTCATCTTATCAAGGAGGAAATCAATGACTAACCTGCACTACTTGTGGAAGTCCTCCACAGTCTGCCATCTAAAGGAAAGACAGAGAATTATATCACGTCACATACGCGTACAAGATTTCGAGCTCACAAACGGCGCACAATGTATTTCTGTGTGTTTAACGAACAGAAAAGGGGATTTTGTTATACAGACAGTTATAATATACCCATGGCAAGTCTTTTGATATCCGTGCTATAATTTTGATTGTATGATTTCATGAGGTTAATTTGCATAATGATAAACATGGCAGTTTCTCTACCTATGACTTGGCGAGGTCATTTTAAAGACACTACACAAAAGCATGTCAAAGTCAAAATGTTAGTTAAACTCTGGTCTTAATACATGCTAGCCATGCCTAAAAAATAAAAATCTAAGATAGGTTACAAGGATCCAAACATTTTGCAATTTGTGATTATGGAGATTTGTGTTTGGGAATGTTTCTGCTAAATACTCCGAACTCATGTACTTCAATAATGAGAAGGTATAATTAGACATCTGAGTGGCGCAGAGTCCTTAAGTAAAATTTGAATTTACCAGGTTTCTTTCATTTATCTGTTTTAAAGCTAGTCACGATTTACCTCATTACAACAACACCTGATGTAACTAAGTCAAACTTGGAAATCTCATTATTTTCATCCGACTGGTTCACTTCAATGTTTTATCTTTTTGCATCTTCGCCTGGAGAGGGATGGGCGCCACCAGGCTGTACTTGCCCAAAACACACCGCAAGAAATAGTGCCCCTACGACCCTAAAAGTTAAGGGATCCAACCAACCATATTGGCCTGGAGAGGGATGGGGGCCAGCAGGCTGTATTTGTCCAAGCCACACCACAGGAAATGGTGTGCATACGACCCTAGTGGTTAAGAGATCTAACGAACCATGTTGACCTGGAGAGAGATAGGCGCCACCAGGCTGTACACACCACAAGAAATGGTGCCTCTACGGCCCTAGTGATTAAGGGATCCAACCAACCATGTTGGCCTGGAGAGGGATGGGGGCCACCAGGCTGTATTTGCCCAAGACACACCACAGGAAATGGTGCGCATACAACCCTAGTGACTAAGGGATCCAACCATCCATGTTGGCCTGGAGAGGGATGGGGGGGCCACCAGGCTGTATTTGCCCAAGACCCACCACAGTAAATGGTGCGCATACGACCCTAGTGATTAAGGGGTCCAACCAACAACGTTGGCCTGGAGAAGGATGGCGGCCAACAGGCTGTATTTGCCCAAGACCCACCACAAGAAATGGCACCCCTATGACTCTAATGGTTAAGGGATCTAACCAACCATATTGGCCTGGAGAGGGATAGGGGCCACCAGGCTGTATTTGCCCAAGCCACACCACAAGGAATGGTGCCCCTTTGACCCTAGTGGTTAAGGGATCCAACCAACCACGTTGGCCTGGAGAAGGTTGGGCGCCACCAGGCTGTATTTGTCCAAGCCACACCACAGGAAATGGTGCGCATACGACCATAGTGATTAAGGGATCCAACCAACCATGTTGGCCTGGAGAGGGATGGGGGGCCACCAGGCTGTATTTGCCCAGGACACACCACAAGAAATGGTGCCCCTACGACCCTAGTGATTAAGGGATCCAACCAACCACGTTGGCCTGGAGAAGGATAGGGGCCAGCAGGCTGTATTTGCCCAAGACCCACCACAAGAAATCGCACCCCTATGACTCTAATGGTTAAGGGATCTAACCAACCACGTTGGCCTGGAGAGGGTTGGGCGCCACCAGGCTGTACTTGCCCAAGATACACCACAAGAAATTGTGCCCCTACAACCCTGGGAATTAATGGATCCACCTACCCACCAAGTTCACAAAAAAACAGGTCAGTCAAAATATTAAGAGACTTGCAAACATTCTCACACTGATAACATTACAATAATATGTATATGACCTCAAATCCACTCTGAGAGAATGATGACCCACAGCATTTTCCTATCTATATGTACCCACAAATGATGAATATATTGTTTTACAAAATACTCATACTGTCATCACATTCAAGTGAAAAGTGTTGACACTTTTTTTGAAAATCAACCCAAAGTTTGTGTGCACAAATGAAGCTATGAAAAGTCCTGGAACTGAATGGAAAGTACCTTGAGCAGGGTTGTTTTGGTTGGATTCAGTCTGGAATTACATTCCACCTGATTGAGAGATAGTGGATACAGACATCAACATTACAGAATAAAATAGTTTAAAAACACACCGATGTTGTTGATCATGTCAAAAGCAATAAAAACAGACCACAGCGTCAACAGCAGGTGAAGTATCGCCGACCACCAGCAGAGCAGGACACCTGACAATTAAACAGTCAGAAGAGAAGAAGCAAAAAAAAAAGGTACAAATAGTTGGTACCTAAGAGTCTTGATGGTGTCATCGTTTAAACCAGGAATGGGACGCTCCATTTGCAACTCTGTCCGACTATAATTAAAGACAAGGATGTTAGAAAATAAACACAATATCACTCTAAACTTTTACAGAAAAGTTTGCAGCTGATGAAAATGGAAAAAAATATACTGCCTGCAAACAATGAACAAATAACACACTCCAAAAGGATGTTTGAATTGTTTGCCTCGTTAAATACAGTGGGACCTCGCTACTTCGCGGTTCCACGTTCGCAGGTTCAGAGCTTCGCGGGTCTAAAGAAAATAATAATAAGATAAAATAATAATAAAAAATATATATACAGTGGAACCTCGGTTTTCCAACGCCTCTCAGTTCGAACAAATCGGTGTCCGACCAAAATTTTTTAGAAATTCTTGCTTCGCTATTCGGTCAAAAATCTGGAGTTCGAACGCCGGTAATGCGTGAGTGCGTACGCTAGAGTGCGATGCTGAGCGGCGTACGGGTGTAGATCGGGTAGATCGCCCCCACCCCTCGTGATCAACTGTTATCACGTGCGCACTTGCCTCTTTTTGCTTTCGCTTTTAATATCGGTGAACGGAGTGTTTGAGCCCCTAACTATGCCTCCGAAGAAGGTCGGTGCAAGCAGGACAGATGAAAAAAAAAAAGTTGTTCGTACAACTATTGCCTTTAAGAAAGACATAATAGCTAAATATGAAAGAGGTGTGCGAGTTTCCGATCTTGCTAGGGAATACAGCATGCGCCTTCTGCTGACCACCACAAAGGTAAGAAATCCTATTCATAATTCTTTTCTTTATCTTTTTTTTTTATACGTTCGTGTTAGCGTAATCTTTCGTACGGAAGATTACGATAACACGAACGTACGATTAGCCTGGGTTAGCTCTATGATTACTTTGAACGTTCAGGTAAACATTCAGGGTGTTGGAACTGAGCCCAAAATTCAGGGTGTTGGAATGGAGCCCCCTTTCCACTAAAGCGCTAGCCACTTGTGGTGCTAAATGACTTGTAAACGACCTGATTTTTTTATTTTTACACGTTCATGTTAGCGTAATTTTTCGTACGGAAGATTAGCCTGGGTTAGCTTCATGTTTACGTTAAACATTCAGGGTGTTGAAACGGATTAAAACGATTTACATTATTTTTAATGGGAAAAATGATTTCGGTGATTGAACAAATCGGTTCTCGGACAGGCACAACAAGCACTTTTGAAGGGGCGTAGCTACTTCGCGGATTTTCACTTTTCGCGGGTGGTTTTGGTCCCCATTAACCGCGACAACCGAGGGATTACTGTAATTTGATCCCGGAATTTTTGGATGATTTAAAAAAATGAACACGAGACAGACACCACAAATCACCTGTTATAGCTGCAGTAAAACAACGCCAAGTTGTCCAGAGGAATGTCCTGAGAGATGTGCAGCCTGTAAGTCTGGATGAGCTCTTTGTTCTCTGTTAACTCATCCTATGTGTGCAGACACAAGTGCAAAACATCTCAATCCGACTTTAAACCCTCTGCAGATCTTTCTGTACGTGTGTCTGTGTGTGCTTACTGTGCTAAAGTGGTGAGCCATAATGTTGTCCACAAGGTTGCTGGTCCACCCGCTCAGCTGCAGGAAAGAAAATGATTGACAGTGTTTTGTGTAAAAAAATATGCCCATCAATAATAACAGTGCTTGTGTTTCTGCTTGAGTTTCTGACCTTGGATACAGCCCAGTCCATCCAGCCTTTGGCGCAGGGATCAATATTAATCAGAACTAAACCTTCCACTAGACTGGGCTCACTCAACTGGAAGGACAATCACCACCATTAAGCGGGCGTGACAATCAATTATCCCACAATGAGAAAGAACCAATAATTGCATCACTCACAGCTAGTTTGGTGAGGATGTAGGCTCCTGCGCCAATCCCGATGCCGATCACGCTCTTTATCCTGAGCACACACATATCAAATTATTCCAATCTAAAGAGATTACGACACTGCTTAGGTTATTTTAATGTTGTATACATTTGCTCCAAAGTTAAACATTCAACATTTAGGGAATCTACAGTAAAATAAAAGTTATCCTTGCTTCAGGCAGCCTTATCACCCTGGGGGAAATGCTCAACTCAAGCTCAACAACCTTTGCCTGAGGGGATAAGCTGTATTTTCTTCCCTCTTTGATTGCATGAGTGTTGTTGTCCTTGCATGGTCCCCCATTTACGATTGTTCCACCTAGCAGTGTTTGATACCCCTCCCCGAACTGTGTCTGAATTGTTTGTTATAGAAGGGGAGGTTTAGAAACACTGGCCAAATGAGATTCAGGATGTAAGCCTATCACATCCCCTCATTTGCTGAAGTTGATGTATTTTGCTTTAGGGCATTAATACATTAACTAAATATTAGTATTATTAAGAGGGGGTGAGACCTAATGGCTGAAGTAAATATGGACCTTTTTCTATTTTGGCGGTGGACTTTAAAGTTGTTGTCCTCATCCAGGCCACAGGTATAGGGCGATCCACAGGCTCTTAAAGCCTCGTGGCGCTGGGTTGGCCTGGGCCCAAGTTGGGAGGTTTCATCCAGCTAGTTTGATACCTTTTTTTTTCTAATTCAAACCTCGCTCTTACTGTAATTTTTATTTAATTCAGTCTGGCGTGCCTTGTAGATGAAAAATCTTTCACAAAAAATATTTTTGAACATACGACTTATTATCAGGTGGACCTTATTAGGCTAAGATTCACAGTTCACGGTTTATGGATTCCTTAATTGTAAAGGTCGTCGAGGAACCAGTGGGGACAGCTTTGGACAGCATTCTTTTGATGGTTCCTGGACTGTTTTTGGGTCGTGGCAAAGTTGGAACCAGTCCTTTCCTGAATGTTGTCACCTCAATTCTCCTTCCCCTTTGGATTGTGCCCTGGAGAATTATCTTGGTCAGTCCTGATGATCTTGTGACCTGACTATACCACTGAAGTTTCCGTCTGTGCACAGTTGACACCAGTTCTTCATAGGGTCCAATGTGCCCTCTGATGGTCATTTGTCACACGGGCTAAGTAGCTGCCTAGACATTTCCTGTAGCATCGTATCTTCAAAACCTGCATTTTATTTTCCAGTTTTGTGGTGAGAGTCCATGTCTCATAAGCATAGAGCAAGATGGGTGTAACCAGCGCTTGCATGAGTCTGATCTTTGATTTCTCTGCTATGTTCTTGTCCCCCCTGATGGTTTTAAGTCTGGCAAGTGCTGCTGTAGTTTGAGCTATCCTGGCCATGATTTCTGGTTGTGAACTGTCTTTTGATATGACAGCTCCAAGATATTTAATTTGGTGGCAGGTTCTAGCTCTCTGTGGTTGATGGTGATGTTTGTGGTGATACCTTGGTGATTGTTGGTCATTACTTTTGTTTTTTTCTGTGCTGATTTCCATCCATACTGGCTTGATGCATTGTCCAGGCGATGACCAGATCTGAGTTCCTGTTTATGATCTGCATTTATATAGCGCTTTTCAAGTCAATGACTTCCCAAAGCAATGTGCTCCACATTTCCCAATAGCGGCCTTGCAGCCATGTAAGGCGCTAACCTGCTTATTGGGGGTATTAGGGGTTCAGTGTCTTACCCAAGGACACTTCGACATGTAACACGGACGAGCCGGGACTCGAACTGGGATCCCTTGATCCCAAGACGAGCGCTCTACCGCCTGAGCTACTGCCGCCTCCTGCCAATCCGACACTATCATCAGCAAAACGGAGATTAGCAATGTTGTGTACCCCAATACTGATGGTACCTTCATGTTGCGCCACAGCTTTGGACATTATCCCTCCAGGAAGATGTTGAATAAAGTTGCAGAGAGAATGCAGCTTTGTCTCACATCGACTGTGGTTTGAAACAACGCTTCAACGGTACCATTGATCAGTACTGCATTGTTAGCTTTGGCATACAGTTGATCAATGGTCTGAACTAGTTTCTGGCCCATGTTGTACTTCCGTATGGTGGCCCTTAAAACGGCTTGAAATTAACAAAAACGTGATACAGAAACTCTGGTGTTGTTGAAACTTCTCACATAGGATGCACAGATTAAAAATCTGTTCCGTGGTGCTACTTCCCTCCCAGAACCCTGCCTGTTCTTTGGCTAGGATGTTTCCAGCATGTGGTTTCAGCCTTTTCAGTAGGACCTTTAGCATAACATTACTTGCATGGCTGATGAGACGGATAGTAGCATAATTACTACTGAGTTTGTCAATGCAGATGGCCACTGCCCTGTTTGCCAGATCTTTCTGCAAATCTTTGTCAAGATGTCTATGATTTGCTCACCACCTTTTCATAAGGGTTCTCATTGGATGTTGTCGATTTCTGTAGATTCTTCATTCTTCAGCGAGTTAATTGCTGCTCAAATACGGTACTTAAATTGACACCTTTTTTAAAAGTCTTCATGATTGTTATTATGTTGAGAACATCAGGTACTCTGTGTTTATGTCATTATAGAAAAAGTTGCTTTGGCTTACCTTATTACGACTCCGTTTACAAAGCCCTTTGTATTTTACTGTAAATAATTCCTTAATTAAAGTGAGTAGGGATATGTGAATGGAAAAGTTTACTATGCGCTCTCCATATTGGGGATTTCGTCTAATTGTAGCAGCGTCTGTTATAATGATAAATTGATTAAACATGTATGTGAAGGATTGACTGACTTACTGAAGCTGTGTGAGGACAGCTGGCAACATGGCAGCCAGCTCATCCATAGAAGGATACTGGTACCTGAATACACAAACCAAAACTACAGTCAAGCCCATTAACAACTCAAATAGAGGTTCACAATGTGATGAGTTTATTTTTTAAAATATTGGATAAATGCAAAGGATATTTCACAGAATGCCAGTCCCTTATTTTGACTGTGGCTTTGACATCATTTTCGCTACCGGCCAATCATGTTGCTGTACTTAATTTTCAACACCCCTTAGTGCTGATTTGTTGTTTTTTTGTAACCTCGAACTTTACACAGGGATCAGAATTTTCCGCGGATCCGCGGATTTCCGCTGATTTTGAACCCCAAAGGCATTCCGACTTTTTCACTTTTTCTCTTGCATAGCAAACAAATTCAAAATCCGACTGTCTCACTCTTTCCTTTATTGCTCTGGCGCACCCTGGCGGCCGTTAGAAAAATTGGCCGCATTGTTGCTAAGCTGCAGGGACTGAACTGCATTTGAACTTATCTTGCAGTATTTACAAAAAAATCAGTTATGTGGGCAAATTATTTTAATCTTCTAAAAATGTTACTTAAATGATAAATATAAGCATGGTTTTGGACAAGTAAATTGCCTAAAGGAAATTATTATTATTATTATTATTAAAACCCAGGAGGGAGGGGGGGGGGGGGTGCTCCGCCCTGCTTTATTCCTGGACCCTGGCTATTTCAGCTGAAAATGAAAATCTCCATTCTGATCCCTGTTTACAAAAAGGATGAGGCTGACAAATTGTCAGGAAACTGACAAATTGTATGACTGGAAGACCCTCAACCTTCTGTTATTGTTTGATTTTATTAAAATACAGGGTGCGTACACCTTCTTCCTGGCCAAATTTAAGCACTTTTTAAGGATCTTCAAATTAAATTCTCCGATTTATCCAGTACCATTAAAAATAATTCTGGTGTGAATCGTGTATTTTGCAGACCAACAAATATATCTGCAATTTACATATGCAACTTTTAATCTCGCATGTGCATTTATTACCAGCTCAGTAGCCTAGATGGTAAGGCGCCCGCTTTGAGACTGGGAGGTCGGTGGTTCGCGCCCCGGCCGAGTCATTCCTAAGACTTAAAAAGTGATCGGCGGCGGCTGCATCGGCTCGCTACAACGGGTCAGGTGCAATCGACATTTCGTTCTGTGTACATTGTTACACAGAATGACAATACAAGGAAATTATTATTATTATTATTATTATCAAGACATATGATTTATAGAACTTGAGTAAATCTCGAATAGGTGTGTGGATCTGAACAATACGTGTGTAATTTCCCTGCGGGGATGAATAAAGTATCTATCTATCTATCTATCTATCTATCTATCTATCTATCTAAATATTTTTGAGACAAATCTCTAAGGTGTTTGGCAAAAATGACAGTTAAATGTTGCTTAGATTTTCAGTTGCGATAAGTTCTCCCCATTGGGAAATGCAACGTTAATTCTTCTAATGTCCACAATTCATGTAGCCCTTGCACTAATGCCCTGTTTAGGTGTAGAATGTGCCTGTCCTATAGGACACAACCTGTAGGGGGTGATGAAAATGCCATAAAAAACTAATGATGAGGAAGGAAGAAATGCAATGGCAAAGCGAAGCCACCAGAGCAAGCGTGTCTGCGTCATTTTTAAGCCGGCTTGCTTTGTGTTTTTCATTTAGTGTGTGGTTTATCGATTCAGACTGCCGAGAAACATAGCAACAATTTCAAGCATTTGGGCACTTTACACTGAATTCAAGAACTTTTCACATCTTGAAAACATTACATTAAAATTCAAGCGTTTTCAATGATATCAAACACCCGTTCGAACACTGAAAATAAGGAATTGGCATCCTATGACATCTTCTTTGCGTCTGTCTGATACTAAAAACAGAATCAACTTATCACTGTGATAAGCGGGTTTGTTTATTTTTCACCTTTCAGACAACAGAATTCGATTGTGTGTTTGTTTGAGTGTGTGTGCTTGCATATTACCCATTGGGAAACATGGGCGCATTTTCTTGTTGGCCTGGCGCGTCCACGTGCAAAACAGAGAAGTGTTGAGTCACTTCCTGCATGTCCTCATAGTTGAACAGGCTGTTGAAACAAGACTTATCTGCAAACACAACTCGAATTAGGATTTTATTTTCACAATATGCGCACAAATGCACCCGTTTGACACGGCGAGGACTCACGGTTGAGTCCAATATCATGGTAGGTGAGGATCGTGGGACGGTTGCCCTTGGCGACACCTCTCATGGTCACGTGCAGCGCACAGTGAGTCGTCTCTATGTCATATTCCTGAACAAAACATACAGGTGCAAATCCATTGTTGTGTTTGACTAGTAAAAATGGTCTGTTTTTAGCCGTACGGAGCTGATCTGGAACATTTTGTCCTGTGGAAGCTAAACCAGGTCTTTTTTTGGAGGCAACTCCCACACAGTAGTCAGCTGCTAATTTTCACTCTGCTTTGTCGACATTATGGATGTATACTACGACCTTTTGTTCAATAACTCATTGTATACTTTAATATTTGATAATTCTGGCGAAATTCTATTAAAAAAACTATACATAAGACTTGAAAGTATAATCCAATAAAAAGTCACTGCAGGTTCTTGTATCTCGAGTGGGAGAGGTGTGAAAATATAATCAGGCTCAGCCACAAAGCACGTTTCAGGTTTTAATGGCGAATCAAGTTTCCCGCGGATCCTTGAAAAGTCTTAAAAGGCATTGAGTTCATTATTCTAAAAATAAGGCCTTAGTTGGTATTAAAATGTCTTAAATCAAATATTCTGAAGTCTTAGAATTGTGAACACATCGATAAGATTTTTATTTGTTTGAACGAAAAAGATGTCATGATAAAAATGCTTCATGAATGTAGCAGAAATATATAAAACTAGTAATGATCTGCCAGTTTTGACTGAGGCTCCATGATGTACTGTAAACATCCTTTTTATTTATGGTTTTCTATGTCTAAAACTTTGATGAAAGGTTTTCAACTGGACCCAAATTTGTTTAAAAAACGTTTAAAATTGCCTCAACAATTTAATCATTTAAACAAGAGTTTAGAATTATTTTTTTTTAGACATTTGCTACGGGGTTTTGCAATTAGTTTTTTTTTCCCAATGAGTAACACGTGCCTGGGTTCACAAAAGGTTGAGAAACATTGTATTAAAGAACCTTGGAGATCACCAGCATCTCCATGTGGCTGATGAGTGGATGACAAACTCTTCCTGCAATTATTGCTACTTAAAATAATCAACAATCATCTAGGCACAAATTAGGTGCAACCACAATCTGCCCAGCAGACATTCCCTTCCTTAAAGCCATTTTGAAGGAGTGTTAATTGCATTGTCATGAGGAATCGCGAGTGGGGCAACGGCAAGCCTGTCATATTTCCCAGTTTAACCCAATTAAAATAATGATGTGTACTGTGCCATTGCTTTGAGGACATGAAATAAAATGATGCTTCTTGGACAGTGGGTTGAACCCTTGTGCTAAGCTTAAATTTCTTTACTTGGCTTTCAGTCTCAGAACATATGCAAGGTCCAGGCATCGTCTGCTTCAAACACTTGACGTATCCTAAATGTTTTTCCAGATTGAATTGGTTCTAACAGCAGCTAAAGTAGTCAAGACTGCTCTGGTTTTTTTTACTATGTCAAAAGTCTTAAAAATGTGAACACATTAATAATATTTATACTTGTTTGAACTAAAAAGATTTAGTAAAAAAGTCATTTTTCATGCGTCGCAATAAAAATTATTTATGAGTGTAGTAGAAGAGTTAGCTATCTGCCAGTTTTGACGGAAGATCCATGATATGCTGTAAACATTCTTTTCATTTATTATTTTTGGGCCCCGGTGCTGTGGAATGCTCTTCCCCCTGAGATTCTATTTGCAACCTCAGTGGAATTGTTTAAATCTAAGCTTAAAACACGTCCATTCTATAGCATATGAATAACCTATATTTTATGTTGACAATATCTGTGTAATATTTGGTATTGCAACATCCATTGCAGCCTGGTCATCCTGTAAGGGGGATTACCTCATGTGCTGTCCCTTCTCAAGGTTTCTTAATGTTCCTCAGGTTGAGGTTTTTGAGTGTTTTCTTGACGTCATGTAGGTTTTGGATCAGGGGATGGTGTAATAATAGTCTGGGATTTGTAATAATTTGTGGTCTGTGCAGCCCTTTGAGACGCTTTGTGATTAAGGGCTATACAAATAAACATGACTTGACTATGTTCTTATCTTCCATCCAGACAAAGACTGCTATATCCTTTGTGGCCCTTCGAAGCAAATTATTACAATTTCAAAATAAGATGTGCATATATATATATACTGCTCCACGAATATGCCATCCTTATTTTCAAAGTTCTGTAGCAGGGGTAGGGAAATTTTTGACCCAAAGAGCCAAAAAGGCAAAAATATGTATTAAAAAAAAAAACTTCAATCAATGTAGTTCTCAAAAGCACGTCCAAAGTGGCAGCAACTTTTAACAATGGTATGTCGCAGGCATCTACGTGTGGCAACAGACCAATCACAGGAAAGAGATGACACAGACTGGGCATAATAAGTAACAGACGTTTCTATTGTAGCGCCCTATAGTCCGCCTTATGTATGGAAAGTATACGCCAAAAGACAATTTTTTTGGGAGGTGCACCTTAGCTTATAGTGCAAAAAATACAGTCCTCATGTAAAGAGCCAAAAGTTCCTGGCTCCTGTTCAATAGCCTAACTTTCCATGATCTTATACAGTAAACTTTCATGCAATTTTCAATTAACTTTCTACACCAAAACTGATCACTATTAAGTGGTATTTCAAACAAAAAAAGTCACCTGACAGTTGAAGTCTTGCAGGTTGCTGCCGTTCTGAGAGAGACAATAACACATACATTGATTAGGTACAGTGAAAGTGAAAATGAAATCAAAACAAAGCTGTACATTTCCTCACTTGAGTTGTCAGCAGAGGTTTGATCTCTGTCAACTGGACGTCGTGAAGTTCCTCCATCATAGAATCACCTTTTCGTTTGCCAGACAACAGACAACAATAATGTTTCCGATAGCGTAAAAAGGAAAAAAAAGTTGCACTGGCAGATTATTTGATGCATTTACATGGATTTAAAGTTGTCTTTTGAATATAATGATCAAAATCATATTCAAGCAGGTTTAGCTATCAGTTGTGTCACATAATTTTACAACATAATATACTGTAAATATTTTTGTTTTATTTTTGTTTTTACCTCTTTTTAAATCTTTTTATTCTTATATAGAAAAGTATTACAAGATGTTTACAGCATAGTAAGAAAAGTGGAATAACATGTACCAATGTATCTATTTTACTTAAAAGCATGACTATTAAACTGTTTTATAACAGTTTTTCTAAATGATTTAAGAGGACTTGTGCGTTATAAAAAGATAAAAATGGATAGAATATAAAACAATATTTTTGAGGTTAGTTCTTCAAAAGACAAAAGGTGAGGGTCTCCAAGTTCAATAGAACTGTGTGCAGTTCAGAATGACAAACATGGGCTATAAATCCAAAACCATATAAACTTGTAAAACCTCAAATCATGGATTATTTTAATTATTATTAGTAGACACACTAAAAGGATGAAATCTGGGATATTGAAGAGGTTTCAATAGGGGCGGTGTGTGATTTGATATGGAATGACAACATTCGCATTTAGTGATGGAAAACATGCTCATTTTTAAGGGTTTTATTTTGGGACTTTTACAATAGGTCAGTAAATTTTAAAGAAATATTATATACATATATATATATATATATATATATATATATATATATATATATATATATATATATATATATATAGTAATCTGCTGGAGACTAATACCCAAGATATGCTTATTTGGAAAATTATATGCATTTTATGATCTTCAACATTCATACTATTTAATTTCATTTGCCTTAATCATGTACTTTCTGTAATATTTATATCGCAAAGGATATACATTTTTTGGAAACACCTTGTTTAATAGTGTATGGATGTAGGTAGTAATGGAGGAGGACTTAAAGGCAACAATTAAAACAAAATAAAAACAAAACAAGTCTACTTTAATCATACTAATAATTTTACTATTTTTCAAAGATGTCTTCATGAATGGAAATCATTTACATAAGCCCCTTTTGATCAATTTAACATGCATGGAAATGGGTCAGGGTTTAAAAGGGTGAAAAGGAAGAGGAGGAAATATCGTCTTTATTTGTGTGTAATGCGCACCCCTAATTTTTTATTTTAAAAATCGGGATGAAATTTGGTTAGACTTTTTCTCAGCTCAAACGTAGAATTGAAATTGACAAACATTGTTAAATGCATGCGACCTATATTCAAATCATTTATTGACAACTATTGACACAACACCCACCTAAAATGGATGTTTTTATTCAAAGTCCTTCAAGTCAGATTTATCATCAGATACATCAGAAGTTTTTTTCTTTTTGTGCTTTTTTTTGCATTTATTCACATCTTTCAAGACGACATTCTTCTCTGGTACCGTGAATGAATTAGTGTGATGATAAGATATAATCTAACGCGCGTTACACACACATGAATACACTATTCCTGCCCGCACGGATTACACTGATTCAAACGCACCACTTCAAATCACCGATTCACTCTGTGAAATCTCACAATAGCCCCATCTGAGATCATTTTCTCCTCGGATCTATACAATTCATGTAGATCAGCCCTTATTTTATAACTTCAAAACGGCACATTTCTCTGGAATATTGTTGTGCCTGATTTAAGAAATTGGATGTAAATTTCAATTAATAAAATTTGCACATGGCGGCTGGGTGGTAAGCGCACAACCCCACAGTGCAGAAGTCCAGGGTTTAATCCCAGCTACTGCAGCCTCCCCGAGCAGAGTTTTCATGTTCTCCCCCTGCCGGCGTGGGTTTTCTCTGCACACTCTGGTTTCCTCCCACACTTTAAAAACATGCATTGCAAGTTAATTAGCCGGTCCATATTGTCCCTAAGTGTGAATGAGCGAATGATTGGGTGTCCCCTTGCCTCATGAGCACCCCCCCGCTCCCCACCCCCCTACCCGCGCGACCTTAGTGAGGATGAGCGACTCAGATAATGGATGGATGGAAATGTACTCATCTCCCTCATTAAACGTACAAAATAGCAATAGCGCAACATTTTTCTTCGTGATGAGTGGACATTGCGTTGTTTTCTAAGTCCTAAGAAATAAAGTAAAGCCACATCACGTCACCTCATTAATAATCGATTTCCCACTTCTTTATCACTTGTGCCTTTTTGCTCTTCTTTTCCAAGTTACATTTGCAAACAAGCCCGAGTTCCGTGCAAACTCAACTTAGACCGCCGTTGCCTACCCCTTGTTGCCATGGAAACCGTTTCCATTCTATTTAGCGCGCTCACGACTAGTTAGCTTTAAGCAAATTTTAGATACGACTCGTGTCGACGTATTTAAGAATAATTTACATTTTCCTCAGTTTCACTCACCTTAAAGCGCGTAATTGAGTTTGACAAGCGACAGAGAAGATGAAGGGGATGCCTTTACCAAAGCGGTCGACGTCAAGAGCCTGTCGTGTTAATCCTCAACTGCGAAAATGAGCGGAGAAGTGGACAACGGATACGCGGGCAGCCAGCCAAACAGGAAATGTTAACAAGGGAGGGGCGGGGCCAAGCAAACGTAAACAACCATGTGTTTTAAGTCAAGTCCGTATGAACATCTCAGAATTGACATGTTAACAACGTTCCCTCCAAGTTTCCACTGAGGGTTCACACAAAATCTATAAGCATCGCTTGAGCGACATGAATCATGCGTGTGGCAACTAAATTATTATCAAACCTGTCCACAACCTTAGGTCAAATAAAGTTACATTTTGATGAGTTTCTGGTCAGGCTAATTTTTTTTCCACATTTTAATGTATTGGCAAATGGCCCGCAACTTTTACAAAAGCTTTTCAACCATCCATTATCTGCACCGCTCATCCTCAGTAGGATCGTGGGGGTGCTGGAGTCATCCTTGGGCAGTGGGAAGGAGACACCTTGAACCGGTTGCCAACCAGTCGCAAGGCACACAGAGACAGACAACTCACTTGCTTATTCACACCTAAGGACAATTTGGACTGGCCAATTAACCTGACATGCATGTTTTTGCAATGTAGGAGGAAACCGGAGTGCCTGGAGGAAACCAACACAAGCACAGGGAGAACATGCAAACTCCACAAAGGAAAGCTGGTAGCTTGATTTGAACACATGACCTCAGAATTGTACCACAGACGCATTAACCACTCAGCCGAACAACCACTGTTCTCTCCCTTTTTGTTTTAAGAAAAAATATTTCTTCATGCTTGTTTTCTTGAATTTTTAATTTTTTTTTCATAATTTTTCTTTTCACCTTTTTTGTTTTGTTTTGCTTTTTTTCTCTCTCTTTTAATTTTTCCCTTATTTTGTTTTGATTTTCAATTTTGTCTTCCTTTTTCTTTCCCCTTTGTCTTTTTTGCATAAGATTACATTATAATTGATAATTATGGTTGGAAGCCAAATCCTCCTGTGCGGAGTTTGCATGGTTTCCTCGTGCTTGCGTGAGTTTCCTCCCACGTTCCAAAAACCCATGCATCTCAGCTTAATTGGCCGGCCCAGATTGTCCCTAGGAGTGAATGAGCGAGTAAGTTGTCTGAAGTTGTCTTTGTGCCCTGCGACTGGCTGGCCACCAGTTCAGGATGTCCCCTGCCCAGGACAGCTGGGATGGGCTCCAGTGTCCCCGCAGCCCCACTGAGGATAAGCGGTGCAGATAATGGATGGATGAATGGTTGGAAGCAACAAAAACAATCTGAATAGCCGTTTGGTGAGCCGAGCCAAAAGAGTCCATTCTCTCAAACTTGCGAGGCATCAGTGACATACTGTAGTCATGATGGTAAGTTCACGTAGTCTGCAGGTGATAATTAAACAAAACCAAACTTTTCTCTTTATATTTATGGGTCTTAGTAATGAAGAATAATGCAACAAGAATAATAAAAAAGATCAGGGTTCCAGTGAATTTCCTCCATTGCCCCTTCCCCTCTCCCTGGCACAAGAACTGGAGATCACTGATGCACTTTACTCTATTTCGTGCTGAGATTGACTTTAAAATACGTTTAGAACCCACCCCAGAGGGTACCTGCGTTGTTATTATCCGCATAAACAGTAGTTCTGACCAAATTTGCTCGTGAATTAATTTCGCAATTGTGAGCCCTGATTTTCATGCCCTGGATAGATTAGCTTGTACTCAGCGAAGGTCTGGTGGTACACAATCACCCACACGAGCAATTTCGAGGGAACATTTCATGTTACTATTTTACTTTTTTTATCAAGAGAATTTCTTCAAATATGTTTTAGTTCTGATAAAAGTTTAAATAAAAACGATACATTTTTAATACTTTCTAATTTACTTTTGCCACCATTTTCTCAAAGAACTACAAAGCATATACACTGCTATAAATAATAATAATAAATTACAAGTAATTCTATGACTCTATACGTGACCTGCGCGATAATGCTGACCGAAGCTCAAGAGAAAAATGAGCTGCATCGCATCAAATAAGGACTTGCAGTTTAAAATATGTCCACTGGATGCTGCCAAAGCCAGCAGACTCTAACAAAGCACTCACTGTAGCTGTATTGGCTGACAACCATCATTCAACCAGAGAACATTGAGGATACCCATCCTGGAGTTATTTTACTTAAATACAAGTCACGCCTGCGCGGTCTAAGGGAATATGAAAATAAGCCAAAATTAAAAAAATTAAAAAATAAATAAATAAATAGAGTACCTGGGTGTCTTTGCAGAAGTTTAAAGTAGCATCAGATCCTTTTTTATAATATATATATAATTTAACGGTAAAATAAAAAAGGAAATACTTTCAAATCATTAATTCAATCATTTAAATGAATGTATTTCGTCACCGTGCAGTCTGCATAAGTATCGCCAGAGTTAATTTCTTTTTACAAATGCAGTTGATAAACTACAGATTAAATCTTAATGAAGGAAAACGCATTTAGGAAAAAACACCCTTAATAATAGTTTAGAATAAAATCTGAATCATAATTTACCTGTCAGCCTCCAAAATGACTCCAACCCTCCAGCTATGGCTGTTTTTTGCCATTGATTTACTAGTAAGGCCCCCATGAGAGTGTTTTTGTCCAAGCTATAATGAGCTTGATACTTCTGCTGTAAACTGTGAAGAAATGAAAGGCAAGACAATAATGACTTTTTTTCATCAAAATTATTTGTGAGTACGCCACAAAATTCAAAATACATCATTCAATTTCTTGTAGAAGAATACAAAATCTGTGAGCAAATCCACCTCCTTCACAAAGCCTTTAAACGCTTTTGATTGAGACGTGTTGTCAAACTAGAACTTGGGCATTTCCCTTTCTCTTTTCACAGCTGTTTGCCAACCGACTGCTCGTATAAGGTGATGCATCTATATGCCAAAAACATGTTCTTGCAAACTTTAGTGGATACGCAATTTAATTTCCACAATAATAGGTGGACAATAAATTGCCTCAGCCTTTACTAGGGGTCAGCAGCTGGCTCTTTGACCCATCACCACCGAAATAGGTGAAAAAGATCCCACTGAAGATCCAGCCCACTGGTCATACAAGCAAGATCCTCACTCAATATTATGCCAGCAGTTCCAATCCAGGAACAGGATGTTCCATTCATTTTGTCCGCATCACAGACAATATGCTCACACAAGTCATGTTAACACAAATTTAAACCAATCTGTTTATGTTGAGAAACCTTCCTTATGTTGAACAATTTAAGATCTCTATTCCCACATCCTTGAAAAACATGTTTGTTTTCAAAATGAACATAACAAAAGTATACAAAGCAACACAGGTAAAACAAACATGCCAAAGTGGTGCGTTGATGATACTTGTCGAAGTCATGTAGCTGCGAAATGAGGGATACATTTGTCTCTGCGTAGTGCATTTTTGGTGGAAGGGTCAGTGCCGCAAACAAGCGCTCGATTGCATGACTTGTTCAATGTGCGGGCTGGAAAAAAACAGCGTTAGCTGGAGTGCCAATGGTGCACCGATAGCTGCCTCACAACAGAAAGGTCGTGCAGGAGCCGCCTGATTCGCTGTTTGAGCTGCGGGAGGCGGGACAACGGCTCGGGAGGCTCTAGCTCGCCAGAATGGTCCAACCACGACTCCAAAACTGAGAAAGGAAAAAAGTGCTTCATTGGATGAACGCAAATAAAATGTTCAAATGCTTTCCAGGTTACTTTTTGTTATTGAACTCATTTACATTTTAAAGGTACTCCCCAAAATATATATTTTTTCAATTAGGCATAAAACATGTAATGTTTCTCCCCTAAATTATGCAAATATGTTACAAAATATTTCCTGAGAAATTTAGTCTCAAAGTTGACTCATCTGGCTTGTTTGCTGTTAAGCAGTGACGCCATTGAGGGAACACAACACTTTCAAAACGGTAAATCCCATAAACACAACATGTGAGGGGTGCTCCAAAACCGACAGCCATAATAGTGAACATCAATTGTACATACAGTGGAACACCTCAGTTCTCGACCATAATCCATTCCAGAACCCTGTTCGAGAACCGTTTTGTTCAATCACCGAAATCATTTTTCCCATTAAAAATAATGTAAATCGTTTTAATCCGTTCCAACACCCTGAATGTTTACCATGAATGTTTAACGTAAACATGAAGCTAACCCAGGCTAATTGTACGTTCGCGTTATCGTAATCTTCCGTACGAAAGATTACGCTAACATGAACGTGTAAAAATAAAAAAATCAGGTCGTTTACAAGTCATTTAGCACCACAAGTGGCTAGCGCTTTATTGGAAAGGGGGCTCCGTTCCAACACCTTGAATGTTTACCTAGAATCATTAAGCTAACCCAGGCTAATTGTACGTTTACGTTATCGTAATCTTCCGTACGAAAGATTACGCTAACACGAATGTGTAAAAAAAGAAAAAAGATAAAGAAAAGAATTATGAATAGGATTTCTTACCTTTGTGGTGGTCAGCAGAAAGCGCATGCTGTATTCCCCCTAGCAAGATCGGAAACTCACACACCTTTCATATTTAGCTTATGTCTTTCTTAAAGGCAATATTTGTACGAACAACTTTTCTTTTTTCACCTGTCCTGCTTGTACCGACCTTCTTCGGAGGCATAGTTAGGGGCTAAAACGCTCCGTTCACCGATATTAAAAGTAAAAGCAGAAAAGAGGCAAGTGCGCACGTGATAACAGTTGGTCACCAGGGGTGGGGGCGATCTACACGATCTACACCCATACGCCGCTCAGCATCGCACTCTAGCATACGCACTCAGCATTACCGGCGTTCGAACTCCGAATTTTTGACCGAACAGCGAAGCAAGAATTTCTCGAAATTTTTGGTCGAACACCGATTTGTTCGAACTGAGAGGCGTTCGAAAACCGAGGTTCCACTGTAGCTTATTTCTGCTTGGGGATAGGTGATTGTGGCCTTTTGTATGTGTTTTCAACTGCGAGTGCTGCGGTGGGTATAATCTTGTATGGCTATCTTCCCGTTAGAAGCGGGGCTGCAAAGGGCGTTCATGTTTCTTTATAATGGTTGGCGCTCATTGGCTGCCCAACGTGTGTCGTTTGGCTGGCTAGCTTGGTGATAGTTCTGGTTTTGCCATCTCCCATGGTTTATTCCCAGATGGTTTCATGTTTAGCTGTTGCTGCTTTTTGTTGTAGATTGCTGGTTAGCCTGGCTGCACACTGCGTGTTTTTTTTGATCGGCTGGCCTGGTGTTAGCGCCGGCTCCTTACTGGCTAGGCATATTCAAAGGGGCTAGTTACGGCCCATGATCAAATTTTTACTTGCCCGCGGACTCTGAAATAAAATCAATTAGATCTAGCCATCCAGTAATGAATACATTTGTACAAAAAAAAAAAAAATCAACACTTCACGAAATGATGTCAGTAGTCCTTTGGCAACCTTGCCCTTGGCTTTCTGTGAGAAATTTAGTCCACCCCATTTCCGACATGGGAACTGTATGTATATAACAATTGTATCCGCCTAATTTGCAAAGAGACTGTGGCTGTTTTCAAAGAATATAATATCAAAAGGCACAGACAGACATGAAACATGCCTACTACATAAAGCTAACTGGAAATGAAAGCTGCGAAAACGTGAAGCAACTGGAAGCTGTTTTGTTGTTGTTGTTGTTGTTGAAGCTGTTTTAACGGCACAGCCACTCTTTTTCACGAAGCTCTGCGAGTCATATGAAAATGCTACGAAGTCGCGGCTCTGAATGCCAAGCACTGTAAACCTTTCAGGGAGGGTGAATCTATTAAAGGCTGTTCAAAGAATGCCAAGCTGAATAATAGGCACTTAAATATTTTCAGCTCACCAAATCTGGCCCGCTTTCTGATAAGTTCAGACACCTCTGGCCTAGGCATTCTCTACAAAAACTAGGAAAACTGCTTAAAGCACTAATAACCTCTACGATTGATTAACATGTAAAACCTTATGGTGACTTGCTTGCTAAGGTGCTTAATGTTCCTCCAATGATGTCACAGGTCGGGATGAGAAATACATGCAGTCTTCAAAAGGCATCATCTTGGAAAATAATTTTAATATACCGACGAAATATAGAGATTTTATGTGAAAAAACATGTCCATTTTTCTCACATTTTGTATTTTTAAGAATTAGGGAATACCTTTAAGGCTCACACACACAGAAAAATAAGTTCCTGTCTCACCATCCAGGTCCTTCTCAATGAAGTCCATCCTGGTGCTGATCTGCTGGTGTAGACGCTCAACGTGTTCCATCAGGTTCAGCTGGCACTCTGCAACCGATGTCTGCAAAGGCGCTGAGGTCACCAAGCCACCTCCCGTGTGTCCTTCATCTCCATTGGTGTTCATGCGCTTTGTGTTTTTGTTGTATAATAAGTCTTCCTGCTTTATTTCCTGTAAAGACACAAACGAGTAACATTCAGCAATTAGAATGTATTAGATTACCTACTACTGAACTACTTACAACGATTATGTTTCATCTGTTCCTTAGCAGGAGTTGAAATTCACCAAAAAACGGCGGTAAATGGTAAGCTGTCAAAACTGACGGATTTGTAAATAAGCGCCAATGATGTCCCTCGCTACAGTTACAGTTTAATCTTTAAAGATGCAATGCCTATGAGGAAAAATGAATTAAAGGGACTAAATACCCAGCCGGAATGTGATGTCGCTCGCTGTATCGCACCTAAGAGTAAAAATAGGTCAATGCTGGGTTGTCATGTTGCCGTGGCAACAGGAGCTGTGTGATGAGCAAGGCTTGTGCATCAATGCTTTTTTTCCCAGTACACGCTATTTTGTTCACCTGCGCTTGACCCGATTCCAATGAGAACAATTCATAGGCATGTAAAAGATTCTTCAGAAGATATCACAAATCTTGACTCTAGAACATGGGTGTGAAATATAGGGCCTGCAGGTTGCATCAGGCCCGCCAACCGATTGAATCTCGCCTGCAAGACGTTGCTGAGAGCAGAACAAGAGAAAAAATACCAGCAGTTTTAAACTACTAATACTTCAGGGGTGGCCAACCTGGTCTTCGATAGCCGCGTGTCCTGCATGTTCTTTGGAGTTTTTGTACTCCAATACAGGTGATTTCAATCACTTGGATCATTATCAAGCTCCCACACAACTTGCGAACAAGCTGAAAATCTGCATTACCTAAGTCGGAGAAGAGAAACCTCCAAAACATGCAAGATATGCGGCTCTCGAGGACTGGGTTGGCCACATCAAGTGGACTCTACTTGATGCTGCTAAAGCCAGGCGCCGCTGTATTGGCTCACTACCATTCATCAACAAGGGAAGATTTGAGGAAACAAACCAGCCCGATGTTATTCGACTTAAAATAGAAGTCACAAATGTGCTCTTTTAAGTAATATGATTGTACGTCTCTCTTAACTGCAAAATTTGCTACTTAACTACGCTTTTTACTCACAGTGGTTAGAAAAAAATAGGTTAGCACCTGGATTCAAAAATAAAACATAAAAAGCACCAGTTGGTCTTTGCACATGTTTAAAGAAGTTCTAGCTCCTTTTTTTAATAAATATGAAATCTAACAGCGAAGTCCCAAATTCATGTAAACATTTTAATTAAAAAAGGCATAAAAAGATCAAACAATTAAGATTTAATGATTAAATGATATAGATTAAACCATTAGCACTTAAATGAGTGTTTCTTTAATATTTTGGTTAGTTTCCAGTTTGCATGAATTTCCCTGAGTTAAATAAACTGTAGTGGAAGTTAATTAAATTGTTGTTTCGCTTTTCTTTCTCACAAATGCACGGTAAAGGTAAAAAATCTTGAGGGGGTGGAAAAATAAATAATCGTTCAATTTTGTCCCTACCGACCGCCAGAGGAGATGCTTCAAGCACGGAATGTCACCTTTGCACATTCACTTTCCGAGAAATGCATATCAAAATTAAGTCACTCCATTGTACCTGTGTCATCAGAAATATATAAATCCCACTCTCATCACAGGTACGTTACCTTTTCATCCTCTCAGGGACGGGGTGCATAGCGCTAACTTCTGCTTAAAGGAATCAGTGTTTTTGCATCCCTACTGCCAGAGCTGTGTGCTTTTTTGCCCACCAAGAAGTCTGCATAGGGTTTGTTTGCCTGCCACCATGACGGCTTACTTCTGGTTTGCCTTCACCTTCCTTCGGGTTGGCAGATGTGGCCTTTTGTTTGTTTTTTCGCTGTGTGTCGCGGTTGATTTGATTTCGTCTGCCTAGCCTCGTAATAGCATCAGGGCCAACCAGGCTGTTCATTTACCTAGGCTCCCGGTTAACCTGCTTGGTCAAGACATGTTTTTGACCGCCCAGCCCTGCGCCCACCTTTCGTTGCTCGATCCTGGTTAGCCCCTAACCCTTATTGCAAGGTAGGTAAGCCTCGCGTTGCTGCCTGGCAGCTGCCTTTAACAGTTTTTTTTTTTTTTTGGCCAGGGCTGGTGGCATGTCACGGCCCCTCGCAGCTGATGGCATTGGGACACGCGTGTGGCCACCGTCGCTTGTAGTCGCTTGGGCGACGGCGACAACATTCTGGGGTTAGGGCTGCTCTGAGTGCCTTGAGGCTGACCATGCTGTCGCCAGCCCTTAAGGCTTTTGCTCTATGTGGTCTATCAGCCTGGCACCCTCTGATGTTGAGGACTCGTGCGCCTCTGGGCTACCCTCTTGTGCCAGGCGCTTTAAGCGCCGTTCCTGTGCGGGCGCCGCTGCCAAGGTGTGGATTGTGGCTGTCAGCCAGATTGCTTCTGGGGATAGCCGCTCGCACGCTGAACTGGAGGTGAGGTCGTTCTGGCGGGATTGCCACCCTCCTGCTGCTTACCGAGGGGGTAGGCGCCGGGTGACTCCCTGGCCTTATTGCCTTTATAGGTTGATGCACCGCTTGGGTCTCGTCCCCCTCTCAGAGGACCAAATTCTCTGGGCGGCAGGATGTGTCACTACGTTACTACTATTTGCAACTTTTGGGCGAGCTGAGTTCTCTGACTGCGGTCCCTTCTCAATGATGGCCAGGCTCAGTCTAGCCTAAGAGTTTATGTGGCCGTCATTTTGACTCAACCTGGTGCCTTTGTTTTTCAGGGGCACTCTTGCCGTACTATTCCCCGCGTCCTGTCTTTTGACCTCCAGATAGCGCTGTAGGGTTTATGTCAGCCTCCCTTTGAGCCGCTTGCTGTGGCGGACTTTCGGTGGGTTCACTGTAAGGCCGTCTTCTTGCTCACCTTGGCTTCTGTTTACCAGTTAGCGGGATTCACACCTTGTCCGTAAACCCCGCTTGCTTGCGGTGCCACTCAGACGGCGCTGGCGTCTCGTTCTGGCTGAATGCCGCCTTTATCCCCAAGAGGCTTTTCAGCTCCTATTTTAACAGGCCGCTGCTCCTCCTGGATTGTGGAAGCCATTCGTCAGGCTTCCCCGTGCTTTCAGGGGTGCGCTGCCAGGGCTGGTTACATTTCCTCGTCCGTCCTGAAGGAGAACATCTATGCTGCCGCCTCTTGGGCATCGCCTAGCATTTTGGCAAGATTCTACAGCGTTGATGTGGCGTCTCCTCTACACTGCTCGTTGTCTCTGGTCCAGCCGAGGCTTTTAAGTGATGTTTCTCGGGTTCCTTGAGACTATGCTGGTATTAGTCATTCCGTGCTTGAAGCACCACCTCTGGTGGTCGGTTGGGATGAAATAGAATGAGAGTTACAAATTTAACTACGGTTCTATGAGTCCCGTAAGGCCGCCAGAGCATCTTGGCACTAAGAATTATCGTGTTCCCGCGAGAAAATTCTGAAGGTGACGTACCTGTGATGAGACTGGAATTTATAAACATTCCTAATGACACAAGTGCGATGGAGTGGCTAACTTTGGTCTGCATTTCTCAAACTGTGCATGTGCGAAAGTGACATTCCATGCTTCAAGCACTGCCTCTGGCGGTTGTACAGGACTCACGCGCGGCTGGTCGCCCCCTTTTGACCGTGAGCCCCAAAAAGATCACCATCCCTACAACCAAGGCAATTTTTTAAGCCATTCATTTACTAGTCTGGCCCCCATAAGAGTCATTTTTTCTAACATGTGGCCCCTGAGATAAAATAGGTTTAACACCCCTGCTTAAGACAATACTATTTTTAAGTGGCTGCAGCTTTCTTTGTTGGAGAATACATGGCATGTTCTCCTTGTACATGCTGAGTTTTTTAAGAGGTGGGTCTTCTACATGCATGTTCGGTTTACTTTGTAGACATTGTTTTTTTTGTCTTCATTAGATACTGTGTTTTCCCTGCAATTGGCAGCTGATCAGACATTTTCATAGTCTTACCTTTTTGACCTCATTTTGGTTCACAGCGGCTGTGGATTTCTCTTTTGAATTTTCCCACAAAGAGCCCGGCTTCTGGTAGCAGTGTTCACTGCTTACGTAACTGACGGGAGGCTCCCCTCTCTTCTTGTGCCTCTCATCTGTAGTCCAGGGAAGTCGCCAAAGCTGCAGGTCTGGGTGTGACGGAGTGCTAAATGGCAAGATAGCAAAGGAGTGTATATGGGTTAGTCACAATGACCAGATGGATGGATGGGGTGCAGAGATTGACTCACCACAAGAGGCTGATCTTGAGCTGCAGGTTCCTGAGGACTTGATTGAGGCTGTGCGTGTGCGCCAGGAGGCCGCTGGTTTGCAGGATCTTGGAGGCGTTGCTTTCAGAGTAGTTTTCCCTCACAAAAGATAGGCCGAACATGCGCCCAGATTTAAGTAAGTCAGGCTCAGACAGGTAACACTGAGCCCGCCTCCAACCTAGACAAAAGGTGATGGAGAAACCAAATGTAGCAAGAAATTTCAAGATGGCTTATAAAATTGAAAAAAAATGTTAATGGCAGTCTTTCTCATTTTTTTTTATTTCGAATCTTTGTAGTGGGAGCAGTAAAACATGATGCAAAATATAGTTAAAAAAAGAGGAAACATGCTCTTAAAAAGCTTGTAAAAAGTTTAAAAAGAACAATGTATAAAAATAATCATCTTTGTAAGTAAATGTTCTTTTACTGCGAGATAATTTTGCTTACTTTAAATAGTTATTTCTTTTAATTTCAATTTACAGGACACAGGTTGGATGCAGATTTTTTTTGTGCTTCCTAGCACATAATCGAGTGTGTGTGTGTGTGTGTGTGTGTTGTAATGGTGGCGACTGGCGAAATGGCAAATGGCTAAGGTATAATTTTGGACGCATCATAAGTAGTGTCACCCTAGTTGACATTAACAAAATGTCAAGACACATCAGGAATCAAACCGAAGTAGTGGGAGTGAGAGTCCTGATAATATCTGATAATGCATATTGGATTCTGATAGGTTTAACTTCTCAAGGTCTCTCTTTACCTGTCTCAGCATCAGTGTTAAATATTTTTTTCATGGGGTCACTTGAGGGTCTACTCCACTTCGTGTCTACACTTCATACTCAATGATTATTCAATGCTTAGTGCACTGCGTGAAGGCTAAATCTAAGCCAACGCCCTGGTGTAGTAGAGGTGCAATTTCACTATATTCTGCAAAAGGAAAAAAAAAAATTCCTTAAGTCGAACGCTCATGCGTCCCCCTTGACGGAGCCACTATTTAAGAAAGAATGCTGTAAGTCTATAAAGAAACGTTCTACACAAATAACCATTGATGCTCTTATTGTAGTCTCAATTTTCTGCGCTTTATAGTCCGGTGTGCTTTAGGTATAAAATATATGAGACAAAAGACTTTTTATTGGACGTGCGTCTTATTGTGCGGAAAATATGATACACTTTTTCATGCAAAGTATTAAAAATTCTGATAGTTTCATTACTCACTCACTCACTGATCAAAACCATGCCAACACAGCCTTGATAAATTTGTGTCCTACCTGTACTGTGCCTGCAGTAGTAGCAGAAGTAGTTGTGTGGAACATTGCCCTCATACAAGCCCATACAAGCGGCGTGCTGCCAACACAAACAGGACTCGCACTGCGGACGACAAAGTGAAACGCTGTCACTTGTGCTCGGGTGCTTCAAAATGAATCAAGCTTCTCTGACCTGGATCATAAAGTCGTTTTCCTCGTCCACCTCACAAACGCACCTCACCACCTCGCAGTCCTCTGTTCCTGCAGCAAGTGACCATTGAGAAGCATCCTCGCCGCTTTCGGCCGTCAGCGTCGACCAATCACTGCCGTCATCCACTGATAAAAGTGGGACAAGGATGGCATCTGGTGGTTCTGCTTTTTTATGTTAATCATGATGTGTTTTTGTGTGTTTACATGTGTGCATGCTGGGGTGCTCTTCCTTGAGTTTAAATGCGATGGGAGACAATGACAGGGCCTCGTCGTTACTGCATATTTCTAAGAAGACAAGACAATATCATTATTTTGCATCTTATTACTTTCAAAAAGAAGTTAAGTCAATCTTCAGATTTACAAGTTTGTTGCATTTCATTTACAATCTTCAGGGTTTACATGGCCAAATTCAAGCACTTCTTAAGGACTTTTAAAGCCAATTATCCAGTTTCTCCAGTACCATTAAAAGAAAAAAAGTCTTGTGTGAATTATGTATTTTGCAGAGCTATCAATATATCTACAATTTACATACGCTATTTTTAATCTTGCGTGTGAATTTATCAAGGCGTATGAATTTTAGATCCTGAGTAAATTGCGAAAATATTGGTTTTTGAGACAAATCCCTCCCCATACAGGTGTTTGGTCGCTTAGATTTTCAGTTGCAGGAAGTTATTTCCCTGCTATTTACATCTGGAAAATGCTACCCCAATATTTGGCATGGCCCATAGTAAATGTCCAAAAATGATACATAGTCATTGCAGTCATTGCATTGCACAATGCTGTTCATGTTAATGCCAGCTGCAGTTAATCTTGAGGGAAGAATAAATGCAATTGCAAAGCTGAGCCACCAGGAAGCTGTGTCTGCATCATTTTTTAGCACCCTATCTTAAACGACAGCCTTTAATAAATTTTACATTTCTGGTATAGAAATTTGGTAGCAGAATCCACCTGTTTGTATTGATATATGGGGCTGAAATTGATCAAATCAATAAAAATGACAGATCATTTTGGCTACTAATGCATTTTATGAAATAATTGCAATAAGTCTTTGTAGATAAATCAAAAATAATGTTTTTGAGATGACGAAATTTGGTTTGAGTGACTCACATACTTTTTTTTGCACTAGAAATACTTTAATAGAGATATTTCATTTAATGTATAAACATTCCTGATTGACATCCAATCATCAAAAGGTCTTACCTGGTAAACTCATCTTTTTCTTCTTCTTTTTCTTCTTCTTCTTCTTTTTCTTCAGTTTGACCCTCAGGAAGTTTCTTCTATCTTTCCTGTCTTCATGACACTTTTCCCTTTTTATTGCTGCATACCACAACAAAGAGCCTAGATTTACACATTGTACTAAACGAAATAATTTTAGGGTTCATTGAACATGATAAAATGTAACAAGGAAATAAAAGGTAATTTATGTCACATGTGTACAATACATGGCCCACCAAATTGGGGGTTTAACATGTCTGAGCGTTGAGTAATTTAAAGTTCAAAACAGCCTTGACCAAAATCTACATTTCCCCCAATGCCTCACAAAGTCCAAAATCAAGAGCCTGCAGCTTGTACAAAATGCTGCAGCAAAGCTTTTAGCTAAAACAAGAAAGTTTGATCACATTACCCCGATTTTTAGCCAACCTGCATTGGATCCCCGATGTGATTTTAAGGTTCTGTTGGTATTTAGCAAAATCATGCATGGACTCCCTCGTACCCTTCAGATTTAATTTTTTTAATTTCCCTAGGTTACGGTCTGGAGCCTTCACTCAGAAAATGCTGGTCTACTAGTGATCCCAAGAGCCAAGAAGAGAACAGCAGTTTCGAGAGCATTCTATTTTGGGGCTCCGGTGCTGTGGAATGGTCTGCCCTCTGAGATTTGATCTGCAACCTAGTGGAACTGTTAAAATATAGGCTTAAAACACACTTCTATTCTATAGCTTATGAAAGACCTTTATTTCATGTTGACAATATATGTGGATTGTTTGTTAATGCTAAATCCATTGCAACCTGCTCATCATTTTTATTTTATTTTTTATTATATATTATACTTTAACTATTCTATATTTAATTTTAAATTTTATTGTTTGTTAATGCAACATCCATTGCAGCCTGGTCATCCTGGAAGGGGCATTACCTCATGTGCGATCCATTCTCAAGGTTTCCTCATTTATCTCACGCTGAGGTTTTTGAGTTTTCCCTTGCCCTCATGTAAGTTTTAGATCAGGGGATGATGTAATAATAATCTGTAGTTTGACCTGCGCGCTAGCATCGGGTGTCCTCTATTTCAGCAAAGTCTCCGCAATGATTAAATAAAAAGACTCCCAAATATAGCAGTTTCCCATTAGTAGTAACTCTGGGTCGTCCATTTCATGGTTAATGGATCTTGCGTTGCTCAAATACATATTTCGGCAAGGGGGACTAGCCGTAGTAGTAGGACCTTCAGCCTTTCTATTGCTTTTTCTCCCAACACCGCCTCAGTCGATTCCTGGACCCGATAACAATCTAATGGAGCACCGAGGGTGATCAGCATTTCTTTGATCTCTTCTGGTTTTGCTCAGAGTCCCATTTGATTTATTAATTTATTTTTAAGTTAAGATTCTGCTAAAAGCTAGCGGCTGTTATTCTTCCCAGTGTGTTTGGATTCAGAGACGTTGACTGTGCAAGCCCACCCCGGCTGTTTGGATTACAGCATTGAGCTGCCTATCACAGTCGCAGACAGTCACTCCCGCCCAATACACCAATGATTTTCAACCACTGTGTCCCAACACACTAGTGTTCCGTGAGAGATCGTCAGGTGTGCCGAGAGAAATTATCCAATGTCTCTTTTTAAAATTTTATAAAACATTTATGAATCATTTTCTGCAATTATTATGTCATTGTCAAGTGTCTGTGCTGTAAATCTGGGGGGATTATAAATTATATTTTAATTAAACATACTGTTTAGTGTCATTTTATAACATTTTTGGTGAGTAGTGTGCCACAAAGATTTTCCAATGTAAAAAACATGCCCTGGCTCAAAAAAGGGTGAAAAACACTGCAACACACGCACACATAATGTGCCCCATGCAGCACTTTCTCTGGCTCTCTCTGACCACAATGACAATAAAGTCAATTCATTTCAATATTCGCGAAGGAAATGAACTAGGGATAACTGAAGCGCGAAGTAGCGAATGGTCTCTGTAATTCAATATCAAATCACAACTGCCATGTGTGTCTGAAATGTGAAACTGCACACTCTGTTGCATCATGTCAGATCTGTAAACAGAGGGCAGGAAATTCATCCTGAATCATGTCTAATAAATATTTTGACAAGATGCTTGCAGGAGCATCAACTGTGAACAAGAAAGGAATTATGTTAATGCTTATGTTTGAGTTATAAATATATTTAAGGTCAATTTGTCAAATCTATCAGTTCAAATATAATGTAGAAGTACTACATAGTGTGGACAATAAGAAGTAATTATATTAAATGCTCTCTTTTGTATATGGATAAACATTCATTAAAACGTGGAAGATATAGCTGTCTAAATTGTCTTTAATGTAAGTAGCAATAAACACATGTAATTATTATTGTTTTATTATGAGTTGTATTATAGGTTACCATAACATAGTTTTTACTGCATCTGTAACCATCGAAAGAGAAAATACTTGTTTTTGATTCCATTTAAAAAAATGTAAAACTTTTTCCGTTCAGCGCTTTGTGCAGATCTGGTAATTGTTGTGAACCAAAACATATTTGAGTTGAAATGTGAAAAACTCATGAGGTTTGGACCTGCTTGAATTGTACAACTGTCTACGGCCGATCAAATTACATATGCTACGATCGCTCATTCGACATTGGCACCACCGGAATAGAGGAAAATACAGCTCATCATTTACATGAACATGATGTGAATCGAGCAAACAGTGAGTCATTTTGAAAAGGTTAGCGTTGACTTAATCATTGCTGCGCTAAGTCTAACAAATCTAAATGTTGAACTGGTTCATCCATAAAGTTTAAAATATATTTTAATATGTGCTATATTTGGTGTGGTTCAATTGTCAAAGGTGGATTAGGCCAGTGGTCCATAAACTTTTCTCTACGACAAACTGGTTTAATGTTCAACAATATTGTTGCGGCTCAGCCCAAATATAAAATTACTAATAATTACGATAACAATAATAATGATAAACCTTAGTCCACCATGTAATTACTAGAGCACTAGGCATTTAGATGAAATAGAAAAAGGCATTGGATTTTATCTCATCATCACACTAATTTTATTCACAGTATCAACATTGTTTCGGCTGAACTCTTTCCCATAATTATCTATTATAACATTGAACACCGTTACACCATGAGTAAAAATAGTATAATGATGAGATAAAATCGAATGCCTTTTCACTAATAGACTAATAATTATTATTTGACACTCACTGCCATAATCTGGGTTCAAATCCCATTGCATCCAATGATGAGAAAATGTGATTGCTTGTATCCATCAGATGATCAATCATTGCTCAAATATGATAATACACTACCGTAAGACATGGTATGTAAAACTTGAGTTTTAATTTGGGTAAAAAAAAAAGAAATGTGTGTATACACAAATAATTACAGTATAAGCAAAAACAGGGCAATCTTTTTTTCTATCTGTGCGACCCAGTAACAAATAACCCAGGTGCCAATACCGGCGGTTGCTGACCACTGGTTTAGAGTACCAAAATAAATAATTAAATAAACAACAATATATGTACAGAACCATCTTTTTTGACTCTGTTGTTTGGGTACACGAAAAATTGTCAAGGAACCAAAAGGGTGGTCCTTGTTGTACTACAGGAGACATAATGGTATTCATTAGTGAGGTGTAAGCTGACCTTTAACAGAGGTCCTGTGCTCAGTATTGTCATGTTGACAGGGGATGATGGCCGCATCGTACAAAAAGTGGCTGCTCTCTGGAGTGGAGTGCTTCCTCCTGCAACAAAATCAAAATGTCCAGTAATAAATTAATCTAAAAAAATAATATGAGGTTAGAAACACAGCCCTTGTGATGTATCTTAACAATAGGAAGACTGACCGTGGCATGTCTGCTACCACTGGACTGCTTTGCTCCTCTGGTGGCTGCTGATGGTAATGCTGATCCGTGTGGTAGTACTTGATGTGGTAGTGCAGCAGACTAGCTTTTCGGAAAGATTTAGTGCAGCCCGCCGATGGACACTTAAAGGGATTGTGGTCCAGCTCGATGGAGAGGATGGGGGGAGGCTGGTTCTTGATCACCCTGTACACTGATGCACATATTGCTCAGAATAGAAAGTTGTGTTTACAAACAAAAACAGCTCAAGTTCAGGAGTAATTGAAATCAACTTTTATTCCATTATATTTAATCAAACTTTTTGGATGAATTGTACTTGCCAATGTGATCGTGTAAAACACAAAATTGATTTTACTTTAACTTGAGTGTCTGGTTAAGGAAAAAAACTGTCTCGCTAGTCGTATTTTCTCGCACTAATAATTTTTTGCACAACCTATTTGTTTTAAGTCGTCATAGAGATTTTAATCAGACAAGTCATGACTCAGTTTTACAAGTTGTGTAACCAATAGCAACCTTTGACTCTGATTCACCAATCAAAATGATTCGGGCAGTCATGTGACAGCAAAGAAACTACCATATTTTACGCACTTTAAGGCACATCGAATTATAAGGTGCATTCCTAAAAATTCGTGGTTTCACGTTCGCGGGTTCAGAGCTTCGCAGGTCTAAAAATAATAATAAATAAAATTTTTCAAATAAAATAAAAATTTAAGCATTTTTAAAGGGGCGTCGCTACTTAGCGGATTTTCACTTTTCGCAGGTGGTTTTAGTCCACATTAACCGCGATAACTGAGGGATTACTGTAAATCCGACAGAGTGCACTAAACCATGGCCACCGTAGAACAGAATTATTGTATCACAAGAGGAGCAAATAAGCCAACCAAAACAACAGCGAGCGACACTTTAGTCGCTATTCCTAATAGCAAGGAATGATATGGCTATGCTTGTTATGCAAACTTATCTCAAAAGACAGTAAAAAAGAGCCTCAATTATTATATACAAAGTTATATTGATGGCATCAAGGTGTCCAAAGACACATTGTAATCTTGGCGATCATCAAACAACTTCACGTTGAGTTGAACCGAGATGACAGCACGCCTTTAATCACTTCTTACACATCTCAAAATTAGTTTTTGGCTGAGGAAAAGGGATGAAGCTCACCCCTACCAATCATTCCGGATACCTCTGGTCAACGTTACAAGTGCCCCAAACACATCGTTGAACCATTTTTGATACAAAACACTCTACTTACAAATGTTTCCGATTACAAAGCTACTCCTAGAACTAAATAAATTCTTCAATAAAGGTACCCCTGTACAAGCGTGTGGATCACATGTGATACAAAGATGGACAACCATAATTGTCAGCCAGCAGCTGTCATCATTAAGAAGAGTCATCGGACCAAAAGATCAGTTATTCAAATATCAAATACGGAAGTATACCTCAAACCTTGTGTATTAACGCACACCTATGAATATTGTAAGCATTTCTCTTCTTATCAACCGGGCCTTATAGTCTGGAAAATAAGGTTAATTCTTAAGGCATTGGTATCCCAAACCTGGTGGGCAACTTTGTACATTTAATTGGTTTAATTATTTTTCTGTCTTTTAATATAGCTACAACTTTGGTTTCCACTGGGCAGCCTTCTACCCCAAACAATTTGGCTGAATTTGAAAGTGAAATATATGTTGCCTTACGTGGTTCTCTGCTGAATTTGTGAGTGGTGGGCAGGTGGGCCTGGCGCTCCATCAGGACATCTGCTCCAGGAAACAAACTTGTCGTAAACTAGCTTGGTGAAAAAAGTCGTTCTTTTTGATCAATGGATGCGGGTAATTGAAAATCTTTTTTAAGAGCTTCTCTCATAGTTCGAAGTACATCCTAAGCGTTATGCACTGTTTTTGGGTGGGAGAGCCACACAAAATATTTTAAAACAAAATTGATCAAAACAGCCAAACCTGCTCTCCAGACAAAAGGTAATTGTTCAGTGGGTTTTATTTCCCTGAGTGACACTTAATGATTTGATCAAATCTATGAGATAATAATGCCAGAGCCCGTGTCCCATATACACAAATATACCACTTATAATTGTCTCTCTCTCGCAGTTACTTAAGATTATTGGGGTTCATTTTCACCATCATTTTTTTTAAAATGATGGTATCTAAACCCTGTGCGAGCAAAGTTATTTTGTCAAATTTGTCACAAATTACTACAAACGAGAAGGACACGGATGTATTTACCTTCGGCACAGAGGGAGCGGGTCGAGAGAGAGAAGGGAGTACTCTATGTGTGCAGAGATCCTCCCACCCCTAATGCTTACCCAATCAAATTACTGTGAGTGCTTGGCTGGTGTTTATAGTTTGTTCTGTTGGTTTTAATTATAAAGTTTTTCAACAGTGAACACACAGTACATTGTTCAATAAAATCTACATACAGGATTCCATAAAGACATACAGCCAAAATGAGATCTGTTAGTGTAACACTGACTGTGAACTGTAGTTAGGACTTTGCCCTATATATTTTGGACTGAACCTAGCATTACCGTATCGCTTCGGCTTTGCATATACTACGATTGGAACAATATAGAGAATATTAGCATGGTCCTTATTTTATCTCTGAGCCAAATCTACCCAAGAAAAGCCATTTCTGGCTAGTGAGCAACACGTTCCCAAACCCTGGTTAACCCTGATACTCAGAGAAATAAGAGTTATTGTTTTGCCTATTGTCTTAATTTCTGTTTTTTCCACTTGTTTTGATATTTTGATACACATCTAACACTATATCTTCAACATAAAACTTGTACTTGTTTGTATATCATGTCGTCATTTGTAAAAGAAGGAAAGATTTGTTGCATGTTTTGTGAGTCTCTACCTTTGCCAATGTGGTCAGGGTTTGGGACAGCTGACTGGCTGAGCTCGCTTGAGCTTGGCTGCTGGTTAGTCTCACAATTTCCACTTGGAGAAGAAGGAAGACTCTTATCCGTTGGTAGAGGCAATGATAAGGATGGTGGCAAAGCAGGTTCAGGTTCCTCTTCACAATTAGCCTTCTCATCTTCTTTGTCCTTTTTTTCCTCTCCCTCTTCTTCATCTTCTCGTCCTCCTTCCTCACCCTCCTCACTCTCTCCTTCTTCCAAGCCCTCGCTTCCCACAGTTGTCTTCTTACATTTCGACTTCTGAGAACACAAACGCACACACAATTTTGTAACAGCTGTAACTGCTTGAATCGGGTTCAATAATTTTATACTATTCCTTACTTTTTGTAAGGCTTTGACTTTCGGGGCCTTCACGGTTCGAACCACACCGTCATAGAAGCGTACTGTGTAAGAATCTAGAACACATCAGAAAAAGTTTGTCACACTTAGTACCGTCTGAAAAATGTCTGTTTTCTTTGTTGCTGTATAATTATTACTCATGGTATGCATGCTCTTTCATGATCAATAAAAACCTCCAAATATTACCAACTATATTACTTTGGAACCTAATTTGAGTTTAAATAAAACTACCAATTATTGTATTCTAAAAATCAGATCCTTATTGGTGCATCAATCTCACCGTCATTGTTGACACGCAGAATTTTGGCTGGGTAAAAACGGCAGTCGGTCCAACAGGCTAGAACTTTGGTGCCGGAAGTAAATGACTGAGAAAACAGGGGAAAGAAAACAATGATGAAGTTATATAAAATGCCATCAAGGTTGTTGATTTCCATAAACATTCAAGCATATAGTATTCACGTGGAACACATAAACCGCAGTTTTCCAAATTACGGCACATGGGCCATAAGGCCGGCCAACCATTTTTTTGTAGTCAGCACAAACAACTTGTTTTAAATATCAAACGGTGCAATTTAAATATTAAATTTGTATTTATTGTATTTTTTTTGTGCATTAACCATGTGGGTAATTTTTCTTACATAATAAACATAATCATACTTTCAACAATGACAACAACAACAAAAATAAAAAATAATGGTAAGGGGCATGAATCCACTGTGTGTAAAATAATTGGGTGTTGGGTGTAACATTGCACCAACATTACATGACATGGGCAACCCTGCGCCAATTGACTGCAACACACTATTGTGACGTTTAACCCAAAGTTTGACGTTGAGCCTGGTGCCAAGTTTTCAAAGCTAAAGACTCACTAAATAAACTGATCCATGCAAAAAGTGTGTTGTTGTGTTGTATGCATGTACTGCTTGTTGTGTTCTCGACATAATGATTCCATGCATTTTATGATTGACCATTAGTTGATTCATCCCTTAACTATGTCAGCATGACATTTGCACTGCCTGACAGGAAACTTCCCGTGTGTAGGGCATATTATCCCATCACAGCAGCCACTACTCCATTTTCTTGCGTTCCCTTTTTAAGTTTTTGCCCCAAAAGACACATCCTTACTTCCAAGACCTTTCCCCTTTTTCTTGACATAGACTCTTCTTCTTTTGGTTCCCTATTGGATTATCGGACAACGTATGCCTTTGTTTTCCTTGGACCATGTTTCCCCCTTTTATTTATCCTTTCACCCTTTTGGTTGTGCTTTTTCGTTCACAACCACATATAGAATGAAACTAAACTTATTTCCTGGAATAACAACTCATACTTCAGAACGGACTTCAAGAAGAACGAATTGAACATTTGCGTTTCCGTCTATCTCAGGCAAAAGACTCGGGCCTTCGGGATGTGTTGAATGACTACGTCCCCTGATGGACAATTCTCAAACATACACAGCTCTCATCACAGAAACCACAAATCATCAGCAGGTTACAACAAAGTCTGAACACCAAGTTCATGATTGTAATTAAAACATTCATGGCTATGTACTAATAATGATGAAATGATACTCTATGATTACAAAATGTGTCGTGTTTAGGCCATTTATAGGTACAAGCTTACTACGCTTTAATTGTCCTCCCCATTGGCTTAAAAAACAATCTTAGAATAATCCTATCAAAATGGAGATCTCGTTCCTTTTAGGAAATCTTAAAGTCCCGCGAGTCGGCTACTCGCGAGTCATTTCGCCATTGGCCAATTCCCTTCCCCAATTCCACGTGCCAGACACACTCCATTGACACTAAACCCCTTCTTTTACATATGACAACAGTCAATTTCATAAAACTCGTTTGAATGGTATGTTATTTTTCTTCTTTGTTTGATTTTGATTCCATGTATGAACAAACCCTGCAGTTCTTGTGTTCCGTTTTAAACAGCGTGTGCAATCTGTTTTGTTCATCATTCCTTTCGGATTGATAATTCTTATTAGAATTCATAAACTGTAACAAAAATAACAAAGTTGAATTAATGTAGTGAGTTTCCCTTTTCGCTTACGAAACTGATCAAGCTAAACTTTGTGAATTGCTGGCCCCCTCTGATGGCAAAATTTGGCAACAGCTCCGAATAAAACAATTCTTATAAAGCTTAATATGTACATTGAAAATAAAGCAGAACTCCTTACTCGTGCAAACGCCACTAACTATTATTCAAGCACACCACAAACATCCGATACAAGTCCAGCGTGACCGTAACAGTTTCAGAAAAAAATAATTATCAATAAATAATGGAACATTTATTCTTTTTGTGCGGCCCGGTACCAATCTGTGGTCCAGTGGTTGGGGACACCTGACATACACCACATAGATGGTAAAATTGTAATATAAATACATAAAGGACACCATTTTTAATGTATATTCTGTATGTGTTTTGAGACAGACTCGTCATATTTTTCAATAAACTTCCATTCTAGCATACTTGTATGACATTATATCTAATAATTTAAAATAACATTTAATAATGTAAAATACACCATTATAAAGGACTCTTCTCGCACGGCACACCACCTCTCTGTCCTGTTCTTCTCTGGTAGGCGGTTCAAGTCCTTTAAAACAAGGACTAACCGGCTCAGAGACGGTAAGATTCCCGGGGTCATCACCACCCTAAACAACAGCACAAAACTGAAAATATCTATCTCGCCAGGTACATTGAAAAAAATGGTTCTCATGACTTATTTGGGATTTTTTTTTGCTGCTAAATATTATTGCACTACTTTATATTGCACATTACTCCAACTTGGGCCAGTGTCCAAGCACTACATTGTAAATATTTTTTCCTATCCTGACATTCTTTTATCTTATTGTATTATTTTAAGTCTTTATTACATGTTCATCTTGTCGTGCCATGTCTAATGTCATTGTAAACAATGTTTTCTATTTCGATATCAATGACAATAAAGACAATCAAATTCAACATACCTACTGTATTCTGAAATGATTTTCAATCTAGTTAATTGATTGTTTGTAGTCGTCAACAGAAAGCCCAAGGGGGATTTACTGGCTGAGCCTTAAATACAATCAATTTTTTTATACTCATGTACCGTTGACACGCTTGTCGGATTGAGGCCCCGCCTTCCTCTCAAAGTGACTCGTTCCTGTGGCCGCAGGAATGGCGAGTTCCAGTGGAACCATTTGTCATGGCGGCGGCCCCAGCGACGATAGTGGACCAGAACGCGTTCTGTGTCGTAGTCGACTTCATCAATGGTGGCAGGGTACCTAAAAGCCACCAAAATATAATGAATTTTGGTGAATGTAAAATTAATTAAGTATTTTAGACGAGCATGCCGCTGTGTGTAGCATATACCAGTTCTTGTGGCGATCTCTTGCCTGCAGCTGAGCGCCCACCTCAAACTTGATTCCTGCCCTGTCTGGAGGTGTCTTCATCTGTTCTCCACACAAAAGTAGTTAAAAACATGTGGGTTAATTTACCAACAGTTAAGTATGTTGGATATATCTCTGATTCAAACAAAATGTAATTCAAAGCAGTGTTTTTTAACCTTTTTCTGGGCCAGGGAACACATTTTTTAAAGGGTACACGAGGGCACAGTGTATGTTGAAAAATTAATTGCCGGCACCAGATTTATGTCTTTTTTTCAAAGCTTAAGTTGACAGTAAGAAGATTTTCTTATCGTTTGTGGTCATCGTGGTTTAAAAAAGTAAAACAAGTTATTAATTATGGTAAATGATATATGATTAAAATATATGTTCAACCTGTTTAAGTTTTACTACATTTTATCTTGTTTTCTAGAAAAATAGCATATACTTAAAATGGGCAAAACATTTTTGGAGTGTAACAAAACATTTTCAGTACATTTTCACTTATTTCAGGAAAATAATAATTAAAAGTATGCGTTTAATTTTTATTTATTTCATTATTTTTGCAGTACAGTTTTAAATGGATTCATCAAACCAAATAAGTTATTAAATATAGTGTCCTGTACAACCTCAGGAGGTGATAATTAGCATACAGAAAGAAAAACAGGGTTATCTAATATGGATAAATGCTCCAGGCTAATCACTGAAAGATAGCAAAGAAACTGAAAAATGACATACTTTTTAGTAAACATAAATTCAAACAATGTACCGCAGCACGCTATACATGGTCTAACAGCACACCAGTTGAAACACCGGATTTAAAGCATCAGATACGATTTTTTTTTTGGTTTATCTATTTAAAAAAAAAACAACAGAATATAAATAAGGTTCTATTTTTAATCTGATTACATAAGAAGTGATGATTAAAACCTGAAAAATTTACTGTGTGGATAACACCAAAAATAAAGATTGGAAGAGATAAGGATTAAAAAAAATATTGTATTCTAATTATAGTGTAGTAAATATAATCAAGATTAAATGTAACTATGATTACATACCTGTCAACCTCATCTAACTGCTCCCCTCAGCAGCTCCCGTGTTATTTTTGATTGTTCTCGATTGTTCTCAGCTCAGGGATGCTGCTGGAAATGTGAATTTCCCTTCGGGGATGAACAAAGTATCTATCTATCTATCTATCTATCAATAATGATCGCAAGTTCCCCAATTAAGCGCAGCACCGATTTGCTCACAGCTAGACAGACTATAAAGAATTAAAACAAAGATATTGTGTAAACAATAGGTGCAAAAAAAAAATGGTTAATCTGGTCTCTTATAATACTTTGGCTTCAACCTGTTATGCTAGTGATCTGTTCGTTATGATGAAACGTGATTGAAAAGAAGACATAATCGAGAATAAAAATATATATATTTAGCAAGTGTACTGCGACAAGTTGGCAATCGACAATGACGTTGTCGTCTGCTACCAATGACCGAGACGATCCGAGTTAGAGCCTTTATAGGCAAGACAAGATCTGTCTAACGAAATACGGCGTGCACAAGAAGGAATAATTAAAAAAAACAACGTATGAAATACAGGGAAAACGTATACATTGATAAGTATGTAATTAAAATGTATGCATAGAAGAAATTGCAAAGTAGTTTGAAAACATGGTGCAAGATTAGCAACTTGAACAAGAAATACTTTACATTTTAGGTAAGATTATACAGTAATAATAACAAAAATTGTTCGCACGTCTGAGTAAAATAAATGTCATTTTTATCAAACGAACTTCTCGATGTCGTTTGACAGCTGGACCCCGTTTTGACATGTCAGTTTTTACACTTCCTGTGTGAGAGCGTCTTATTGGCTAGAGACTGCATTCTTGACTTTTCGTTGGTCGTCAGAACAGTCAGTCTCACGAAACGACCCGCCCTCTGCCTGCCTCTGTCTCTTTATTGCTATGAGGATTAATCTTTCCAAAGAGAAGCGATTGAGGCCATAAACTCGAACAAAACTCTCACAAATAACACAGCCGCCACATTGTCGATACAAAAGCGGTGCAATTCGAGTTGTTTATATCTTTTTAGGACTCCGAAATCGATTATTTGGAGTCTTGAGCGGCTGTGCTCCACCATTGATAAGAACAAGACTAGCTAACGGCTAGTCCCGCGGACAGAGGGGTACGAGTACAGCTCGGGGTGTCATTTTAATGACAAGCTCCGTGACGAGCAACAAACTACACGCCTTCAGAGATTACCCACGTACAGGAAATAACGTAGTCCATTTGAAGTTGAAAGGATATGGCGAAAAGCTTGTTTACCTCTTGCGTTTTGCAGGGCAGTCTGTGAATGCGCTCATGAGTGACGTCACACGAAATGGTTCCTAAGACGCATGCGCATTCCGATTTACTAAAGAATCCGTGGCAGTGATATGACCACTAATTTTTACCATGTCATGAATGCAACATTTTAATTAAGGTAGCAGAGATTTTTATTTTTTTAAAATTAAAAATAGTAATATTTGAGCTCATGTAATAATAATACGTAATCCAGGGTGAGAGTCTAATATAACAACAGCAAATACAGAAAAATAAACTAAAGAAACAAACAGAAAAGCAGCAGTACCTCGTCAAACTCAAAAGAGAGCGCGTTATGTAAATACACCCGTTGTTATTGGTGGCTCCCCGCCCAACTTTCCCCTATCTGCACCACCCATCCTTAGTAGGGTCGCGGGGGTGCTGAAGCCCATTCCAGCCATCATCAGGCAGGGGGCAGGGGACATCCTGAACTGGTTGCCAGTCAGTCAAAGGGCACCTAGAGACAGACAAGCCACTCGCTCATTCACACCTAGGGACAATTTGGAGCGGCCAATTAACCTGACATAAATGTTTTTTGGAATGTTCAAGGAAACCGGAGTGCCTGGAGGAAACTCACGCAAGCACGGGGAGAACATGCAAACTCCACACAGGAAGGTTTGATCCCACAACCTCAGAACTGTGCCACACACGCGCTAACCACTGCTCCACAGGAGACACCTTAATGCACATATGTCAGAGTCAAGGCCCGCGGGCCACATTAGGCCCGCGAGAGGGTTTTACCTGGCCCGCGTGACGATATCAATATATTATTAGATCCGGTGTTGTGCCCTTTTCCGACTCCTCTGCAGATTCCTGCAGGGGGGGGGGATTATGACCCCAAATTCACTGTGCTGACTCAATAAAGGCACAAAAGGTGACTCTAGAAGTTATGAGTCTATATCTCCAACAGATTCTGTTTTATTAGGGGGAAGGAGATTTTTTTTCCTGCCCAAATCCTCCCCCCCACTGTTAACTCCAGAATAAAAACTCCAAATGACCTCAAATTCACTGTGCAGACTTATTAATGCCAAAGAAGGTTACTCTAGAAGTTACAAGTCTGTAACTCCAACAGAGTCTGTTTTAGCAGGGGGGGGGAGGATTTGGGCAGGCAAAATCCTCCCCCCCTGCTAACTCCTGAATAAAAACTCAAAATGACCTCAAATTCACTGTGCAGACTTATTAATGCCACAGAAGGTTACTCTAGAAGTTACAAGTCTGTAACTCCAACAGAGTCTGTTTTATTAGGGGGAAGGAGATTTTTTTTCCTGCCCAAATCCTCCCCCCCACTGTTAACTCCAGAATAAAAACTCCAAATGACCTCATATTCACTGTGCAGATTTATTAATGCCACAGAAGGGTCCTCTAGAAGTTACAAGTCTGTATCTCCAACAGAGTCTGTTTTAGCAGGGGGGGGGGGATTTGGGCAGGCAAAATCCTCCCCCCTGCTAACTCCTGAATAAAAACTCCAAATGACCCCAAATTCACTGTGCTGACTCAATAAAGACACAAAAGGTTACTCTAGAAGTTATAAGTCTATATCTCCAACAGATTCTGTTTTATTAGGGGGAAGGAGATTTTTTTTCCTGCCCAAATCCTCCCCCCCACTGTTAACTCCTGAATAAAAACTCCAAATGACCCCAAATTCACTGTGCAGATTTATTAATGCCACAGAAGGTTACTCTAGAAGTTACAAGTCTGTATCTCCAACAGAGTCTGTTTTAGCAGGGGGAGGGGGGGGGGGGGGGATTTGGGCAGGCAAAAAGCCTGCCCAACTCCTCCCCCCCTGCTAACTCCTGAATAAAAGCTCCAAATGACCCCAAATTCACTGTGCTGACTTAATAAAGACACAGATGGTTACTCTAGAAGTTACAAGTCTGTATCTCCAACAGATTCTGTTTTAGCAGGGGGAAGGAGATTTTTTTTCCTGCCCAAATAATAATAATAATAATAATTTCCTTGTATTGTCATTCTGTGTAACAATGTACACAGAACGAAATGTCGATTGCATCTGACCCGATGCAGCCGCAGCCATGAGAGGGCGCCGCCGACCACTTTTTAAGTCTTAGGAATGACTCGGCCGGGGCGCGAACCCGAACCTCCCAGTCTCAAAGCGGGCGCCTTACCATCTAGGCTACTGAGCTGGTCCTCCCCCCCACCTGCTAAAACAGACTCTGTTGGAGATACAGACTTGTAACTTCTAGAGTAACCTTCTTTGGCATTAATAAGTCTGCACAGTGAATTTGGGGTCATTTTGAGTTTTTATTCAGGAGTTAGCAGGGGGGGAGGATTTTGCCTGCCCAAATACTCCCCCCCCCCCCTGCTAAAACAGACTCTGTTGGAGTTACAGACTTGTAACTTCTAGAGTAACCTTCTTTGGCATTAATAAGTCTGCACAGTGAATTTGGGGTCGTTTGGAGTTTTTATTCAGGAGATAGCAGGGGGGGGGGAGGATTTTGCCAGCCCAAATCCTCCCCCCCCTGCTAAAACAGACTCTGTTGGAGATACAGACTTGTAACTTCTAGAGTAACCTTCTTTGGCATTAATAAGTCAGCACAGTGAATTTGGGGTCGTTTGGAGTTTTTATTCAGGAGTTAGCAGGGGGGGGGGGGGAGGAGCATTTTGCCTGCCCAAATCCTCCCCCCCTGCTAAAACAGACTCTGTTGGAGATACAGACTTGTAACTTGTAGAGTAACCTTCTGTGGCATTAATAAGTCAGCACAGGGAATTTGGGGTCGTTTGGAGTTTTTATTCAGGAGTTAGCATGGGGGGGAGGAGCATTTTGCCTGCCCAAATCCTCCCCCCCCCTGCTAAAACAGACTCTGTTGGAGATACAGACTTGTAACTTGTAGAGTAACCTTCTGTGGCATTAATAAGTCAGCACAGTGAATTTGGGGTCGTTTGGAGTTTTTATTCAGGGGATAGCAGGGGGGGGGAGGATTTTGCCAGCCCAAATCCTCCCCCCCCCTGCTAAAACAGACTCTGTTGGAGATACAGACTTGTAACTTCTAGAGTAACCTTCTGTGGCATCAATATGTCAGCACAGTGAATTTGAAAACTTTCAGACGTTTTTCATAATACTACTATTATTATTATTAATAGTAGTAATAAAAACGAACTAGATTGGTCGAACACCTATTCAGTAACACATCGCATAGTGGAGGTATTCCTCTGTAGTTGGATCCCAAAACCAAAGAGCATAATAAGGTTTAAAGCGTGTCTTATTTTCCAAACAGTATAGACAGGGAAGTCCGATTTTAAATGAAAAAAAAAACAACAACAATTTGTTTACACCGCGTGATCCAATGCAACCAGGGTTTCATTCACAATGAAAAAGACATTACATACGGATATTATAGTAAATCAAATAAATATTTGTGTACGATTAGTTGTGATTGCGGAAATCATAGCGTACATTGATGTTGGTGAATTTTTTATCCGCGTTAACAAACGCATTTTGTAGAATACGATCGTACTTTATTGTTTAAATAAACGCGTTATATCGCGCTTTATTGTTTAAATAAACGCGTTATATAGACTAGGATCTCCCAATTGTTATAATTAGCTCGCTTTATGGTTTTAATAAGCGTTTTATATAGAATATGATCGCTTTTGTTGGAAGCGCAGCAGAATAGCAGAATGCGCGTTCACGCGAGTGGGGGAGGAATCTGCAGAGGAGTCGGAAAAGGGCACAACACCGGCCCGCAGGCCGCTGCAAGCCAGCAGCCCGCAGTACGCATGAATACTACATTTCCCACAATGCAACGGGGACGCGCCGAGCGGGAGCAAAGCGGGAGGCGGTTTGATTTATTCAGCAGTCGATCAGCAGCAGTCATTAGCATAACAGCAAAAATTAGCCCACAGATACCCATCAACAATGGCTAAACGGAAGGTGGACACTGAAAACCGGGGCTTTCAAACAAGGTGGGAGTTGGAGTACATGTTCACGGAGGTAGCTGGAAAACCTGTGTGTCTGCTATGTGGAGAAAGTGTGGCGGTGATGAAAGAGTATAATATTAGACGGCATCATGAAACAAAACACACGCCTCAAACAAGTAATGTAGAGTTGTAGTAATACAGTACTGTATATAAATGTACGTAAATACAGTAATAATACAGTAATGTTTCCTGTGCAATTACACATTTGAAGTTTTTACTCCGTTCAAGTTTAAAAGTTATATATGCACATAAAGAAGGTCTTGTTTTTTGTTGTTCCCCTCGGGAATTTTAAAGCTTTATTGTCTATGTTGACTATGTTGTTTTTGTTTGCCGACTCTGTCCTGGGAGTGTTTCTTGTTTTTCGGCTTTTCATGGAAAATAGATCTTGATGTGGACAACAGTCTTTTGATAAAATTGTCTCCTATTTAGCAGAGAAAATGACTTTTGATTGTTATTATTTGTTAATCAGTAATTCCTTTTTTTCCACACTAACCCAGAGAAAGCACAGAAAGGAAAGTCAATGTACATTTGAGCAGGACAGATGAGGTCCAGTGTGTTGATTGCTATTGGTTTTAAGTAACAAGAGATTTTTGCACTTTATTTTATTGTATTTCGAGGCAATAATTCTTTTTAATAATTTCAGATGATTGAATGATAGAAAATGGTTATGAGTTGTTGTTATGAGATATGTTATGAGTTTTTTATATAAAGGACATTTGTATTTTGTGCCTGCTGAAATTAAAAATGACTGACAGAGTCATAAGAAAATATTGCTTTATTTATCCAATCATATTGTAATATATTTGTTGTGTTTTCAGTAGGTTAAATCTTGGTTTCAGTAAAGATTGGACAGTCCGGCCCTCGGCTTGTAGCCAAATGTTTTATTTGGCCCTCCGTCCATTTGACTTTGACACCCCTGCCTTAATGTATCATAGTAAAAGCAAGAGAATAAATACATCAATAAATAACCTTGGACAGCACCATATACATAAGGCAATAAAGTTAAGAATTCAATGAGGAGGTTGTCATCAGTCATCAGAAGATTCCACCAGGTTAGTTAATCGATTGGGGATGTCTGGGTGTAAAATATATTTGCAGAATCCTTGAGAGCAGAGCAGATTTACTCAGGTAAGATACGTCCCCCACAAATGGAATCAGGGTTCCTACAGTTTAGGGCAAGTCAAATCCTAGACTTTCCAAGACTTTTTAAAATGCCCTTTGGAATCAAATTAAAGACCAAGTCAACAAAAAAAAAACACAATTGAAACTCACAAAACACAAATAATTCTTGCACACAATACATTGTGTCTAGTACATATTACCTAGCACAGCGTAAAACGTTTGACGGACACTTCTCATTAAATTAACACTTCCCCATGGTTCAAAGTAAAAGTATCTGTTCGATGTTGCTATGTGTATTGTGGGAAGACCTAAGACTTGCGTCTGCTCTGAAAGGCCCAACTGAAACCACATCACCCTTTTGAAAGCTCCGTTATTGTGGTCATGCAATGTTGCTACGGAATTACATCGGTGTATAATTGAAGAGGACAATTTATAAATGTTATTACATCTTTTAAGTTCAAACTAATATAAATCTTTTCAATGTGTTCACTTTTTGAAAATTGGATTGAAGACATTTTAATGCCAATTAAGGCCTTATTTTTAGAATAATGAATTTACGGTAATACCTTTTAAGACTTTCCAAACAAATGTGCACAAAAGGGACCGAATGCAATAAATGGTTAAATAATGTTGTAGCTGCGGCACGGCGGATGGGTGGTTAGCCCGCAGCCCCACAGTGCAGAGGTTCAGGGTTTAAGCCTCCCCGTGTGGAGTTTGTATGTTCTTCCCGGCACGCCAGTTTCCTCCCATATTCCAAAACATGCATGTCAGTTTAATTGGCTGGTCCAAATTGTCCCTTGGTGTGAGTGAGTGAGTGAGTGAGTGGGAAGTCTTCATTGACTTGAAAAGCGCTATATAAATGCAGACCATTGACCATTTGTCTGTGCGTGCCCTGCGACTGGCTGGCAACCAGTTCAGGGTCTCCGCTGCCCACTGCCTGAGGACAGATCAGATAAGATGGGCTCCAGCGCCCCCGCGTCCCTTACTTAGGATAAGCGGGGTGGATAATAGATGGATAGATGAATGTGTTAGCTCAAGACGTTTGGGCCTCTAGGACAGCGTTTCCCAACTTTTTTAGGCGACGAGGCACACTTTTTTTCATTAGAACCTATCGAGGCACACAGGCGTCGAAAATATTTCAAAACGAATTCCTGGAACTAGTTTTATGTTTGTTGTTTTATACTAAAATTATCATGTTGATTAATGAAGAGAAGTATGTTTTTCCTTACATTTGTAGTCATTGTGGTTTAGGATGTAATACTGTACCAGTTTTTTTTGGTCAATAGTTTTGCTGTAATATGGGATGACTATATTTAAAAACTTCCATTTTCAAAATGAAATTTAAAACTCGGCAGTATACCAGCCTTTTTTGTAAAATAAGAAATTTAAATCACCAAAATTATGTGCACGGTTTTTATTTGATTTGATTTTACAATTTTTTTGCTGTGTAATTTAAAACAGATTTTTAAAACAAAATACATGAATACACTTTCCCCATACTACTTCATGATCAGATAATTAGTATATAAGAAGAAAAAAAATTGTGATCTGCTGCCATCTACTGCTGCAGATGAATGTTACAGCTACTCAGTTGATCGCTGGATGAAAGCAGAACGATGGCCTGCATTTTTGCAAAGATAAAATTAGTTAATTTTCTGCGGCACAATAGACAAGCTTTTTCATACAGTAAAATTAATTTTATTTAAACCCCAATATGAAATACTTGACCACGATAAGGCACTGTGTTGTCTGGTATGAGCGAGGGCCAGTGATACACGGCATGTGTGGCGGCATCCTGCCGGACGAACATGGTGCCGACTGAAATGTGGATTACACAGTGTAAAATAAATGAACATTTCTCGACCTCGAAATTAACATTGGGGTATAATCGTTCATGTATTTTTCCCAAGTATTTAAATCAATATTGACTGATAGTAAATTGAGATTGTTAACAGATCTTACTATCACCCAAACAAGTTTCTTTTTTAGGGGGCAAACGGAAAAAATAAAATACAGTATAATAGAATAAACAAAAACAAAAAAAGACGAGACAAGAGTGTACAGTTTTAGTTTACTGACATTTTATGGTATCTCATTATCTCAGATGGCACAATGGTTCACAGCAAAATTCATCAATCCTTAGTTGGAATATACAATATATGGCTTATTAATAAATATTATACCAAATTTCTGGAATTTTAATCCAGTGTGGAATAATTTAAAGGATGGATTGGGAAGGAATATGAATGAGCCAAGAATTCGAGGAATTGAAAGTTAGTAAATTCAAGTTGAAAAAAAAATGCAATCTCCCAATTTGGAGTACTTGATCATTTTTGCAGCTTTATTTCCCATCAAAATGTTGCAGGAAATTACAAAATTTTTGCACCCAATAAAATTTATTTGATAGTGTCGACATTAGCAGTTTTATTTTTTTAAAGGGAAAAAAAATGAAAGAATCATTTTTTTCTGAACTAAATGCCAACTACAGAATACAGTTGTATATTTAAACATATTTACATTTAAAATTAGACTTTTTATTGTTAAACTTAGAAAATCAATATTATAATTTGATGTTAAAAAAACATTTATTTTAAGAAAATATAACATTTTATTTTACTCTCAAAAATCTGTTCTTACCTAACTTTGATATTTTTTCTTAAAAAGAAAAAATACTTTTTTTTTTTTTTACCAAGAAATAGTTACCTTTTCAATCCTATATTGTTTTGGAAGACACTTTGTGTGCTTTTGGGGTTGAGAGTGTTGGGTTTTATTGTGGTGGGCTTTAAAAAAACAAAATCTCATATGGGGATAATAGGTTCAAATTTGAACACCTTCGCACTACAGTTTAAAATTACAGTATGTTGGCGCAAAAAATGTTTAGGGGGCTTTGACAAATGAGGATGCAGCAAAGCAAGAGACAAAGCAAGTGCTTGTGGATGGCAAACGAATGCTATAAATCCATCAAAGGATAAGACCTGCAAATCCTTGTGGACAAACCTCAAAGCAAAAATAAAAATAATAATCTAATAAAAACAACATGGCCTTTTTGTTGAATGGTCTTCCTCTCGCTTGGCTACCTGAAGGAGTGCCTGAAGTGCACACTCCTCCTCTTCAACTTCTCAGGATTGTGTGACGCCATGTGCGAGAACTCTCTGAATATGTCCAGGTATGTGGCATCTCCTGGGAAAGAACCAAAGATGCAAGTTAGGATACAAATATTGAATGGGAGGGGAAAGTGAAATGTGTTTTAATATGTTAATGAGGAGCAAAGCCTTGATAGTGCTAAACGGTCGTCACAGTAACCGCTCAGTCCAAGCACACTGCATCTTTTGTGTCCCGCCAGTTCTGCCAGGCTCAATTAAAAAAATACAATGAACCCTTCTGACTGTGTGTGTAAAACCGAGTTCTTTTCATTGTATACCAGTCAAGTCGGTCTAAACAGTTTCCTGTCGCCAAATGGGGACATTAAACATTTTGAACACAAACAGAAAAAATACATTAGAAAGAGTATATAATGAAAGAAAAGTGACCCTTTTAAGGTCCCCTCTGATTTAGACTTGAGTACAACTTCCATTCTTTGCATGCTTTCTGCTCCTCATGCGTGATTTCAACATTTCTAGAGAAGGGTGTCAAATCCATTTTCACATTCTTGCCTGTCCTCGGGGGTATAGTGTCGTTTGATACTTAAAGAAATCAAGTCATGAATGCATTGCGTGTGCTGCTATTTTGTCTTTTGACCTGCTTGGGTGAATCCCCCTTCCGACGCTCGCATTTCCTCGTTCATCCTGGCCAGACGTAACCTGAGCAATAACAACAGGTAAACGTATGTTATGGACATCCCTCAAACTTATATGCAAACTTTTGTGCTCTAGGCACACTTTTGATTTTCAATATATGAATATGCATTTTAAATCATGTGAATCATAAATGCTTGTATTTTGCTTTCTACATTATGTGATTCAAACTGAAAACATAAAAACGTACAGCGTGACAATGTCTGCGTTGGCCTGTTGCACTGCAATACTCAAGGGATCATGCCCGTCTTCATCGTCTTCATTCTGGGCGGCGCCCCTTTTAAGAAATAAACACACCTGCCTGAAAGCAAAAAAGCAATAAGAAAAATACATGTTAAAGGAAAAAAAATCTTTTGGCCATTTCACAATGCAAATTCCTCACTAAAACACATTCAATGGGGGCATGTTCTTCTGCAACCAGCACTCCCCTACGATCTCAAAAAAACGTCTTGAGTGCATTCTTTATCTACAATTGTGGAGACCCTTTCCTTTCCTTTAAGTTTGTTTACTCAGATATGCTCGCAGTATTGTTATAAAACAAGAGTTTGTCAAGTACATCTAGATTAAAAAACATGTAATTTTATCATACTTAGATGCAAACATCTGGAACCAAACCTTTGTTAATTGTTTTTTTTTTCAAATCAGGTACCAAAAATGTTTTACATTTTTGACTGTTTGGTCTTTGAGCGCACCGCCAGTCCAGTGCAGAATGCGATTGGCTGTCTTGCCTGGGAGAAGTTCGTTTTTGTCAACTAAGCGTCTTACTATTGATACCCGTCTATACCAAAACGACTTAGTTTATGAAAAAATGCATCGATGGTAAAAATATAATTATTTAAATCCTATAGTGTATTGTGAAAAAGCTTAAACATTTCCAATTTCATCCTTCAAATCAAATGTTACCAAGAGATGGCAATTATCTGTTAGCAATAATATGGCCATAGCAAGCCTTGGACCACATCTAGTGAGTATAGGTGCATATTCTTTATCCTGTGAAAAAAACCCAACTACTAGTAAATATCACTGCATAATAGTTGGAATAATTTTCTTCTGTTTCACTATCAAATATGTAATGACTATATTTATGTCTGTATTATACTCACCCGTCGCCATAGGCGGACCACAGGGGGCGGGCCATATGGGGCCTGTCCTCCTCATTAAGGGCTTGACCCCCACTGGAAGCCTGATCTATTTTTTTTGGTTGATAATAATAATTGTGCCCTCAATACATTTGACATGCTCCAAAATGAGCAACACAATGCCCAATGCCCGTTATGCCCTGGTTATTATCATGCTTACAGTAAACTTTTCGAACGCTTTACATTCTGTTTATTTTTATCTCTTGTGAAAAAGGGTGCTGTATATTTTCTTCATTTAAATAAGGAAAAACACAACTCCAGACAAGTGTTTTGAGCAAGATTATGTTAGGTGTACTAAACAGCATATCGTGTCTGCGCTCCAACTCACTGATACATCATGACAATCTTTACGCCTTGGTTTGCATGGATGGGTGCAATGAGAGCGATTAATGTCTGTATTTATAATTGTACATGTTGCTTGAATTTTCTAAATCAGATGCATTTGCAAAAAACTGTAATGGAATATGCATTAAAAAAGAGCACATTAGTGTTTTGGCTAGCTAACATTTTAGCTTTTAGTTAGGACTTACCCCGTGTGGCCCAGGTAGGTGGCATGATGCAGAGGTCCCCGCCCTCTTGAGTCTCTTTGATTTACATCAGCAGTGTTTTGGAGCAGGAACTCGCAGGCTAGCAAGGAACCCTTCAATCAAAAATACAGAGGCAATACTAAAAATGGTGAATCTACTCAGAGCTTATTATTTTGTTTCATGAAATATAAATAAAAAAATAAAATATTTTCTAAAATTTGAAATCACATAATAAACTGATGTATTCATTGTGTAAGGTGAGGTGCATCATTTGATGTTTCCTTAAAAAGTTGAAAAATAAATATTTTCTCTATTAAGTTAGCAATTCCCAAGAAGTTCTGGAGAGTGACATCATGCTCATGCCCGAAGGTTTTTTTTTTTGCAGCATGAAAATGGTGGAAGTAAGTAAAGGCCTTCTTCTAGTAAAATCCAAACACCAACCAAAAGCACAAGAAAGATAAAAATGAAGAGTTTATTCGAGTGGGTTTAAGAAACACACGTACTTGCATGTGCATCATGAACGAGCTGACTAAGGCTGCAATCGTGACTTTAAGCCAGGAGATGGGGGCAGAGAGTAACCAAGTTTCCAATTCATCTAATGTATAACATATCTTTTTTTTGTGACTTGAAAATGTGTTAAATTAAAAACAAAAACAAAAAATATGTTTAAGTATACACATTAGCTCTCTGATAAATGTTTTAGTGTTTACAAACCCCAATAACTGCCTGTATGAGTGGCGTCTTGTCGTCGTCATCCTTGTTGACCATGTTGACATCAGCGCCGTGGGCCAGCGCTTCAGCCATGACGGGCAGGTTGCGGGCTTTGGCGGCTCTGTACAGGAGCTGCCCCGGATGGAGGTGCCTGCCGTAATCAGGATCCGACGTCTCATCCTCGGCCTCGTCGCTCGAGTCCTCGGATGTCACACACTCTGCACAAAAGTCCGTTTGACCCTTTTAGTGACCCAAGTAGACCACAGATGGGATGAAGTCACTCATGCAGGTCACAAGACAGTGGAAGTGGATTCACCTTCCTCTGTCACGCTGTCCACCACCAGCTCCCGAACCAGAAAGTCGGTGCTTCCGTCGGTGCTTCCCAAACCACTGTCACTGCTGAGACCTGGCAGACCAAGAAATGCCACAATATGGACAAATTAGTGCAAGTAGACATTTTGTAGGAGTCTAACTATTTGTTCGGATTGTGGTAACTAGCACATAGTGAACTGTAATGCTAATTGTTGACAAAGTGCAACCTGGCAGCTGAGTGAGACAGTGCCATAAAGCTGAAAATATAATCAAATCTTTTTGGGCCTACTCTGCTCAGCAGTACCGCAAGACTTACTTCGTGGTCCAGATCCTGAGTGGAAGTATGAGAAAAGGGAGTCCAGCTCATCAGGACAAAAAAGGGACTCTCGTCTGGACCTAGTGGTCGCTAAAATTGGGGAAGACAAAAACAAAATCTGAAAACAAATACAAGAACAAGTTGTAGATACTAAATTATCTCGCCCAATCTTTTTTTGTCATTGTTTCAAAAATTAGATTACATGCCAATTCAATGTTTTTCCTGATTGACTAAAAACAATTAAAAACAGAAATGTTTAACAACTGTAAATTTTTCCCACCCACATTATATCCAGGGATATTTTATGCATTTCTTTTTCAAACTACTCTCAACTCTCAAATACCTATACAAGGTACAGAAGCCAATAGTGCATGTAATTTCCTTCCCTCTATCAAAAAATGCCAAAAATGAAAAAATTTAAATATTTCTGGATCTCATAACAGTATTTTGCGTTTTATTTCTTCAATTTCTAGCGCGCATTTATCAAATGGGCGTAACGTAGAATAACTGTTCAACAGGCCCGCCTCACAGTTCAGAGGTCCCGGGTTTAATTACAGCTACGCACCTCCCTGTGCGGAGTTTGCATGTTCTCCCCTTGCCTATCTCAATATTCTCCTTGCACTTTGTTTTCCTGCTACATTCCACAAATATGCCTGGCAGATTTATTGGTGACAACAAATTGTCCCTAGGAATGAATGAGTGTGTGAATGGTTGTACGTCCGTGTGCTCTGTGATTGGCTGGCAACCAGCTCAGGGTGTCCCCTGCCCACTACCAGCTGGGATGAGATCAAACACCCTCATGAACTAAGTGAGTAAAAGTGTTTTAAAAATGAATGGTCAAGTGGCCACTAGAGGACCCATACTTGTACCTATACTGGTAACGATACCTAGTATCTGTAATTGCCCAACTCGTTATAGCATTATTTGGTATCTAACTAGACAGGAAAAATCCCAATTTAAAATTTAGTGCCTTTAGTGTAATCTAACTTTCTGTTGAAGCACTGAGGTTTATTCAAAGAGGCGCAACATAATTAAGTGATAAGAAGTTTGGTGTCTACCAAGTCAACCCAAAGAGAATTGCTGAACCTTATAATTTTCCTAATTTGTTTTGAAAGTGATGCTAAACTGTGTGTGTCATAGTGGAAGTTGTTTATATGTTAGTAATCGCTGTGAAAGCGATGCTGAATTCTGTTGTTTCTTTTCCTGTATACAATATTTAGAATTATATAGAGCTAAGGTTAAATTCTTTTTTGTTTTGGCAGTGTTGGGCTATAAGGGGATGCAAGGCCTTCTCTGCTCGCCTAAAAATATCTGAATCATGTGGTGTTAATTACACTTTTCTCCATCAATACTCTTTATTTAAAGACTGATGCTGTTTTTTGTGCTTCGCTTAAACAAACCCAAAAATTAAAGTAAACATAGAAGACAGTAATTTAAAATTGCCTGTCAGCTTTCTTTCATTGCTTTTCCCCCAAGTGTACTGCTTCAGAAATACGCTTTCATATCCAAGTTTTTAACTAATCACATTTAAACATTACTTGTTGTTAGGCTCAGAAATCTGCCCATAGGCAGGCAATACGTGCAAGCGTCCCTGCAGCACAACATCACTGTGGTATCGCTGTTGATTCAGCCAATCAAATATCAAATTGCTTCAAAAGAGGATCCTAGAAGGCCAAGAGAAACGTGACAGCTTTCATAAACATAAGGGGTGGGAATTCACCAAGATGATTGCGCTGTGAAGCTACTGCACAAGCAAATACAGTACATTCAGCGTGTCCACTACTTCTGTCGAACAGACATTTTCAGCCCTAAAAAAAATAAAAACTTCTGCCAGAAATACAACAGGACAAGGTTGACTTTCAGCATTAGCTTTGATGGCGATAGAAAATAACTTTTGGACGAAAATGAAATGCACTGATAATTTGTTCGACAGAGCAATCCAAAAATCTTCGGAGAAAATACAGGATGAAAGGTTTTATTTCTAAATAAAAACATTTTGGGTTGAGTAAAATGTGGCTATATGCATAAATCATATTGCAATTTTATCAGGCTATTATTGATGTTTTTTGAAATATTGCAGCTGTATATGCAATAAAGGTTTTTTATCCATAAAACATTTATTGAGGGCAGCACGGCAGTGAAGTGGTTAGCGCGTGTGCGGCACAGTTCTGAGGTCATGAGATCGAACCTCCTGTGCAGAGTTTGTATGTTCTCCCCGTGCTTGCTTGGGCTTCCTCCGGGCACTCCGGTTTCCTCGCACATTCCAAAAAGACGCATGTTAGCTTAATTGGCCAGTCCAAATTGTCTCTAGGTGTGAATGAGCAAGCGAATTGTCTGTCCCTGTGTGCCCTGCAACTGGGTGGCAACCAGCCTACTGCCCGAAGATAGCTGGGATGGGCATCAGCACCTCCGCGACCCTACTGAGGAGAAATGGTGTAGATAATGGATGGATGGTTGCATTTTTATTGAGGGTTGGATTGATTTAGGGTAGTAATGACTTGGAAAAAAAAGCAGAAAATAAACAAAAACAAAGGTGAAAAAAAAAAAAAACTGTGAATAGAGAAAACAAAAAAGACAGGTTTTAGGGGACCCCTCATCAGTTTATTACTAATAATGTACCATTGTGCACAAAATGATTTAGTAATTAAGAAAAAATCTCTTCTACTAAATTATAGTAGCATTTGTTTTTTCATTCTATCACAAGAAGTCGTGTTGTGCAACTCATTTCAACTATTTCATACTACGCAACTTTAATGTCAACTTCAAGAATATCAGTACCTCTAAAAAACACACAAAATTAAATTATTTCAAAATACTGACTACAGTGCAACAACATCAAAAAACTATGTAATACAAGAATAAACTTTACATTTGTTATGTAAAACAAATTGAATAAAAAAGACAGAGAACATAAAATATTTACAGATGTACAACAATTTTAACCTTTTGTATATTCAGCAAATACAAAAAAATGGGTCGTTCGGAAAGAAACTGGCTCAAATAGGCGGTTTGTTCTAACCCTAACGACACATCAATAATTCAGACTAGAGTGAAGGCGTAGGTGTAAACTTAAGGTCCGTCGCCGAGTTTTGGTTATTCAAATAAACCCAGGAGTGACAAACAAGCTGAAGCTCACACATTTTTTGGTAAGTACAAGTGAGAGAAAGTGGGAAGAAATACAATTGTACTCAATATATTGTTAGTTTAGTGTCCAGAAAGTTCCAAAAGTCATCCAGTCTAACTGGCATAACATGCTGATGATTGGCAATTACCTGAAGAGAGGCTAGATGGCGAAGTGCTCCGGAGCTCCTGTCTGTACCTCTGCCATGTCTTCGGTACTGTGGTAGCGCTATGATGCCTGCGGCACTTCTGGACGTTCTTGCGCCGTGTCAGCTTCATGTCGCTGGTGATGAGACTCGGCAAAGCGCTCAGCTTCTTCACAAACTTTTTCTCCACGTACTTTGCTTTAATCCAGGCCTCTTTTTCCTGCCTGAGGAACCACAACAATAAGATAAGCATGTCCAAATAAAACAGTAAAAAAATGGTTTATTTATTGTTATTCGATTTGAAGGGCCTGTCAAAATCAAAAGTTATAACTAAAAAGCTGATACCAGAAATATACCTGCAGCTGGCCGCTGTCGCTTTCCTCACACCTTGTCCTTCTTGATACGAGCCTTCGTAGATGTGCTTGACAACACCGTTGCCCAACTCGCACATCAGCTGTGAGAAAAAGCGGGCATCAACCATCGCCAGACAACTTTTTTCACATTAAATAGTTATCAATGATAAAATAATTTACACTGATTATCAAATTCATCACACACGTTTTAGAATTGATCAATCATGAAAATACCTTACGGAATATAATTGCTCTTAATTGAAAGAATTTCAGCTTGTGAATAGTAAACTTTCATCAATTTGTATGATGTTCCTTATAAAAGACTGATTAATCTTTGTTTACATCAAAATAATATTCCACAAAGCCAGAACAAAAAGTTATAGGTCAAAATTTGATCATTTGACTTTTTTTCAAAAATCAATTGTATTGGTCAGTCCCCACAGGCGTTAATTAGCTCCAGTTTTGAGCACGGAGGTTTGGGTGCAGGCTATTTTCTATTTATTTTGGAAGTGAAGTGATTTTTTTATTATATGCCTAACCAATCCTTAAATAATTATTTATTTAAGTTCTTTTTGAACTGAAGATAAACTAAAACGAAAAAAATGCAGAAGAATTAAAACATAACATTTATTTTATTTTGAAATGTTACTTTATAGAATACAAGGAAATCTATATGAAAAAAATGTAGGTTTGTCCAAATCCTCTACAAAATACTTGAAAGATTAATTATATTTTAAGTTAATTGTTTGTTTGAGTTCCCTGCGACTGGCTGGCAACCAGTTCAGGGTGTCCCCTGCCCACTGCCCGAAGATAGCTGGGATGGGCTCCAGCACCCCCGCCACCCTACTGAAGATAGATAGATAGATAGATACTTTATTCATCCCCTAAGGGAAATTCACATTTCCAGCAGCATCCCTGAGCTGAGAACAGTACAATAATAAAGCCAAAAGAATACAATATACAAATACCCAGTGTGACGTGCAAATGCCCACTGTAGCGTGTTATATAGAGTAACTAAATAGTGCTACACAGAATACATATTGCAGTAAGATTCGGTAATATCCAATGTAGGTGGTGTGGTTTAATGTGGGCCTTTAGCGGTGCAGATAATGGATGGATGGATGTTTGTTTGAGCCCTTGATATTTTTCAAAGCAAAAAAACGTATTTTGCTTTGCTTTTCCAAAACAAAGTTATAGCGAAACTTAGAATTGAAGCAAAAATTAAAATACTGAATTTAATCAGAAGATTATTTTACCTATAGCAAAGTATTCAAACAACACGATACAAATGTGGTAGACTGGCATTGGTTATGCAAGCAGTTTTCCGGTTAGTGTTGTTGAAAGATGCTGGATGCTGATTGTTTCACCTTTAATAACTCTGGTTCCCACGAGTCCAGTGTGAGCGATCGCACCTTAGAGCAGTGAACGCCGAGACTTCTGCGAGAAGACACAATGTTACAATTCAGTGAAACAAGTTGATGGCAGTGACAAAAGACTTCATCACTAGAAAATAGAACCTCAGCAGGATTCTGATGCTAATGTTATGTTAATTTCCTCACGTTCCAGGCACATAGCCACCAGTATCCAGGCAATGGGCGGTGCCATGTTGATGACTGTGACACATGAACATGAATATTCAAGTACTAGCAAGGACTTCAAATGTGATATAATCCTTTTGAGAGCCTTCTAGCCAGTGAAGTGTGAAATTAAATGTTCAAGTACAGTAAGACCTCGGTTATCGCGGTTAATGGGGACCAAAACCACCCGCGATAAGTGAAAATCCGCGAAGTAGCGGCGCACCTTCATAAAAAAAAAAAAAAAAAAAAAAAAAAAAAGTTATTTTTATTTTATTTTTTAATTATTATTTTTAGACCCGGTTAATGGGAACCAAAACCACCCGCAAAAACTGAAAATCTGCGAAGTAGCAACGCCACTTCAAAAAGAAAAAAAAAGAAAAAATTATTTTTCTTTTTAATTGTTATTTTTTTAGACCCGTTTAATGGGGAGCAAAACCACCCGCAAAAAGTAAAAATCTGCGAAGTAGCGACGCGGGTACTTTCGGGACAGGCCGGCCTGTCGGAAGCGCAGAATCCTCCCCCCCGCGTGAGGGGGGGGGGGATTTTGTACGGGAGTCGGAGTTGGGCACAACACCGGCGCGCGGTTTTGGTGCGGCTTCCGCTTCACCGCCCCTAACCCCACATGGTCCCCCCAACCCCTTTTCCCCGCGGCCCTGTCCGGCGGCCGGAGCCATCGAGGGCCGTGTAGCGCCATGTAGAGCCATCGCGGCCCGAGCTGGAGACGTGACGTTGGTGACTTTTTCATCCGCGTTAACAAATGCATTTTGTACAATACGATCGCGCTTTATTGTTTAAATAAACGCGTTATATAGACTACGATCGCCCAATTATTTTATTTAGCTCGCTTTATGGTTTCAATAAGCGTATTATATAGAATACGATCGCTTTTGTCGGAAGCGCAGCAGAATGCGCGTTCACGCGAGGGGGGGAGGATTCTGTACGGGAGTCGGATTTGGGCACAACACCGGGAAACGAGAACGGGTCCGGACCAGTGTGTGAAGTGCCTCCATTTTAAAGACTAGGGTCGTCGGCCGAGGGGGATTTCCGCAAAAAGTGAAAATCTGCAAAGTAGCGACGCCCCTTCAAAAAAAAAAAAAAAAAAACTTCTTTTTTTTTTTTTTACCATTACAGACCGCGAAGCTCTGAATCCGCGAACGTCGAACCGCGAAGTAGCGAGGTCCCACTGTAATTTCAAATCTACTGGCCTCCCTGGTTTGGGTTTGCATGTTCTCACAGTGCCCGAGTGATTTTCTTTAGGCACTCTGGTTTACTCCAACCTTCCAAAAAGATGCATGGCAGGTTCATTGGTGACTCCAAAATTTCCCTTGGTATGAATATGTTTGTGAATGGTTGTACAGTGCCGTGAAAAAGTATTTGCCCCCTACCTGAATTCTGTGTTTTTGCATATTTCTCACTCACAATAGTTTAAGATCATCAAACAAACCTTATTATTACTACAGCTTTGAAATTTGTATTACATTTATCAATGCACAAAAAAAAGCTAAGCCTGGGAAAAAGTAATTGCCCAATCAAACTCAAGCGCATTTTGATCATGCAGCAGGACAACAATCTGAAACACACCAGGAAGTCCACCTCTAAATGGCTGAAAAACAAAACAAAATGAAGGTTCTTAAATCCAAATGAGATAGTGTTGTGTGAACTTAAACAGTTCACACTAGAAACCCCTTCAAAATGACAAATTTGAAAACATTTTGCAAAGAAAAGTGGGCAAAAATTTCTCCATAGTATTGTGAAAGAATCATGACCAATCATCGTAAATGTTTAATTTCTATTATTGCTGCCAAATGTTGTCCAACTCGCTATTAGGTTCAAGGGAATATTACTTTTTCACAAAGGGCCTGATAGGTTTTGATTTCGTTGTGCCTTAATAAATGGAGTCCACATTTCAAAACTGCATTTTGTATTCTCATGGGTTGTCTCTGTGTCACTTTAAAATTGGTTTGACGATCTGAAACATTTCCGAGTGATAAATATGCAAAAAAGACAGAAAGCAGGAAATAATTCTTCACGGCAGTGAACGTGCCCTGTGATTAGCTCGCAATCAGTCCAGGGTGTAACCTGCACACTGACAGATGTCAGCTGGGATGGTCTCCAGCATCCCGCAACCCTACTAAGGAGAAGCGGTTCAGAAAATGAATGAAATAAATGAATAGTATCCTTAAACCATGACTTGGTTGTTGGTGGGTGAATCTTTTCCATGTTAGAATAGTGTATCATAACCAAAATAAAGGAGTAGCTGTGTGATTTCTTGTACAGCTTAGTCATCGATAACATTTTCTTTCTATTGGCTTAGCAATATCTAGTTTGGATGAAGCAATTGGCCGCCATTTTCTATATTTTGATTTACGTTTTTAACTGTGAAAAACTAAAAATATTCATAATGTCTCAAAAAAGACCTGTGGATCCCGGAGCACTCGATGCAGAGCAAGATTCCCAAATTGATGGACGCCCAACGAGGATCGGCTTGACCGCAGTCACAACAGTGTTGGTTGCCAGGCAGGCACAAAATCCTTTGCATGATGCCCTCGCCACGCTCTACATGCTCTCGCGGTTCGCTTGCAGAGTCAACGCTGCTGGTAGATGGCGAGGCTGCTCGGTTCAGTTTCTGTACAAAACAGAATACACAAAAACTTACAGAGCACTGGTTTATTGACAAACTAATGTTGATTATTGAGGAGACAAAGTGTGTGAAAGGATGCAATACAGTCGACCTCTACATAGCCACCAGGCACCCTCTAAAAATAGTTGGGTCAAAATAATCCAAATTAGGACAAGACAGGACCGATAAACTACTGAGCTTGGCTCTAAATGACTAAATGCTTTTTCCATCCAGTATTAGGGTTGATTTAGCCCTTCTCCTGGAGTTTTGTTGCAAAAAAATACCTGGAAAATAGAATTGTTTTATTAAAAATGAACTGGAAAACTTTCCAAAATAAAAGTGTGTCATTTGGGTTAAAAAAACACAACAATTTTCAGTTGTCATCTTGCTTAAAACCCCTGTGTGTAATATGATACCACTAGAAGGCACTGTTGTCTAATGTGAACGAAAACCAGTGCAACAAATCACTTTGTAGCAGCAAGATGCCAGACAAACGTGGTGGCTACCTCTAGGTAGGGATTCCACTTTGTAAAAGAAATACACTTTTCTTGACCAATGATTGTTTATAAAAAGTGACATTAAAATGATAGTTCACGTATTTTTGCAAAGTATTCAAATCAATAAATCTTTACCGAATGAACGTTTTTGTACCACTACCAGGCACTAAATGTTACACACAGTCCCTTTAAAGGCGCAAGACGGAACTTTTTTTACCCGTGCCTGTCAACTCTGGCTTGTGTCATCATTGCAGCCTCTGTCAACCTACTTCCTGATGCATGTGCAAGTACGAGAATTTTTTAGACGCGCATAATAAACTTCTTTCTTGGGCTTTGGATTGGCGTTTGGACTGTCAAAATTTTCATGCTACACCAGCAAATAGAAACATAAAACAACTGCGGGGACGAGCATGCAGTCACTCTGTAGTCCCTCCCCAGAATCCTTCTACCGAATGTGTAAAAAAAAGCATAGGGGCTCTTTGAAATCAGTTGGGAATTATTAACACACTGGCATCTATAAATCAAACTATTTGCCTTGTTTTTTAATTATGCTAACATTTTTTGTTTATGGTTTTTGGAGGCTATTTTTACCACCTCTTCTATATCCTTTTTTTGGTGTGTTAAATTTGGGTGTCAGCTGTTGAGTAACTGCGAGGGTGAAAAGAGTGTAAATATACTGGCCTCGCTGCGGAGGCTGTCAGGACTTTCCCTGTATGCCGAGGCGATGCTGGCTTGGACCGCCCGAATCCAAGCTTGTCTCAGCTTTTCCGACTCAGCTTGAAGCATGCAGCTCCTGATGGACACAGCACGGGAACAAGAGGAAGTGTGACGCTAAGAAATATAATCTTGTCTCTCATGAAAATGCAGGCATGCCAGAGAGTAAAATGTAAAGTTGTGATTGTAAAAGAAAAAACGCTGTCATTTGTAATCTGTTTTCATAGCTCAGGGAACAAAAATTCTTACTTGGTTGGGGAAACCACCTCAAAGCAGAACCTCCTTTCAATGTCTTCACAGGGTTTGACGGAACACAGACGCAAGTCTTCCACCACCACCGTTAGAGTGTCCTGTCCAGCCACAAAACGCATCGTGAGAAACGGCCATGTTTGGCAGGATTAAAAATGTAAAGATGTGCTTGCCTTGAACTTCTTCTGATAAACAAGCTGGCTGCTCTGAATGGAGAACCAGCGTCTGGGAAGCATGAAGTAAATTTTACACCACTTACAGAGGGGGACTCTGCGGTCTTTTGTCCCACCTGTTCCAAGTCTTGAAGGCATTGCTGGCCCTCTTGAACAAGTATCCTTCCATAACCACCCCGTTGGGAGAATCCACATTGAACTCAACTTTGGAGTCTTCATAAGCAAAGTCCTGCCAAAAGCAAGGAAGAAAACAACTCAAGAAAGAAAAAAGAGGAATGTATTCTGTGAATTGTCATCATTTCCATCCTGTGACTGAGAGGTGAAATTCAGACTTAAAAAACTTAGGGAGAACTTACCTGCATGAGAGTCTGAGAGCAGAAGTGAAGACAAGGAGAGAGAAAAAACAATATGAGAAGCAATTTGGAGGAACGTTATCTTTTTTAAATCAAAAACTTGTACATCTTAAGTCAATACAGAATTTCACATTAAACTAGTGCGTTTGAGTTTGCCATGGATAAAGATTTCTTTCATTTGTTCAAAGGGGAGAAAGAAAGACAGATCGATCTTTGTTTTCCTTAAAGGGAATATTGGTTTCACACACCTGCCAGATAAACACAAAACAAGGACAAATATGAACAATACAAATAACATTACACATGCAAATGACTGGATAAGATTGTTAAGTGAAGCAATAGCGGAAGGGATTAAGCTTTTATTGAAGCATACTCGCTTCCACCCCAGAGTTCTGTACCTTCGGCCCGGGGCCAACAAGCAAAAGTGATTAAATATTGGATGATCTGAGTCTCTAGTAGTTGTCCTGGCCATACGTATGATGGGTTATTGTTGAGGTGTGGGAGGTCCGTGATGGGCAGATTGATGATTTTGGAGAATGTACGGGTAACCTTAGCGAGTGTTTCTGTTTGTATTGGAGAGCATATTGAAATAACAGGGGGAGCAGTAAAGAAGGATGAGTTAAATGATTCTTGTGTATAACAGTAAAAGAAGATGTGGAGTGACAAGAGAGAGCACGGAGTTTGCGGAGGATGTGGTGGTGTCTTTGCTGGGAACACTTATGGACATCACTGACATGTTGTTTGAGGGTGAGTTTATTGCCCAGTGTGAGTCCCAAATATTTAAAGTGAGTGACACATTCAACTGTTATTTTGTTTATAGTAGTAAATGCCATATCCAGGGGATGTTGTTGGGTGTGGATGAGTACAGGAATTCCTTTGTCTTGCCTACATTCAGATGACAACCTAGTGGTAAGCAGTTATAGTTATTGTCCTAGAGGAGTCCGAGAATGGCAGTCTCGTCAGAATATTTTAAGTATTAGTATTTAGTAACAGGGGTGGGGCTTGTGCAGTCATTGGTGTAGTGGGTGAACAGAAAGGAGCTGAGTACACATCCCTGTGGGGCTCCGGTGTTCGTGGTTATGGAAGATAAGGTGACTGAAGTAATTCTGGCGGCCTGTGGTCTGTTATGGGACTTTCTAAATCCAAATAAAAAAGTCAAGTAGGAAATGAGTTTCCTACAGTATAAACATTTTATTAGTTAGTTTAATGATGTGATGTTTGTTTAAACATTTATGAAAAAAATAAACATCTAAAATTACATTTATAATTAGAGATATAATGATATCCCGAAATGTTTGGAATAAAAATCATGATATGAGATAACAACATAACAATTATCCAAATATTGTGAGTTTTTCACTCATAATAAATATATATATATATATATATATACATATATATATATATATATGGGAAAAAATAATGTAGTACCATCGTTATGTGCTTTTAATAGCTTTGCAGGGCCAAGTCTTTTGGCACAGTTATGTGTTAGGCTGAAGCGAGATAAAAACATTTATAAATACAAATACCTGCTGGTATGATGTCTATCTGAGAATCAACCGTGGTGGCAAAATGGTCCTGGGCAAAATTGAACTGAACTAATTAACAGCCACTTGAGGGTGCTTAGAACCATAAAACAGAATTTAAATAACAACAACATATTATGGATATTTATTCATTGTGAAATCACAACGCTTTCTTTTTGGTTTAATCCCTTATAAAACAAAACTAAAAATAGATAGATAGATAGATAGATAGATACTTTATTCATCCCCATAGGGAAATTCACACTTCCAGCAGTCTCCCTTGTTGTTTATTAACAGATTAACATGATGCCCTCGGGGTGCTTGTTGTGTTCGTGTGCAAAGATCATAGTGGAACCAGCAACCATCTAATAGCTAAAAGGCACCTCCCATGTCTGGCCTCCATCTTACCACATGAAAAGGACAGTGCAATGTTTACGATAAGTATCAACTCACCCTTTGTTGGATCGTTGCGTGTTTGTGCTCCAGTTCTCTCTTCTCCATGGCCGAGTTGATCACCAACTGATCCAACTAAAAGAAAGGAAGAGCGACTCAAAGTAACAAACCTAAATTGTTTTTAATCAAACCTCACTGAAATTAGCTTTTTGATAGTCACTATTCGCCGAGGTCTTCTCAACTTTTGGACTAATATGGCTTTTTGTACTATAACAGTCCCTTATGTGAAAAAGTAAGAATACGCAGAAAAGGCCAAGATTGCATTTTCACTTTTGGAGGGAGTACTTTATTATCCAACCTTTGAACAACACAAGACAACACAATTTCGGCATTAGAGTAATTTGCTCACCTCCGCCGCCAATTTTTTCATGTAAGGATCCACGTCGTCTAGGCGCTTAAAGCCTTGTTGGAACAAGGAGTACTGGGCACACATGAAGGACAGCATCTGGAGCGTGGAGGGGGGAAAATAACGTTACTGTATACACAAAAGTATATCAATGCAATGTAATCTCTGCACAGAATTTAAACAACACTCACTGCGTCCAGAATCTCAAATTTCTTCTTGGCCTGGAGGACATTGATCTGCATGGAGAAGACAGGCAATGATTTGTTATCATTCTTAGGAACAGTTTCGTTGCTTGTGAATAAATCCTTTTGTAACAATTTAAGACCGTCAACATTCTAAAAAGAGACAGGCAGGGGAGACTAGCATATGCAGTAGATACGATGATTCTTGTGGAACCATGGCTTTAAAAGGCGATAGACATGACTCTCTCCATGGCATGACATTAAATATAAACATTCTTTATGAGTTTGAGCATCTACTGGGAGTGCAGAATTATTAGGCAAATGAGTATTTTGACCACATCATCCTCTTTATGCATGTTGTCTTACTCCAAGCTGTATAGGCTCGAAAGCCTACTACCAATTAAGCATATCAGGTGATGTGCATCTCTGTAATGAGAAGGGGTGTGGTCTAATGACATCAACACCCTATATCAGGTGTGCATAATTATTAGGCAACTTCCTTTCCTTTGGCAAAATGGGTCAGAAGAGGGACTTGACAGGCTCTGAAAAGTCAAAAATAGTGAGATATCTTGCAGAGGGATGCAGCACTCTTAAAATTGCCAAGCTTCTGAAGCGTGATCATCGAACAATCAAGCGTTACATTCAAAATAGTCAACAGGGTCGCAAGAAGCGTGTAGAAAAACCAAGGCGCAAAATAACTGCCCGTGAACTGAGAAAAGTCTAGCGTACAGCTGCCAAGATGCCACTTGCCACCAGTTTTGCCATATTTCAGAGCTGCAACATCACTGGAGTGCCCAAAAGCACAACGTGTGCAATACTCAGAGACATGGCCAAGGTAAGAAAGGCTGAAAAACGACCACCACTGAACAAGACACACAAGCTGAAACGTCAAGACTGGGCCAAGAAAAATCTCAAGACGGATTTTTCTAAGGTTTTATGGACTGATGAAATGAGAGTGAGTCTTGATGGGCCAGATGGATGGGCCCGTGGCTGGATCGGTAAAGGGCAGAGAGCTCCAGTCCGCCTCAGACGCCAGCAAGGTGGAGGTGGGGTACTGGTATTGTCTGGTATCATCAAAGATGAGCTTGTGGGGCCTTTTCGGGTTGAGGATGGACTCAAGCTCAACTCCCAGTCCTACTGTCAGTTTCTGGAAGACACCTTCTTCAAGCAGTGGTACAGGAAGAAGTCCGCATCCTTCAAGAAAAACATGATTTTCATGCAGGACAACGCTCCATCACACGCATCCAAGTACTCCACAGCGTGGCTGGCAAGAAAGGGTCTAAAAGAAGAAAAACTAATGACATGGCCTCCTTGTTCACCTGATCTGAACCCCATAGAGAACCTGTGGTCCCTCATCAAATGTGAGATTTACAAGGAGGGAAAACAGTACACCTCTCTGAACAGTGTCTGGGAGGCTGTGGTTGCTGCTGCACGCAATGTTGATCGTGAAAAGATCAAAGCACTGACAGAATCCATGGATGGCAGGCTTTTGAGTGTCCTTGCAAAGAAAGGTGGCTATATTGGTCACTGATTTGTTTTTGTTTTGTTTTTGAATGTCAGAAATGTATATTTGTGAATGTTGAGCTGTTATATTGGTTTCCCTGATGAAAATAAATAATTGAAATGGGTATACATTTGTTTTTTGTTAAGTTGCCTAATAATTATGCACAGTAATAGTCACCTGCACACACAGATATCCTCCTAAAATAGCTAAAACTAAAAAAGCCCCACTCCAACTTCCAAAATATTCAGCTTTGATATTAATGAGACTTTTGGGTTCATTAAGAACATGGTTGTTATTCAATAATAAAATTAATCCTCAAAAATACAACTTGCCTAATAATTCTGCACTCCCTGTAGAAAAGAGCTGTACGCTATATAGATGTGCAATAATGGAGGTGGAAAATGTACAAACAAACAACAGGAAGACATAGCCATAAAATCCAAACCTTTCAGTAAATTGGCTTTAAAGGTACATTTACACATACATCTACCCTTTCTAACTTAATCATCTTAGAGAGATGCTCACCTGCAGAACATAGTCCAAGGCCAGGTGTCGGAAGCACTTTCGCGCTATGCTGAGTGCGCAAGTGGCTTCCTCCACTTCTTGGGCCTTGTTCCTGGGAGCCTGCGCATTTTTCACCTGTGCAATCTCCATGTCTTCACGCACACGTTCAAAGTGCTTCTTGGTTTCCTTAAACTTCCGGACATCCCTGAAATAAGATATGAACCATACTTGATTTAGAGGTAATGTGTAAAACCTTACCATTGGTTGCATAGGATAGCCTGCCAGCATCTAGTTTTCATACGTGAAATAAAATAGTTAAGTAAAGTGTGAGGTACATCCCCTAAAAGAAAACTTTGGGCAAAATCACTTTTTTATCAGAATAAAGTTTAGATTTACTTAATGACATTTATTATTTATTTATTTTTAGAATTTGTAATTTTGAAAATTATGGGAAAGTATTTTACCCTATCCTTATTTTCATTCCAAGATTTTACTTTTGTGACCAGTTTGTTTTGTTTTATTTTTGGACACCTGCAAAGATTTCACAGAATGCCAGTTTGTTATTTTGACCATTTTTGCCCACTGTTGGTGGTTGTATTGAACATTGTATAAATGTTGCTATTAACCAATCATGTTGCTGTTCTTTGCTTTCCACACCCTTAAGGGGGATCTGCTTTTAATATAGGAGATGTAATAAAATGAAAGGGCTTGGGTCTTTAGAAAAGGTTGGGCTTTCTTATCTGGAGGTTTCTCTCCCTGTCCATCATGGAAGTTTAAAATCCATTGATGTCTTCTCTCCTTTTTTGAGTGTCTACTAACCTTTTAACTCAACTTTTTGAGCTGAAATCAAGGTTCTACTCGCCTAATTGTTGGGAAACCCACTAAACTCATTGAGCAACGGATCTCTGTGCCGCTCTACATGAGACAGGTCCTACCGCTCCACCAGCAGTAATATCATAGTTTTATAAATGGATGAATGAATGAAAATTTTATTTCAAACATGAAAATAAAAACAGGACAAAAATAATGAGTCAACAACCGTGTTGCAACTACAGTATTAACTTTTTTAATCATTGGGAAGAAAATGCCTAACTTGGCACCTAAAATATAACAGGATGTACAACTACTAATTAAATTTTAAATACTGAACTCACTCTTTGACAAAGTGCTGCAACTGCTGCTTGACGGAATGCTGAGCTTGATCAAACAAAATCTGCGGGAGAAAAGATATAAATACAGTATATCAGTCATAAAGCAATGGCAAGGCACTTTACATATATACTTGTGGATACTAAATAAATACATACTTGAATAATTAAATCATATCCACAAAAAAAGTTAAAAAATCTAGTGATCTATTAAACCAACAAAATGTAGTGGTGTAAAAACAGCATTTTACCAAAGTAGAATCTTAAATTATATCAAAGAACAAAATATTGGCCATGAGCTTTTGATTAATTTTGAAGGTAATGCTGTTTAAAGGCACAGTGTATAATATTTGGTGCCTCCTAGTGGTACAAAAAAACTTTCACTCAGTAAAAAACACTGTTCTGAATACTAGGCAAAAATACATAAACTATAATACCAACGTTAATTTTTATATAAAAAATCATAAGTCAGGAAATTTGTATTTATTGTACACAGTGGAATCCCCATTTAGGTCACCGCCATGTTTGTCTGGCATCCTGCCGCCACCGCTGTGCTCTGTGGCACTGCCCCTCACTCCCACCAGACAACACAGGGCCATCTAATGGCCATATATTACACATTGGGGCTTTAAAAGTAGTTGTAGTAGTATAATTAAAAAAAGAAACAAAACTCATATGTCATTTCCCACTCCATAGCCAAATTGCATGTAATGTACTTGATCACCAAAAGTAGGCGACAAGTGCTCTTTCACAAGCAGAGAGAATGTCAGTTGGCGAGAATGAATGAAGGAGGAATGCGGCCTTTTTTGTGTGCACACAATAACACCGCCTTTTCTTAGATTCTTTGAATCCAAAAGACTTCCATTTCACACTGGGAGCACATGCTTTGAGATTCCTTTAGCATTTCCGCTAAATAGGTCATCTGGGCGGGCAGGAAAGAGTGGAGGACATGCAGGAAAAGGCCGGACATTTGGAGAAACATGAGCTGAGTCAAGATTTCATATAAGATTTTATATTGAGCCTAAGCCAACCACAAAGACTGTGTTTAAAAATAGGTGAAGGTGACTCAGAGTTAACGTTATCTTTAAAATAATTATGGGCACATGTTTGTCCCACTGAAGTAACTGCAGTGGAGCAGCGGAAATAAACCTGTGGCTACAACGGCGTCCCAACGTCACCGCAAGCCACTAAAAGTCAACCACTAGTGACTTGATGCTGGCAAAAAAGGGATGGCTTGGCCTTAGTGATATGGCCTTAAAATCATGCCGTCAACAAAATTTGATTTACAGTTTCATTAGTTTTAATGAAAATAAGTTGTGTTTGTTCCCCCTTCAATGATTTGCTTCAATTTATTTAGACAACCCAGTTCTCAATTGAGTAAGCATGATGTGGAGTAGAAGGAGAAACAACGAGGCATGGCAAAATATTTGATTATTCTGGTTCCTTGAGGTATATCGTAAGAAGTCAACTACATACATCCATCTATCTATCTATCTACCCTGGTCATATCCCTCGAGAGGGGTGACCGACAGCAAGACAAACACATGCAAAAAACAAAGAAAATAAAAAGGGGAAAAAGTAGCAAAAAAAATCACACAAAAGGTTTTGGACCATGGCCAACCCAAATGCCCAAACAACCACATGTTAAACACGTCGGTCATGCTTTCGTCCCTCCAGATGAAACGGGACACAAGACAGCAGCCATGTCACTTAATAGTCTTGTAATATACTGTGAGGCCCTTTGAGACTCTTCGTGATTTAGGGCTATACAAATAAAGATGACTTGACTTGACTTGACACTTGGGTAAGGGTGACACAACACACTTCTGTTCAACAGCAGGGCCCAACAGCTTTCACTGGTTTACCCCTGCCGCATCATACGGTGCCCTGCCCATTCCTTGGAACGCGTCCAAACATCCTACTATCCTTTCACAACACCTCTCCACTCATTCCTATCACCAACAAGAGTTCGAGCTTACATTATATTTAGACCTCTTTCCTCCAGTGCACTCATAACACCATCCATCCACGTCAATCAACCTTATTTCTAACGCCATGCCCACTCCATCACGTGAACACTTCATCACCTTATTCTTCCCAACATTCACACATAACTTACGCCTATCACACACTCTTCCAAACTCCATTACCAACCTTCCAATGTTTCCTCAGAATCAGCCACAAGTGCTGTCATCTGCAAACAACAACTGACTTACCTCCCACACTGTTCTACTGTTGTCCATCAGCTCTACACCTCTGCCAAATACTCTTGCAAACTATAGACATGCTTAAGACATATAACTGGTACACTTAAAAAAATATACTTTAATATTCTTATTGTTCTTTATTTTGTACTTATGTTTCCAGTAAAATAAGAAAACTAATCATTAAAATGATCGAAATTATTTTATATGGGGGATCATTTTAATATTGAAATACAATAACACTTTAAAAACCATTTTTTAAAAAATCAATGTAATTTAAGTATTATCTTTATGTTATGGATGCAAGTTAAAATAAAGGGAAAACAAAACCAAACATAATTAAAAAAAAATCTACCAAAGCAATATATTTTTAATGTTGATTTTGTTTCTAGCAGATGAGTCATTCACAAACAAATTAAGTTCTCAGAAGATGTAATTAAGTCAAAATTGTTTATATGACTATTAACATTACAAATCACGATTTTTGTTTGAAAACTATACACTAACATTTTCCTAAATACCTATCAAGTCTATAACAGTAAAATGAAAGACATCACGATACTATGTTACAGTATATTATGTAGACATATATGTCCCCAAAACTCAAATTGCAGGGGGCTGCTGCTTCTAAAATTTATCTGGCCACAGTAAAGTACTGTGATGTATGGGATAGCATGTACTTAAAAATATGCAAGCAAAGTACAGCAGTTTATGACATTTATGGGCTTCAGACAGACCTTGTTGGTATCTTTAAACATTTCATAGTAAAACATTTGGAATTATGAGGACTACCGGTGTTATAGAAAAATGGGGAAAAATGCAAAATATTTATGGACTATAAGAATCACAAAAATGCCAAAGAAAGAGTTCACATATGAATTACTTTTGGTAGGGCTTACTATGTGGTAGTTGATGATTTCCTGAAGACTTTCACTGCACTTTTCCAGGCATTCCTGACGAGAATTGAAAGAAAGGAAAAGGGGTGAGAAAAACATGATGGGACTATAGAAAACATGCAGTTGGTTTGAAAATAAACAACGCAGCAAAAGACAAATGAGAGATCAACTGGCAGAGGAAGTGTGACTCTGTAACAACTATAAAAAGAAATGATTCATTGTTTTGTGAGGACCACATTAAAAGTAACCACCAAAATGAACAATGAGTACACGCATGCACACAACAAACACACGCTTTGTTTTTAGGGTATTTTTGTTTGCTGTTTTTTCTTTGACAACATTCCACGTTTAAAATAATAAGCAATATTATGTAAACATGTTTTTTATGCAAAAATTGATTGGAGTCCTGGCCATCCTTCAATTAGGAGATTACTATACTTTGCTATTAGCGAGTATCTAAGAACATGTCTGAAGTTAGCTGTTGAAGAGCAGACATCTTTAAGAGCTCTAATAATGTTAAAGACAAAAGGCAAGCAGAACTGTGTAGAATACATGTTAGTCAATATATTATGAAGAAAAGGGGATTATCCAACACAGACATCTGTCTGCACATTTTACAAAATACTGCATTATCACACTTTAGGGCTGTGTAAACAAGTCGAGTATTCGGGATCAAAAGTTTTAGAAACAATGTATTTTGGATTGCAAGATAACCATTTGTCCCAAACTTTGTATACTCTGTGATTTATTGACAACTGATATACTGCCTGAACAAACACAATTAATTCTGGTAGCCCTCACTTTCACTCAAAATAACAGTCCTAGTGAATGATAGGTTGGTTGTAACATTTCTCAGAATTCACTGTGTGAATATAACTTGTTTTTATATTCCTACATATAAAAACAATCTTTCACCCCCACACACACATGAAGTAACGGTTCAATAATCAGTCTAATTGCATCTCTTGTATGTTTATCAGTTTTGTACTCTTTTATTTTGAAGTCGCATTTCCGGTGTATTTATCTGTTTCCTGTGTGAAAGAAGTTAACTAGACACACGGGGGCGGGCAGTGTGGCCGGAGACTCGGGGCAGTGTGGCCGGGAGCCCAGCCGGGGCGAGTGGTGGTTGGGCCATCACCAATGCTAATAAATTGTATTTACCTTAATGCTTGTTTTTATTTGTTTAATTCTGCCAACATATATAAGTTATAAGTTTTAACTTTATCAGTGAACTAGAAAAGTAAACAGATTTTGAATCTTAATAAATTGTTAAATATTATTAGAACTCATATCAACAGACCCACTATTAGACGAGCACATCAAAAACTTTCCAGATCATCTGCAACACAGTTAACTATATGTGTTTGGCTTTGTTTTTTCCTCCTGTCAAAAACGGTCCCAAATGCCCAAGCAGTAGGTAAGGACTCAAAATGTTTCCAATGGGTTAATTCATTTATTCCCTTTTCCGTATTTGATAGGTAGTTAGGTAGGTTATAACCCAATAGACAGAGATCAATGTAATGCTGTTTTGTTATTTGTATATAACATATAAATGATTAAGTGTTAATGAATGCAAAATAAATCCATACATCCGTATAGACATAAAATATATAAGCTATGTATTCATTAAGCATTAATTCAGGACCAGTATAAAGAACACATTAATATGATTGGCCTTTAACACTACATTTCCCAAAATACATCACTTCAAACAACCAGCTCGGTAGCCTAGTAGGTAGGGCGCCCGCTCCGAGACTGGGAGGTCGCTGGTTCAAGCCTCGGCCGAGTCATACCTAAGACTTACAACATAGCCTTCCCTTAAGGGTTGGAATTGGGGGGTTTAGTCACCTAATGACTCCCAACCTCAGCAGTTGGGTCTAAAAACCCGGCGCCGATCGAAGGCGACAAGTCACGTCGATAGCTTCGCGTGACAAAATGATTTCCGGTAGATATCATGTTGATGGTTGATACTGGCTGAATAATAATAATAAAAAAATACAAATACAAGGAAGTGGCCATCAGGACACGGTCCACAGGTTTGCAAAACAAATGGCACCAGAAAACTATCGTATCAAATAAAAAAGTAGCAGCATAAATACCCTACGGAAGCCGCATAAAATGGATTTCATCTATCAGTGGTGTCTCACACACGGCACTTGTGATTGTGATTTGCTATCCGCCTTACTTTTGCGGTTTAATGTCTGACCCGAATGTGCTGACAACTCATGCCACCAATCACCAGTCACCTCGGTGAGTGAACCGCCCAATCTTTTCAGCTGTTGTGCATTAAAAAAAAAATCACCGGTTGTTTCTGACATCAGCCCACCACCAATCTACAGTGCGAGTGAGCATAACAGAATGCTACATCTATTTTCCAGTTGCGGTCCCCCCTGCCTCTACTGGGCCCTCCCTGCCTCTATTTTTCCGATGACCGCGGAGTGGCCGGGGCATCTCGGCTGATAGACAGGGATCGAGTCTTAGAGTTTGACACTGCTACATCTATCTGTCAACTCTTATTGTTTCCTGACTATTTGAGGCTGCTAATGAGCAAAATATCTGCGAGGAATGGTAAAAGTTCAATGAAGATATATACTGAAGAGAACGCACACTCATGCAGGCACAAAAGAAAAGAGAAAAAGGGGGAAATGATGATGTATCAGAAACAGTGAGCTCACAGAAAAAAGGAAATGTTTTAGAGGCAAAGTGGTTTCCCAATACGCTGAGCGCCCCAATATCCGGTCATAGCAAATAATCAATGTTGGTTAACTTCCAGCAAATCTCACCGAGATCATTTCATCCTTCTTGCACTGCTGCGACAGATCACGGATGCCATTGATGAAAAGCTTGTTGGCACTGATGTAAGCCTTCCCGGCATCAATCATGCCACCGCAGAGCTTCACCAACTGTGTGGACAAAAATAAGATAGCTAGATGATATGGTTTCTGTAACTTAAGCCCATTTCAACCCACAAGGTTAACAACCTTAGTAAATAAAGCAAGACAGGAGAATTATTGTCTGCGTTTGATGACAAAGATTTTTCATGTAAAATCTGCTTTGGGGGCTCGTTTTCTTTTCAGGACATTTTTTGAGCTGACCTTAAGGTTTAGTGTTAAAAGGCCAGTTATTAAAGTTTACGGCAATGCCATGCTATGCCCTCAGGCAATGAAGGAAAAACCCTTATTGTTTTGGAAATTATGGTGACCCATTTTTTGACATAAATTGAGACGTGACAAAGGGGTAGGAAAATACCAAGAAATGGTTAAAGAGCGCCCAAAATAGCTTTCACATACCAAAATAACACACTTCCTGTCTTTTATAGCATGGCTTTTTGTGTGTCTCCTTGTGATAGATATGTCTACAGATTTAATGTTGCCAAGTCAAATGTTCCTTGAGGGTGGAATTTTCATGACGTTTAGTTCAACTGAATGAATTAAGATGACTATATAGAGTGATCTGTTTGATGCTGATACATATAGCTTTTCACAACACTGTGCCCACAGGCGGTAACGAAAACGCTTTAGATCACCAATCTTGACTTAAATAAAAATGGACTCTATCCTTCTGGATCATAACAGAAGTGGCATACTTTTTCCAGGCATGAATTCTTGAGACGTTCAAAGACCTAATTTATTGTTGGAAAAGCATTAGCCTCGCGGATTATTTCTACGAATGACAATTTTTTTGTGTGTTTTGATGGGAGACAAGTGAATTAGCTTTATGTTTTAAAGACAAAGAATAAAGCAATGTTTGTACCTTGTCCAGCTTTCCTTCAATCTCCACAACATCAGTCTCCACTTCCTCAATATTTGCCCTAAAACACATAAACAAGACAAATAACTTTATTAGATTTCATCAAATAAAGTTAATGCATTGTAAAGTCAAAAACTGAGCAGAGTATGTGAAACATTGTTGAGCATATTTTTTCAAAATAATTTCAAAACGAGAGCACATACTTAAGAGCTATAGCAATCTATGAGCTGATATTAGCAATCAACTTTGTGCTTCTAAATCCTAACTCACAGGTACTAAATTGTGTTTGCATACAATGTGATTATGGAGATTATCTGTGGGCAAAGTTTGCGAATACCATAGTATGATATTAGAGTGCCGTGAAAAAGTAATTGCCCCCTTTCTGATTTCCTTGTTTTTTTATCACTCACAAAGGTTTCAAATCATCAAACCAATTTTAATATCACACAGAGACAACCAAAGGAACTACAAAATTTTGTTTTGAAATGTCCATTTGTTAAGGCACACAAAAAAATCAAAACCTATATGGCCTAGATGAAAATGTAATTGCCCTCTGAACCTAATATCGAATTGAGCCACTTTTGGCAACCATGACAGAAATCCAATGTTTACGATAATTCGTAAGGAGTCTTTCACAACACTGTGAAGGATTTTTGGTCCACTCTTTGCAAAATCTTTCATATTTGCCATATTGGAGGTTTTTTTTTTAACATAAAATGCCCTTTTAATACAACACCACAGCAACTCAATTGGATTTAAACCTAGACTTTGACCTGGCCACTCGAGAACCTTCACAACCTTTGTTTTTTGAAGCCGTTCAGAGGTGGACTTTCTAGTACTGTATTTCGAAACATTGTCCTACTGAATGATCGATGAGCGTTTGAGGGCACCAACTGATGGCCAGACGTTTTCTTTCAGGATCATCTGGTTAACACCAGAATCCGTTATTCTGATAACCACGGCAAGTTGTCCAGGTCCTTAGGCAGCAATGCAGCCCAGTTAAGGTCAGTGTGCATGACTCCACTTTAAGAAAGACACTGGCCAAAAATGGCATTCATGGCAGAGTTACCAGGCGAAAACTACTGCTGTTACAAAAGAACACAAAGCTCTGTTGTTGTTTTTTTTCCTTTTTCAGTCATGTTGCAACAAACAATGACCACATCATTGAATCACAATATATACAGTGTTTTACAGTTTCTGAGAAATTATTATTTTCACATTATTCTCCGTCACTCTCTAAGAACAATATAATGTGTAAAACCTGTGACAAACACAAATTTTCTTGTAAAAAAATATATATATATAAAAAAAAAAGAAAAAAAAAAAAAGAAAAGGTGGAAAAAAGCATTTTTGAGAATGTTAAATCCAACTGTGCACGCTGTCATCAATCCCCACCCAATCACACCCAAATATTCTGGTCATGTTCTTCCTTGGATACCTTCTGGAAGGAGATTTTTCAAACCATTTCAAAAATATGCGGCTCTCCTATAAAACCAGATCATATGAGAGCTTTATTTGGAACTTCCTCAATCACGTTAAAATTACCTAAGGCCACACAAAACATCTAAGCCTTCATTACAATAGTAGCAGAGGGTTTGAGCCTAATAAAATGGAAATCATCAATCCCTCCATCGCACACTATGTGGATCCAGTCAACCTGACACTACTTGCATTTAGATGAAAATACATATACACTTAAGGGCTCTGTATGTTCTACTCAACTATGTAAGGTCAAGGAACTGTGCTGACATCCCAGAATGATTAACCTACCGGATATAATTACAAATTGAATGTCCTAACCACCCCACCGGACTCTTAACTTTGTCTCAGAGCAGCCTATTACTCCTGGTGTAAAAATGGCACAACAATAGAAAAAAAGGACATGATGACAAAAGTAAAGCATGGTGATGGCAGTGTGATGGTCTGGGGCTGCTTTCGGGCAATTACCTTTTCACATAGGGCCAGATAGGTTTTTTTTTTGTGTGTGCCTTAATAAATGAAATCAACATTTCAAAACAGCATTTTGTATTTTCTTGGGTCGTCTTTGTGTGATGTTATACTGGTTTGATGATCTGAAACCTTTTGGAGTCATAAATATGCAAAAAACACAGAAATAAAGAAGGGCGCAATTTCCTTTTCACAGCACTGTACTGTAACGACTAGTTGAAGGAGAGGTTTTCCTAGAACTTTTATACATAAGTTCCCACATTACTCCACAATAGCAAAAACACAAGTTAACAGCCCTTCTTGTTGATCCATCTGTACCACTTCATGGCTCAGCTGGTAATATTCACCCACCTGAGGGTAGCTGGCCACTATACCCTATAAGCCACCCAACACTGAGCACCCATTACCATAATGGATGCCCATGGTTCCCGGAGGGTCTGTTGTCTTGGCAACCATGATTAAGTGGGCCACAGAAGTTCATGATGGAGTCAAGAGCTGACCATGGGACGATTGACCGCATTGAGTGTGTCACAGTCAATAGATTAATTCACACACAAACAAAATTTTTGAAAAGTTTGGATAGGCAGGTTTTGAAAATTGTTTTGGTAAAATTGCAGATTTTGCCTCAAATTAGGCATTTCATCACGTGCATATTTTACTCACATGTTGGAATTAGACAGACCCAAGTGGTGGCGAAGCACAAATCATCTAATACGTTTAATATATGCTGCTAGTTCCTGTCTTGTAAATAAGAACATTCTTCCAGGGAAACACTCAAATAAAACATAAAATTTGTGCAACGTGGCTTTCCTCCCAGCACTGTCGGGAATCCAAAGTGTACAGAAAGAGGAATCTTGGCTGCAACAGAGGAAAATCAATAAGGTTGTGCTTTCTCTTTTTTTCAAAAACCAATGACCCCAGAGAGGTTTTACAAGAGACATTATTTTGCCTTTTGCCCTCACAGTTTAAAATGTTTCCTGATGTCTCTGGCATGCTATGGTCAAGACACTCTGAGAATTAAAAATAACAAACAGCATATTTTCTGCTGACAACCGGTGGGCTGGATCTTTGACCATCTCCACATGTTCGCAAAAGCCAGCAGCTTTATTGTACAGGCAAAGGCAAATCCCAGAGTGAAGAGACAACAGCGATGGAAAAAAAAAGTGTTTTGATCGTCCATGGAGATTTTTGTTAACGTCACTTGCATTATTTCGCATGTTGTACTATATTGTTGTATTATTATTGCTATTCCATTGCGTTTTTAACTTGATACAAAAAGTTTCCAGATAACATGTGAGCTGAAAAAGAAAAGTATGGAAGGAAAACTATAATGGCAAGATGAATACTAATGAATCCCAACTTCTTTCTTTTTGATTGAATATTATAGTGCTTGAAATGGCTCATTTTGCACCGGTCTCCCACCCCCAGTTTTGAGGTGATGGGTACAATGTAAATTTGCCCTTCTAGGACACAAAACATAAAAGTGTGGCAAAAGTCTTGAAAAGTCCAAGTAATACTCAATATTGACTTGGTTAAGTTATTTAATCAGTTGAGACACACAACTGTTAGGAAATGTCAATTTGGTCGAGTTTAAGTCAACCTAATAATGTAGATAGACAATAGAACAACACTGAAGAAACAATGCTTTGACACAATGAAAATACATCTGTGAAAAACTTATATGGTTGGTTGGTTAGTTGGGTCCCTTAACCATTGGGGTCGTTAGGGGCACCATTTTCTATGGTGTGTCTTGGGAAAGTACAGCCTGGTGGCGCCAATCCCTCTCTAGGCCAAAAGCCTACATAGCGCAATAAATGTATTTTGCCCCTCAAAAGAACTCAAAATATAGCCATCAATAACTCAACCCCAGGCGACAAAAGTGATTACACCCCAAAGACAATACACAAATATATGTCCAAACAAAGCACTGCTTGTCATTTCCCCTCCAAACTACGATGTGACATGTTATTGTTGTTACTAGGTCTCAGGTATAAATAGGGAGCAGTTCAATTTGTTCAATTTGTTGTACACTATGTCATACTGGTCATTGAAACTCCCAAGATGGCACACCATAGCAAGGAACTCTCTGTGGACCTTTAGAAAAATGGATGGCGGCACTACATAGAGCTGCACAATTATTGCCAACACCCTGAAGTTAAGCTGCAGTACACTGTTGAATTTGTAGTACAGCTCTCATAATCTGTCAAATGGTCACTGAAACTCCCAAAATGGCACACTGTAGCAAGGAACTTTCTGGAGACCTTAAAAGTAGAATTTTGGCACTACATAACCCTGGCCAGGGCTACAAGAAGATACAATGGAGTTGAGCTGCAAAAAACAACAACAGAGCTTTGTGTTCTTTTGTACAGTGGCCAAAATCTTACATCGTTTTAAAAAAATCAGGATGCACTCACAACAGGGCTTGTGTTGGATGTCCAAAAAGCTGAGTAAACGTGCACATCCTAATCCAAATGCTATCTTAAGAAAGCTAGGCGCAGGAGTGCTGTCAGCATAGCTGCAGAGATTGAAGAGGTAGGGCTAAGCCTGGAAGTACCGTACTCAGACCCAACACTTCTGGAACTTTCACCTTGGGGTATTGGTATTGATGGCTATCTTTTGAGTTTTTGAACGGGTTAAAATACATTTACACTGCTATAAAAGCTTTACAGACTACCTTTCATTCTCTCAAAGAGAGGTTTCTTCAGTGTTATACCAAACACTATAATAAAATCGCTGCAGAAATATAAGGGGTGTACTCACGTTTGTGACACACTGTACATAAAGATAAGTTAAGATGTTAAGTCATTACAAGTAATGCCCATAATTTTAGATGTACAGTGTAAAAGAGTAAACAAACTGGAACTGGGAGGTATATGACTGAACTAAAACAAAATTGCCATTTGAGATAATTATTGATTTTTTTTATTTATTGGAGATTTTCCAACTTCCCTAGAGCTAATGAAAATGATATTCAAAATATGTCCCACTTTCAATAAAATACCAATATTGCCACCCAGAAAAATTTCTGATATTGATATTTTTCAAGCAGATATCAGCATCTATTTTAGGAGCTTGTTTAGTTATTTTCCCTTCCAAATTCGACTTAGGCAAAAGCTAGTGTGAATTATGACAATTTAGTTCCTTAAGTCTATTCTTTGGCATTAGGCAGCTAAGTGGTTAGTGCATCAGTGGCACAGTTCTGAGGTCATGGGATCAAATCCAGCTTCCAGCCTTCCTGTGCGGAGTTTGTATGTTCAGCCCATGCTTGAATGGGTTTCCTCTGGGCACTCTGGTTTCCTCCCAAATTCAAAAAACATGCATGTCAGGTTAATTGGTCGGTCCAAATTGTCCCTAGGTGTGAATGAGCAAGTGAGCTGTCTGTCCCCGTGTGCCCTGCGACTGGCTGGCAACCAGTTCAGGGTGTCCCCTACCCACTGCCTGAAGACAGCTGCGAGGACTTTAAGCACACCCGTGACCCTACTGAGGATCAACATGCAGTTAATGGATGGATCGATGGAAGTCGATTCTGGCTAACATTCTCAACCTGAATCTCGTCCTGCTTCTTTTAAATACTGGCTAACATAATGTTAATTCCCTCACACAAATAGTTTGTCTCTGCATCCTACATTCAGGCACTGTTGGATAGAAGGGAACAGATAAAAATTGGAATGAACTACATCTTATAAAGCACTAACATCGGAGATTTTGGATGTAATTCAAGAAAATCTGATACTGTTATTTTTTGGGCTGATATTAAACAGATGTCCAAAACCAAACGTTGGATCGGACACAACTAAAAATACATTTGATTTAGTAAGTTATCCGTTTTTCTTTTGAGTAGTCAAATGTGTGAGTTGATTAATGAATTATGTCGCTGATATTTTTTTCAGCACAGTATAAGGGTCTCTAATTTTGTTTTTGGGGTCTCTATTTTAGTTTTTTGTCCATATGCATACATTGACAGACAGGTAAAGAACCAAATTTAAACCATTAGATTTCCCTTTCTGTGGTCCCTATCTGGCGCAATTAACAGAGGTTCTTTGCCTTTATTGAAATTGCTTGGTAAAAGCAGTTGGGTAAATTTGCTACATTTCCTTATTTATTCTCACAAATTCAGAAGAAAATGTATTGTAACATTTACAATTTTTAAAAATGTGAGCAAAATTAGGGGTTTGGGAATTTCAGATTCAAAGTCATCCAGTCAGAAAATAGCCCGAATGCCAAATATGTAAAAAAAAAAAAAATCACACTATTTTGCAGCAACAGAAAAAAAAGCAGAATAGATGATATTTATTTCAAAAGGATGCAAAAGTAGGCTATGGGATTCACTTGGAAAAAACTCACAACACACATTTCTTTCGATTTTGTAAGCAAGAAATGAAGAATTACAGATTGTATCACTGTTTAATACTAAATAACACGAGTGGGCGTATTAAAAAAAATACTTAAGTAATTGACTATAGTAAATAATTGTCTCATTGTCATCACAACCTGCCCACTTTAAAACAAAACAAGAAGAAAAACTCCCTACTTCTATGTTGGTAACTTGTGAAACATTAAACATAACTGTTAAAAGTCCTTAAAAGTAATAAAAAAGTAATGATATATTAAATGAATATCCATTCTTAGAGTAAGCAGAAGATGACGTGTGCCTAAAGATAAGTGCAGATTTCCTTCAACCTTTCCTCCAGGTGTTTCCTCTACTTGGTCAGCATCAGTGAACCCTTGACGTCACCCTCTTCCATCCACCTCAACCACTTCCATTCACACAACGCAGCCAGACTCAAATCCATCAAGCATAGCGACACTGTGACACCGTCACAGACAAGTACAACCGGATAGAATCTTGCGTCTTTGTAACAGTTCTGGCACTTTCAAGGGGAAATTGAAGAGAAACCACGGATGTGATGAACTACCGGTAGATATTTTTCCAACCATATATCAGAAATCTCCAACGTGGTGCCCGCAAGCACCAGGTAGCCTTCTAAGGACAGCTGAGTATCCCACTGACCAGTTCTGAAAAAAAGCTCACCAGTGCTGGGTCATTGTGATATTCTAGTAAAATAATTATTTTCGAGGTTGACTGGGTTTATTCAACCCTACTTCTAATAATTAATAATTAAACTGGTAATAATATAGTAACAACACAGTAATAACATAATAAGTTATTTGTAAAGTGCTTTGGGAGGTCTTCGTTGACTTGAAAAGCGCTATATAAATGCAGACAATTTACCATTTAAATGCATATCAAACTGGGAACCCTTTGCGCCAAATAATAACAAAAAGTAGCTCTCACAAAAAGGATAAAGACCCCTTGTTTATGCTAGATCAAATTTGTGGAATATTTCAGTTTCACGGTATTCAGAATTTCCTCAACTTTGCTTCGTTTTACACAGATGGAAAAACATAGCATAAATATTTGTAGAATTGGGAAATGTTTACTGATTTTAAACAGTTTTGGTTGTAAAACTTCTTTTTATGTATTTTGGGTGATCTTAGTAAGATATAAAGGTTTATGTGAAAGAATGTTTTAAGATGTGTTCATTTTTATCAAATACAAAAACAACCAAGCTCTAAGTAACATAAAATTAAAACATACGTTTGTATATGTCTGTTTATGTTCAAGTTTATTATTTTTTGTTATTCCTTAAATAATTAACGTAATTAAGATGCATTTATTCATTTTCACTTGCAGACTATTTATAATTTTTGTTCCCTATTAACATCTTAAAAATATTAAGTCATTACAAGTAATGCCCATAATTTTAGATGTACAGTATAAAAGAGTAAAATGTTTGCAATATGGACAATTTTAGTACATTTTATCTATAATAAGTTCCATACATTTTCCAAACCACTTGTAATCAACTTTGCCATACCATAATGTAGCTAAATAGTGAAATGTTACAATATTTAATTATATAAATAAACAATTCCACATACATTTAGCTACTTACATGACCCTCAATTTAAAAATGATCTAGCCTATAAAATTGATGGTAAAGTCTCAATATCGCCTGAGCACATACTTGCCTGACTGTATTTTTGCAACATCAGGTCATTGATTTTGGTTCAGAACCTGAAACGTACTGCAAAGGTTCGATGTATTATAAAGTTGCTTACAATATTGGGTATTTAGCTTGTGACTCAGGATTTAGCTATTGCAAAGGAAGAGTCAGCGTGTTCCCCTCACATTGACCTCTACTTTAAGAAACTCCAGACTGCTGACGCATTTCTTGCCCAACCCCGGTCCTGGTTCTGGCAAGAGCCCGGAACAAGAGAGATTGAACAAAGAGGTGGGAGGGAGAATGGGCAGAAACAATGGCTAGAAAGTGGAGCAAATACAAAGCAGATTCATGAAAACATTTAATCAAACGTTTCACAAAAAGACAAGCGCAGTCGCTGAGACCAATCATTTTCGTGACTCGTGAGCTCACAGGGAGCTTGCCGATACAGCCTAAATGACAGCCAAGGTGGGAGTGGAAAACCCCAAAATGCATTCACTGATTCCAATTTGACCTGGTACCAGTAAAATTTGTTAGCCCGTTAAGACTGTTAAGAGACGGTCTACTCAAATGTCACATTTATTGCTACTAAGAATGTGTGAAAAATATTTGGGACAATAGTTATCGGACTGAAAGCGGCAGTATACAACACCACAGTTATTGGCCTGATAGCAGAAGTAATTGACTTGATGATTCAGAAGTAAAGAATCAAACGCAGAATGGGTCAAATGAGGAGCACATGTAACAACCACATACTCACAAAGTTGTGATTTATTTTCTTAAGGAAAAGTTAAAATGGAGTATTGCTGTAATCAACGGAGTACACTAAAAGGTTCAGAGTTAGGTGGTATTTTACTTCTTCAATTATAATGGGTCAAGAGAACAATAAATACTTTTGGCCGTTTTGTACTCTTCCAAAAAATTATATATAGTGTAAGTGTCAATCTCTGGTGTGAAGTAGCTGTTGTTCAAGAGCAAACACAAACACAACGGTATCCAATCAGCTGTAACAGTTGCTTAAACACGTCAATAAAAAAAAAAAAAAAGGTTAACAACTTGGCCAGAAAGAATTCCATCTGGAAATGATCTTTTGTTCCAATTAAAGGCAACCCAGCACTTGTTTTTTGCAATTCAAAAATGTTCGTGGGTGTCTCAATAAAAGATCGCCGAATAATAAAAAAGAAAAAGAACAGATGTAAAATTCACTTAGGACACACTAGTTGAAAACAAACTGTTTTTTTGTCCTATGCATATGAAGCACTGCTCAAGCACCACATGAGCAGTTTAGGTCTTTTCACATTGCACTTAGGGTCATGCAGGATAGCAACAATTAGTTTGTGATACAAGGGTTCGAACCAGACAAGTAAAATGCATACTTCTTAACCCATACAATTTTTATGATTTTTTGGGGGAAAACATTTCAATACGGTCATAAGAAATCAATAAGAATTCCTTCTCACAAACAATGTCTGCCTTCTGCACAGGTGTTACTGCTCTTAGGCATACTCTGCCTTGAAGAGACAACTTGGTGTCAGTGCAGTTCCTTTCAACATGCGTATTGTTTCTTGAGTTTTCAGTCTTGCAGAAGTCATGACATGTGTGCCACAGCATGTCTCACACTTTCCACTTTAACTCTATTGTTTGTGTTTTCTTTACTCTAAATACGCTAGTTCATCTCATAGTTCTGTGGAAATTATTTTCCTTAAAAAAAAAATATATATTGTATTCTACCTTTGTTAAGTTTGCTGCGTCACTTTGGATTTCATATTTCATAGGCCATCGTAGATGTTCTGTTAAAAAGTTCCTTGCAGAAGTCATTCGTTTTTCAAAGTGCATATCCTCGAGGGCAAGGGTGTCCAAACTTTTCAGACTTGGTAAGCTAAAAATGTGTGAGGGACGACTATTTTCAGCCTAGCGTTTTTTTAACTGTCTTTGATGAATTCATCCTTCGTGAAAGGTTTGCAATGCTTGGTGACCAGTGCTTGGCAAACAGCGTCGCAACCTCATGGCTCGCCTTTTTAGCAATTTACGTTGACTCGCAGGGTCTCGTGAAAAAAAAACTCCTGTGCCATTAAAACAGCTTTTAGTTGCCTCACCTTTTCACAGTAGTTTCCAGTTAGCTTTTTGTAGTCTGTATTTAGTAAGCTGAAAATGTGTGAGGGCCAAAAATTAAGCCTGCCATTCTTTAAACTGTCTTTGATAAATACCCCCTCCGTGAAAGGTTTACAGTGCTTGGCAATCAGCATTGCAACCTCATAGCTCGCCTTTGTAGCATTTTCATTTGAGTCACAGGTTCTCGTGAAAAAGCGCTGCTGTGCCGTTATGACAGCTTTTAGTTGCTTTACCTTTTCACAGCGTTAGTTTCCAGTTAGCTTTTTGTTGTCACTATGTTTCGCCTGGCAGTGCCTCTTTATATTATAATATTTGAAAACAACTCCTTAACTTGACTTTTCCCCTTTGAAATCACTTGGGATTGATGGGTATGAAAGTGGCATTCCACTCAGTGAAATATGTATTTTCTATTTTAGGGCATAATACTGGACTTATAATTGTAAAGTTCTCGTGTGATAGGAAAAATAGAACTCAAAAAGGTAGACACAAAATAAGAAAAGCACAAAATGATTCATGAACAGAGAAGTAGAGATAAATTTATTCGTTTTTCATATTGGACAAATACAAAAGAAATTTAAAAGGATGCCAGTTCCTTTTTTTGACTCACTGTTGTTACTAGCTTTGACTATTACATAATTGTCGCTATCGGCCAATCAATTTTCTGTTTATTGATAACCATACCCTTTTGGGATAATCCTCATTTTGTAACCTTGAAGATTTAATAAAAAGAAGGGGCTCGGATGAGGCTTGGGGGAAGGGATGGAATTCTCTTATCTGAAAGCTACGCCCCCTGTTTCTCCTTGCATGTTCAAAATCCATTGATGTCTTATCGCCTTATTTTGAGTGTCTACTAAAGTTCAAATCTAACAAGTACGTTGAAAAAAAAACATCAAATATACTGAATTTTCAAACATCAAAGGAGTCAAGCTTGCATCAAAAGCAGGCTCTGTGGCTCCCGTCAGCTAAGACTTTAGCGAACAATAAGTACTTCAAACGACCAAAACAACATTGAAAACTCCCTGCCGACAGAACTATGAATTACAGGAGTTAACAAAGCTCGGCATGTTGGCAGTGAGCAAGAGTGAACGATAATAATCCAGCAAAGCAGTGAAGGTTGCAGGTGCTCTAATACTCTAGATCCCTTTCCAGCCTACATCATCATTGGATCACCACAGTATGCGTGCTCATTTTTGACCCAAAACTGCAGGTGTAGGAGTACGGGTTTGGAAAGAACGAGGGAAGATTTTAATGTTGAATTTTTAAAGTTGCAATTTACAAAACAACATACCCATCTGTTGTGTGTATGGGTGCACAAATCACAATTTTAGGAACACAATTCCCAGAGGAAACATCTGGTGAGTTATCATGGCTATCTTGTTTTGACTTATTAAATGCCCAGTTTGTGTAGGATAAGTGTTAGGGAATTGTAAGTTTGACTCGTCATTGGAGCCACTATTGTCATCAATTTAACTTGCTGGAATAAACAAGTATTTTCCTTGTTACTTACCGGATATGGACCGGCGTTGTACATGAGGAGAAAAAAAGCATACACAAAAGAATAGCTATCATGTATAGAACCGATCAAAAGTGTTTTTCGTTGTTTGCTTTGATCATTAAAAAAAGAGTAGGCATTTTGATGCTTGCACATACTTTGTATTACTACCGCCATTTATTAATGTCGATCAGGTGGTATAAACTGACATGAATTCCACCATTCTGCCTCAACAATGCGTGCGCAGCTTGGCTACGTCACACTTGTTTACCAACGTGGAAAGGGGTCTATATTCTCCAGAAACCTCTTTAATACCTCACTAATTTGAACTTTTTAAACTCTTAGTGACATCACCTCAAACACAGACATGACAATAACAAGTACAGTATTATTTTTTGTCTTCTAGCATATGTACTCAATGTCAGAAAATTTACACATTTGTATAACACACACATTAACGCTTGTTTGTTAAATTATATTTGAGATGTTTGATTTTGTTTCATACTTTAATTCATATGTACACTTCAAACTATAGCTCTGTATCAGAAAGTACAATTGCGTTCAAAGACCGTTCAAATTTGAAAGAATAATGCGGTTCGGTTTTGTTTCAAACTTCATCCCATTAGCACAGTGGACCCACGGGCAAGGCATCACTAACCTGAAGCGGGGCGAATCTTTGACACATTCTTCAAAATCCACGGTCATGTTGACGTTTCAGTGGCTTTATACTCTCTCACAAAGCACAGAGCATGTCCAGGAGTTAATTCAGCTTAATTCACCTCGCTGACGTTTCTTCACTGACTTCCTATTAAGCCAAAACGCTCCCGCATACTGAAGCATGAGGGAGGCAAGCCCACAAACCCTAGCACCATGGTGCGTTCATGTCCTTTTCAATGAGCTCTGAAATTCAAGCACTCTATCGTTCAGACGACTAACGACGTCATACTGCCACATGGCGTTTAATATGCTTTATCCGGACGCTGGATATAAATGTTGGAGCACCATTTTAACTTAGAGACCAAAATGTTTTGGATTTATAATTGGACAGTATTTCATGGTAGGATGAGAATACATATCACCAGGCTAATCACAAACGTAGCACACTAATTTACTGCACGCAGTGAATAAACTGAATAATGTCATACTTAATCACATTTGTTCATTTTGTTCAGACAGACAGACAAACAGACAGACAGGACGAACGAAAAAGTTGCATGGTGAAGTCGACCGTTTCACTATTTTCTTGCAACAATGCTGCCACTAAGTGGCATTTGATGCATTGAAGCTTCTGAATAGGACATCAATTTACCAGTAAAACCGAAAACATAAGTATTATCATCTTTGGATAAAATATTTGTGCAAAATGTATGTCACGGCGTCCTAGAGAGAGATAGGGATAGGAAAAGGGGTTGATAGAGAGAGAGAGAGAGAGAGGAGAGAGAGAGAGAGAGAGAGAGAGAGAGAGAGAGAGAGAGAGAGAGAGAGAGAGAGAGAGAGAGAGAGAGAGAGAGAGAGAGAGAGAGAGAGAGAGAGAGAGAGGAGAGAGAGAGAGAGAGATGAGAGAGAGAGAGAGAGAGAGAGAGAGAGAGAGAGAGAGAGAGAGAGAGAGAGAGAGAGAGAGAGAGAGAGAGAGAGAGAGAGAGAGAGAGAGAGAGAGATGGGTGGGAAGGCAGACCGACAGACAGTATGTGTGGTCCAGCCAAATATCAAACCCCAACTTGACCCTCCAGCTCAGACTACTGGTGATGGAGGGAGACCAGGAAAAAAAAAACGACTCCAGGATTTTCCCCTCAGTTTTCCTTTGCTTCAAGTTTCAGGAAGCGAGAAAGGAGGAAAATGAAATCCAGACCACAAAGTCTCAGGGAGACTTGGGGGTGGGGGGTTAGGGGTGGAGAGAGTTTTGTCTCGGATCAAATGTCCAGACAGAGGCGGAGCTGCAACGTTCAATTTGACTTCAGATCCCATTTTCACACAAAAATCCAGAACTTGAACAGCTGGGACGCTGTATATCAATCAGTTACGGAGGCAATAATGAAGCGGGTTCGTCGTTGAGTCGGCAAGAAACTGCCGAGTTTGCACTTTGTTGACGCGGCGAGCATGTGTAGGCAGTGGACGTCAGGAGAAGATGCGAAGGAGCAGGAGGACGACGAGGGTGGAAGAAGCGGCGGGGCGCCCCACTCCCAGCATTGAACCTTGAACCCATGAACTGGACTCAGAGTGCCTTGGTTCGTCTCTCCCCTCCGTCTTCCCCCCCTCATCCTCAAACACCTCCATCCCCTGCGTCATCTTTCTCCAGTCACTTCAGCACCATGAGGTTTTCCTACCACCTTGACAACAGCGCCTCCAACAGGACAGGTGAGTAACTATAAAACATATTATAGGCTGAGCAAACTATTGAGTTGACACAGACTTAATTAGAAAAATTGAGAAGCAGCAAATCATTCGAAGACAAATTTCCCAGGGTGCTGATGTCACAGTGGCGTCATCGTCCACCAACACCCCCTCCCCTTTGCCCAATTCACTTAGGCCCACTTCCCCTAATTCCCAACATGCAGTGGCCCACGCATAAACACCCAAAATAGATTCAGCTGCTGGACATCCTACTCAAACAAAAGCACTCACTCCAAAGAGCAGTGTGTGACTGACCTAGTGACCTCTTAAACGAGAGATGGGTGTTAGGATAACACACATGTATATTTGTACGTGTGTTTGTGTATGTGTGAGCACATGTCTATATGTGTGTTTTTGTGTTGTAGTACAGTGTTTTACAACTAGTGGGTCGGGACCCGAAAGTGGGTCAATGACTTTTTTATATGGGTCGCAGTTTCTGCCAAAACGTCCTACCCCAGCCATGTCCAAAGTCTGGCTCACGGCCTCTGTCATAAAATAATGTTATGTGGCCTGTCAGTGATGTTGACCACAGTATCAAATAATTTTTTACCAAAAAAGAAGCTCACCATTGCACTATATGATAAAAGAAGCCCTTTGGCCACCTTCCCCTTGGCTTTCTGTGAGAATAATAGCCCACCCTATTTCTGACATGACTACCGTAAATAGAAAAAGGAAGTTGACCGCGTGGGCCACTGCTTCCAGGATAAGTGGAAATTGGAGAATTTTTTTTCACCGAAATCCGAAATAACTGCCTCCGTCTAATTTTCCAAGCGATTGTGGCTGTTTTCAAAGAATAAAATATCGAGAGGCACTGCCAGATGAAACATGTTGACTACAAAAAGCTGACTGGAAACAAACACTGTGAAAAGGGTAAAGCAATTGTAAGCTATTAATGGCACTGCATCGCTTTTTCACGAGACCCTGCGAGTCAAATGCAAAAGCTACAAAGGCGATTTATAAGGTTGCAACGCTGTTCGCTAGACACTGCAAACCTTATACCAGACCTGGGCACTCCGGTCCTGGAGGGCCGCCCGTCCTGCCAGATTTTGAAGTTTGCTCTTCTTTAACTCAGGTGATACAAATTATAACCTCGTTAGCAAGCTAGCAAGTGCTCGTTAACGATACTGGTGATTGGAATCACCTGTATTGGATCAGAGAAACCTCAAAAATCATGCAGAACATGTGGCCCTCCAGGACCGGAGTGCCCAGGTCTGCCTTATACAGAGGGTAAATTTATTGAACACTATCCTCACACATTTTTAGATTAGCAAATCTGGCCCGCTTTCTTAAAAGTTTGGACACCCCTGGCCAAGTCACATTTATTTATATAGCCTTTAATCACAAAATGTCTCAAAAGACTGCACAGGTTACGATTACACCATCCCCTGATCTTAAACAAACATGCGGGCAAGGAAAAACGCAAAACCTCAGTACGAAGAAAATAAGAAACCTTGAGAAGAGGCCTCACAAGTGGTAATCCTCCTTCCAGGATGACCAGGGTGCAATAGATTTTGCATCGGGTAACAGTACACAAAACATAGTGAAAACCAGTAAAATATTACAATAGGTAATATGTCGAAATTTGTCCAGAGAGTGCATGACAGCAACAACGTCTCAAGCCTGTAAATTAGTCCCCCAAAAAGTCCCTGACAGCAACAAAACCTCAAGCATGTAAAATTCGAGACATCCTACGGTAGGCTGACCTGACAGCGCCAATTTAGTTTTCTTTATAATCGAGTAAAACCAGCAACACTAAAACCCAGAATTATTGCAAACACAACTTTTATTGATGATATAAAACAAGGGTTGGCAACTTGGCATGCATACTTACACTGCGTGATTACTGTAGTCAGCAAACACAATGCTAGAATGCTACCACAAAAAAAAAAACACCAAGCTTAAGATCTATGTCAGAAAACAGCATTTTGAAGCAGTAAAACAATCGAATAAGACAAAATAAAAGTGAAAGTATTTGTAAGTATTGATCACTTTCATAGCCAAAAATCGCTGTCAGCGTTGTGCACGTGCGCGCGTATGCGCAGTGAGCATTGGTAGATCGTCTCGATGGGTACGAATGGATTTCAGAACAGTGGTCCTTTACCTTGGCGAAATAACGCTAACAGAAAAAAAAGACCTGAGTGTCATTGACACTCCTGTATAGTAGATGGTGATAAAGCCTTGCAAATGTGATTTGACACCTGCCATTTGAAACCGCAGAAAAAGACTGGTAAAGTTTGTTCATACATAAATGCCAAACATAGATACAATAGAGAATGTATGATGTATGGATTTTTTTGTAATGAGCGATTGTGTGTGAATATGTGTTTAGTTTGGTTATTTAGAAATTAATTTTATACTACTAGCTCTGGTTTTGATTACACAATCCTTTTTATTTAAAAAGTTTGAAAAGTGGGATTTAGGGTTAGGGTTAGGGTTAGGGATTCTTTTCTTAATTCGGGTTGCGACTTGCAATTACGGTGGGACGATGGGTCCTCATGTCAGACCAGTTGAGAACCACTGTTGTCCTACGTTTTAAGGTCAAAGGTCAATTGAACAAATGACAAGAGTAGCGTTTGTTTGTTTTTCCCTCAAATGTCGTGATCTTTTTTGGGTGCGCTTGTTTTTCAGCCGTGGACATGGGGGCCCGGGTAAGGGTGGTGTTGATTTAAGGACTCTCCTCTCTTTATCACTTCCTGTTGCATGTTTGCTACTGAGGGTCTGATTTAGGAGTAGGAGTGTTATTGGAAGCTTTGGACAGTGAACATCATTGGTATGTTTGTTTTGATTAACCATTTTTCATCTGAGGTATATTGTTGCACATTCATGGTTATCCAATGATTTTTTTAGCACACAGGTTGGATGACAGAAGACCACCACAATGGGCCTCTTAAAACCCAAGAAGCTTGATGTTGAGTTTGGATAATATTTACAAAAGTTGTAGTAGAAGATCCGACATTCTCTTAAAAGACAACTAGCCTTTAATATTTAGGGGATCCTTCTTAATAGCCTGGTTCACACCATTGTAGTTGAATATAGAAAATTGTATTCATTATCAATATCTTGTTCATAGAACATCCACAGTTTGTATTCAATTCACTACTTATAGTGGAATAGAGTTGGAATAATGGTGATTTAAGAAGTGTAGAACTGAACATTTTTAAGAGTGACATTAACAACTTTATAGTGGCTTAATGGAACTTCTCATTGGATAGATAAACAACTTCTGCAGACTATCTACAAGTGTAAGCCTTTGAAAAGCATCCTTCTTCCCACCATCATAAACTTAAATTTTTAACATTCTCAATGGCTACTTCAACCATCTGCAGGACAACTAAAAGCTCAAAAAGCGTATTGTCCACACTAACATTTATTGTCATAAGTTAACCAAACCTGCAATCACCCCAGAAACTATTAGAACACCACAACCTTCATCATTTCCATCCATCCACTTTCTTCCGCTTATCCGGGGTCGGGTCGCGGGGGCAGCAGCCTGAGCAGGAACCCTAGACCTCCCTATACTCAGCCACATCGTCCATATCATCCAACGGGATCCCGGGGCAATCCCAGATGAGCCTAGAGACGTAGTCTTTCCAGCGTGTCCTGGGTCGCCCCAGGGCCTCCTGCCGGTGGGACATGCCCGGAACATCTCCCAAGGGAGGCGTCCAGGAAGTATCCTTATCAGATGCCCGAGCCACCTCAAACGGCTCCTCTCAATGCGGAGAAGCAGCGGCTCTATACTGAGTCCTTTCAGGATTACCGAGTTTCTTTCCTTTTCTCTAGTCACCATGCAGAGGACACTCATTTCAGCCGCTTGTATTCGGGATTTTGTTCTTTCGGACATGACCCACAGTTCAAGAGCATTGGTGAGCGTAGGAACGTGTAATCTCCAGTGTCACACTGAAATCCAAAACAACATGTACCGTAGATACCTGTCTACTCAGCCAATTGCTCACCTTACTAAGGATTGCAATTCCCCTTATTACGCGATAATGAACCTTATAAACACAACGTGGGACCTTGTTAATCATGGCAAGACAGACTATGTAGAAGGAAAAAAAGCTAAATTGTATAGACAAGTTTATTATATTTACCAAATAAACAACACAAAAAATATTTTCAGCATGTTTCTTAGTTCTTACCACACTTGCAGTAAATTTAGTGTTGCTTATTTTGCGTACCACCTTAAGGATAAGACCCAAAGTAGGAAAAATGAGATCAGTCTATCAAAAACAAGTTTTGTGATGTATTTATTTTCCCCCCAAAAAATTGATATACGGCATACACGATTTGAAACAAACTAAAAACGTATAAAATACTGGGAAAACTTATAAATTGACACGTGTGTGTGTCATTTAGCAACCACATTTCCCATGATTCTCCGTGCCGCTCTCCTTGACAGCCCTCCAAAGCGTTGTCAAGGTTACAGCTAGCTAAGTGTGGAATCGATTTTGTTTATTATTTACTTTTATCTTTGGTGCAACATTGAATGATCTGCAGCAGTTTCCTTCAGCCAGAGCGCCTTTTGGCTAATTCGCTTCGGAGCAGTCCCATGATTTGACAGTCACGCTCGCGTCTAGTTGAATTTAATCTCGTTGTCATGGAGACCAAAAGTGAAGGAAGAAGAGAGGAGGGACAAGACATACCCGCCCCTTCACAGCGCTGTGAGGGTTTCACTCTACTATACCACCCGGTTCCGGTCAGTCCACTAGAACAAAATCAAGCGCCACTAACCTACGTCTTTAGCCACATAGAAGCAGTGGGTCACTACTCCTGATTAGGGGTGGGGGGATCGATTTAAATATCGATGTTATCAATACTAAGCGAGTACTTAGATTGGACCAATATTTTTTTCCTGGGATCTATACCATCCTCCTTCACCAATTTCCTTACAGCACTGCTTCTTTATATAGAAAAATTCATTAACTTTCTTTCACCTAGCGCCCTCAACACACTCTAAATTGTGGCAGAGTGTGTGACTGACAGGCACACTTTTAACACCTCTCTCTACCTAGCCTGCAGCTGCATGCCAGGTAAAAGAAAGGGACAAATCTTTGGGACCCCTACCAGAAGTTCAAAATGAAAGCCCAGTGCAATGTGGCCTTTTTTCCAACACCAAAAACATAAAATGCCAGGTGTCATTCATGTGGTAAAGTGAATTGCTACTGTGGCAACATCAAAATTGGCATAAACATCTGGAAAAAGCTCACCCTGCAGAGAGAAGAGAGCTGCAGCCAAAATAGTAAATATGTTACTGTTCCTGAACAAAAACCTGTTAATCCGTTGTCACAATGGCAACAGAGCCAGCGAGGGGAAAGTGATACTTTATTTGCACCTCTGACTTAATTTAAAAATATTATGCAATGGGCGGGAGTTTAATGTCTTGTTGACGTTGTTGTACAATCTTTGTGTTTTTCTTACATCGCTGCTTTTTTGGTTTTACTCTCTTGGTTTTTGTTCTGAAACAGTTTTAATGGAAATATTTCTATGTATTTTATATATATATATATATATATATATATATATATATATATATATATATATATATATATATATATATATATATATATATATATATATATATATATGCTTAGAGTTTGCAGTATTGTTGTAGTATGGTTATTTGATAAAAAATGAAAAGATTTTGGTTCCCAAATCTTATAGCTGTGTATAATGAAAATAAAAAAATATATATTTTGTTTTTTGTTTGGTGCTGCTTTTTTTTTTTTTTTTTTGCTTTTTCTCCTTTCCAACAAACTTAAATTTCAACTAAAAACGGAAAAGGTCCAAAGCAAGGAACGCCGATGCCATGAACTCGATTAAAGAGTAAGGAGAAGGATGGGAAAAGAAAAACAGAAACAGTAAAATAAATATTGCGGTTCAAACAATATGATCATTTCTAAATTGACTAATAAATGATTGTTAGATTTATGTAAGATATGATATTTTGTTTATATGATTTATAGAAAAAGCGTCATAAGTTATTTTGGGTACGGGCCTGATACTACCCTATATTTGTTTGTATCGGACCGATACCAAAATTTCCTGTATCGACCACTCCTACTCCGACTGGTGGTTTTACGTCTCTATCTCTCTCTCGCGCTGTCTCTTTCTCGCTCTCTCTCTTCTCTCTCTTTCGCTCGTCGCTCTCTCTGCGGATTGCGCGCGCGCGTAGACCCAACGAGGAGCCGGCTTCTCCGTCTTCTCTTTTTCTTTTTCTTCTTTTTTCTTCTTTTTCTTCGTGCATGTGGACCGGGTGAGCCGCGGTCTGCCCTCGTCAAGATCGTCGTTCATGAGCGGCTTGGTGCTGTGTTGTGCGATGTACATGGACAGAAGCAGCCTGAGCAGAGGTGAGCGCGCACACGCGCACATACACTCGTACTATGCTGCATCGGCGCGCGCGTTCATGTTAGCTGTCAGATTTGCACAGATGAGCGGGGGTGGGGGGATTAAAAGCATCCACACACGCACACACTGACCGACATCTCGTCGCAGTGAATGTAGGCTAGTGTGGCGCGCGTGCACATCACTGCGTCTGATGCCAGCAGATGTGTTGCTCGATGTCGCGTGCACGAGCCTGTTGCAAATCGATTCCGTCGCCATATCATGCGTGCCACTGTGCCTGGGTGCGAGCTTTCACTCGTCCTTCGATGAATATGATAGCAGTGGGGCTAAAACCTTCATCTTCTATGTGCAGACACACCCCCTCTCATGCTGGCTCAGATCGGAGCGCACGTACGCTGGTGCAATAGGTACGTTAGGCCCAGTTCAGTCACACCAGAACCAACCGTGACCTCTAGAACCATCACCACAATGTCAATGAAACAAAACCTGCACAACTACACGTTTTTCTCCATCACCCCGCTGATGCTAAGAGAACAGTCATTAGGATTTTCCTTGCTAGCACCAGAAATCACATAGCGATGAAAAGAACTATATGACCTACAGAAGGGGTCTCCAACCTTTTCAAAGCTAAGAGATATTTTTTTTGTTACTAGTAAGCGGAAGGACTGCCACGATTAGTCAATATTTTCGACAAAAATCGACAATAGTTGCCTTTTTCCAACAGAGAGACATCTCTACCTGAATGTAATTTCTTCTAAGAATCATACATATGCAATAACGTCTCTGTCTCGAGCGGTAACATAAACATACAGAAATGGCAGCGTCACCATCAAGGACATGTATCAATATTTCTAACGTTTGGGAGATTTTTAGCCTGCATACGGCAAAAAAAGACCACTTGCAAAGTTAGCAAAGCAAAGCTTAAGTATGGAGGCGGTAGCTTGGTGACACAAAATCATTTAAAAAGCACGTCGAACAGTTGTATGAAACTGAGTCTGACTCACTTGGGTAAAAAAAGTAATTTTCAAACCGATGCAGTGTACATTTTATAAGCATATATTTAGCTATCACAGAGAGTGTGAGCCTTATGCCAGACTGTGCCTGACTGACAAACATATCTGAAATTAAATTCAGGATGAATTCAGTTATTAAATAGTTCAAAGCAACCAACATCAGTTGTTGTAACAGTTAGATTTCAAATAGTTGAGAAACGTTAAGTACTTTTGTAACAGACTTTGTAGTTGGCCACTCAATGTACTTCACAAAATGCGCATAATATTTGTTTTATTTATTGTTCTACTGCTGCTAATGATCCTGTTCTTGGTTTACAGCAGTGCTTCTCACTTATTATATAAATCCTCTCGCGCCCACCCCCAAGAAGTCTGTCTCCTCATCCCGGTTAAATACGTTTTCATGGGGTCGCTTGAGAGTCTGCTCCACTTCTTATCTACACTTCATACTCAATGTGAATACTCTGTGCTATATACACGGCGTGGAGGTTAAATGTAAACAAAACACTGCCAATAAGAGTGCCATTGCTTCTTAGTGTAGTGGAGATGCTATTGCACTTGATTCTTTTGGAAAGTAAAAAAAAAAATAGTCCCCCGAGGTCAAACCCGCCCGTGCATCCCTTGACGGAGCCTCGTGCCCCCCAAAGGGGGCCTGCCCCACCATTTGAGAACCACTGGTTAACAAAGATAAGTTTATTTGATTATAATTTATTATTTATTTGCCTGTCCCTTAAAAAATCGACAGTTTTTTATTTTATTATGTCTTTACTGAACAAAAACTGTGCCTAATTGGCTTTAGATAGGCCATTTTTAATTGCATTTTGTACAAATTCGCAACAATAAAAGATGTATTTTTCGTTGTGCCCATTTTCTTGTGTCTATCATTTTCCACATACTATTTAAATCAAATGTATGCTAAATTTAAGCAAAATAACAATAGTTGTGTGATTATTTGACAAATCGTTGCAATAGTTATGACGAGTCAACTATTATGTTATTACTATATTATTACTCAGTTTATACTATGTAATTACCACTTATCATAGTTTAAATAGGGTAAGTCATCCTCTAAATGACAGCAACAAATCACATTTCAAAGAAAATCAAAATGAACCATGATATGTTTTTAGAACCAGTCCACAATCTACTCATGTGGTCTTAGCGGGCTACCCAGTGCCTGAGGGCACAATGTTCCAGACCGCTAATGTAGACACATGAAAAGAAAAAAAGACACCTAAACAATTTTTATTCAATTTTATGCCTTTTGTTTAACTCCCAGTCGCAAAGACCTGACCCACACTATTTACTTGATGAATGCCGTTTAATGGCCATCCTATTTGGTTATCACTACAATCTGTGTAGTTTTCTAAAATTCTCAAATATTTGGAATCTGCTTAACTCCCTTGTTCTCAGCTAGAACCTTCTGTAGAAGGTCTTCATATGTGAATTTTCAAAATATTTTTTGTATCTAGCAGCCACTATTTGAAAAAGCTATTCATGTAAAACATCCAAACCCTTTTTTAATACCATATTCACATTATTAACTCATCACTTCTAGGACTTACAGTCAAACAAGTATAAGACGGTTGTGCAAACTTGGTCCTTGAAGCACACATTCCGCAAAGTTTTGGAGGTTACGCTTCTATAACACCAGTGCATGTTCATCAGCATGCTGTACAGGAGCTTCGTGACTTACTCAGGGAATTACCTACCTTGCTTTAGAACAAAAACTCCAAATCTTATTTGTCTTCAGCACTTCCGGACCGGGTTTACCCATCTCTGATCTAGACCATAGTTCTCAAAGTCACCACAACTGACTTGATAACCAAGATGGTTATCAGGTTCCCTAAAGCGCTTGCTGACAAATCAGGTATGTTGAGGAGGGGAACCTTTCAAACATGCAATGATGGGACTTTGATGCCTGTGATCTCGGCATATAGAAATCTCTATAACCCTAAAACAGAAGTCAACCAAAGACCCCACTAGACTGAACCCTGCATTTGATTAAAATCGTAATTGTAAAATATGAGTTAAAGTCAAGATAACCATTCATGTTTCACTTGCTTTCCGAAGCAGAACTATAACTGGTCATTGGCTGAAGCTTGAGGGAATGTTATACGTCTTCAAAATGTCCTTCTCCAGGGATGGATAAAAACCAGTGAACATTGCTTCTTGATTTATATTTTACAAACATTTAATGCAGTTGTAAACCTTAGAAGCCCATATAATAGAATATTGTTGTGAAATACTTTGGGTTGGCTTTTACTATAATACCCGCATTCACATTCTTGCTATGGACTCCCACAACCTTCTTGATCACTGGTGAAGCCCGTTGAGATTCTTCTGTGATTTTAGAGCTACACAAATAATTGTGACTTGACAAGACAAGTTCTTTATTATCACTTTAAACCTATGAAATTTTGTTTTTACTATTGCAATCGGTGTAAAAAAAATCCCATTACTGCAAAACATCTTGACCAGGTGTCACTTACTCTGATCAGTGTTTTTATCAAGCCTCTGAAGTGCTTGCTGCTTATTTGATCACTTGAGTCAGGTTTGTCGTAAGAGGAAAACAGGAATAACTGTAACCCTCGATGACTGCAGTTGGTGAGCCGTGATCCAGACCTGTTGAATACCTGCAACCTTCTTAATGCCCACGTTCAAAAATTTACCGACTAGAATGTTAACCATTCACAACCATTTAGTAAGATGTTTAGAATTATTTTACTCTCCACTTGAACGGACAGTAGCTTAAATAACCTATTAAAACACTTCTCAATGATTATCAACCACTCTTATTGGATGGATACCTAAGCTAGATACATTATCTCCTGTTTCCTTTCTTCACAACCTCATTTATCACTTCTAGAACCTCCTGCAGAACATGGGGATACCTAAAAACATTACAATCTCCTACATGGAAAACATACAATGACCATTCTCAGATTTTTTTTTTTTTTTACTAGAAGCAACAGTACAACATCAATGTACAGACTCTAATGATTTATAAAAATCATGTTCCTTAATCATTACTTTATGGGGTGTGTCTTTCATCAAATTCAACAAGTGTAAGCTTATCTGCTACTTCAAATATGGTCGGCATATGCTGAGGACACCAAACAAAATTAAAAGTGGGATTGCATACCTAATGTCAGGCAGGACGGAAGGAAAACTGAGATCACTTGCACTCGTTTCTTGGTTTTTATTGGAAGGAAGGAATGACAAGACGTGAATCTTCGATCCGTTGTTTGACGGATTGTCGAGACTTGATAGGCGGGTGAAGGCTTGGCGGGAATGGTCGCGGACAGGCGTAGTCGTCGTGTTGTTGGTTGGGGCTGGAGAAAAAGGGCGTCGTTGTGTTCAGAAGAGAGATCAGGAGTCAGGCGGGCAGGGCAGGTCGTAGGCAAATTCGGAAACGGGTCGGCAACGGAGATCAGGTAGAAAAACAGGAGGCAGGCAAAGAGTCGGAGGTACGGGCTTTCTGAGCAGATGGCAACAGATCGCATAGTACAATCGGATAAAGTGTTACCGGAAGCTGGGGATTTAAATGTACAGGGTGCGCCAATCAGCTGTCCTGGCTGTTGGCGCCAAATCCTGAACACAGGTGTTCCCGATCCGGTTGATTGTGACACCTAAATCATTTTAAATTGTGTTTCTGAATACATTTTAATTGAATGGTTGCATGATTATGCTCTTCATAGTGCCTGATCTATTTGGAATATTGCCACTTTAAATCAGTCCATTAATCAACATTTCTAATTTGTGGATGTTGTTAACTATCTTAGCTTCACAAGCTCACAGAGTGTTTTTTCTGCATCTGTCAGGTGAAAGCTTACATTGTTGATCTATCTATATGCCGAAGCCATAATGGAAGGTGGCTAGAGTTAAGAACACACTCACATTCACCAAACATTCATTCGCTCTTCTCAACCTGACACCAAATGTTAAGCCCACGGCACAACAAGGTGTGTGTTGCTGTGCCATGCAGGCCCTTCATCAGCAGAGAGGCCCGACAGCATACACTGGTTTATCCCCTCCCCATCATATAGTTCAGCCCTAACATTGGTACCCATTGCCTCCCTGCTTGGCGCTCGGCATTAAGGGTTGGAATTGGGGGGTTTGGTCACCTAATGACTCCCAACACTGCAGTTGGGTCTAAAAACCCGGTGCCGATCGAAGGCGACGGGTCACGTCGATAGCTTCGCGTGACAAGATGATTTCCGGTAGATATCATGTTGATGGTTGAAACTGGCTGAATAATAATAATTTTTAAAAAATGGTATTCAAGTCATATTTTGTGAAAGTCATGATTCTGGTACGTACTTTTGTTGGTATAACAATTCATCCTAATTGTAGTGATAGTTGACTGCAGTCCAAGTCATGAGACTTGAGTATCACGTCTGCCAGGTAGCCCCAAAATAGAACTGAATGAGCCTAAAAATAGCTCACTAGCAATAGCAAAGATTCCCAAGGAATGTTGTATAAGTGAACAAAATGTAGAAATATGAAGATGGGAAATTAATCTAGATTCAACATAATAACTTATTTTGATGGCTGTGATTAAAACAATTGTCTTTCCATTGTGATGGGTGAATAAATTGTTAAAATAGACTGTGTAAAGCCAATAACCGTTCGCATTAATAATCCATCCATCTATTTTTTGCCCCACTTATCCTTAAAAGGGTCGGGAAGGTGTTGGGGCCCATCCCAGCTATCTTCGGCAGTGGGCAGGGGACACCCTTACAACCATTCATATGTTCACTCATTCCTAGGGCAATTTGGACCACTCAAATAACTTTATATGTATGTTTTCCGTATGTGGGGGGGGGAACCAAAATGCCCAGAGGAAACTCACGCAGGCACTAGGAAAGCATGCAAACACCGCACGGGGAGCTGGAATTGAACACTGGGCCTCACCACAGTGGGGCTGAGTGGCAACCACCCATCCACCATTTCACCCTGTATTAATCAGTAGCCCTCAATTTAAAAAAAAGAGAAGCCCTGGACTATAGCTTTAATAATACGCCCACATTTTACAAAAGCTGTACTAGCTTAGGGAACCTTTTTGATCACCGTTTCATTCAGCTGTGAAACATCTAGGTTAGACAGAGACAACATGTCATCTTTGCTGATATGCTCTAAATTTTCTGGTCAACTAGCTTACTACTTACTACTCTCATTGACAAATCAAAACATAACCTATATTTGCCCCCTCCAGGTCCCCCATCCTCCCTGAGTCCTAGCTTGCTGGCAAAGAGTCTCTCCCATGAGCCTCCTTGCTCCTCTCAGAAGCCCACCTCCTCCTCCTTGAGTCCCTCTGGGCTCCAAGATGAGGAGGTGAATGAAACTGGACCACCTCAACAATGCCGGCCTCCACTGCTCGGACCAAAACCTCAAGGTAAGTACCACGTGCAAATGACAGAAACTGCCCGACCACTGCATGAAATTACTTTCATTCTGGATCTCCATAGTCCCCCCTAAGCCGCCCCACCTTCAGCATCAGGCCGGAGCTTTGCGGATCCGACCCCGGGCCCCAGAGAAGCCGCTGCCCCCAGCCCCACCGTTTAAACCCTCCTGTACTGAAGATCATGCATCGCCTACCTGTGTCCTGTCACTTATCGAGAAGTTTGAGCGGTAAAACATGAGCCATGGTTACTATATCATGTGGTTGGTAAATTATATCATACCTTAATGTTAATTTATATGTTACAGGGAGCAGATCATTATGGTTCCTGACATCACCGGGGGGGCCCTGTGTCCGCGGCTCCCTGACATTCCATTATCTCGTCCTTCATCTCCACCATCATCGCCAGCTCCCACCGTCCATGAGCAGGTTGAAGGGGTTCTCCCTGACCTCAAACATCACGGTAACGTTGTGCAAGAAGGGAAGAGTGCAGAAGAGCCAGCATCTGACGAGACTGGCGAGCGGCCAGTGTCGGATCATTCGGGTCTGCCGCCCGAGCGCTTGTCCCTCCCCACCTCCTCGCAGACGGACGGGAAGCTGGCCAATCGCGACAGTGGCATTGACAGTATTAGCTCACCATCACATAGCGAGGAGCTCTGCTTTGTGGGTGTGGACGACGGTGGCGGCGGAGGCGGAGTTTACTCCTGCGGCCTCGCCCGGCTATCGAGCTCGTCCTCATTTGCTGGCGATGTTGAGGACGGCGAGGCGAGGAGTGTGGCCCGAAGGAGGGACTTTTCAGAGGATGCAGACAGCGACCTAGAGGAGGAAGAGGAGGAGGGCCACCTTACTTTGGTGCTCTCAGTCCCTAGACAAGACCTGGCTGAGGTAAGAGAGGAAACTGTAATCCGATATTAACTGAGAATGATAGCAGTAACCTTGGATGGAATGGAACAAGCAAGCTTCCTGCTCATTGACATGAATATGACACAACATTAATCTCTTTAAACCCCCAGTGGGGCTTGTATAGAGACCTTTAGAGTGGTGTTATAATACTTATTTTATAATACAAAAGTTAGTAAACCCCTTAATACCCACATTGCCAGATCCCTCTTGCTCACCACAAGAACTTTCCGTTGGACTGTTCTTAGATAATGACGATTCATGATCGTGAGATATTTTGACCAATGATATGTCTTGCAGCTTTCTGTCCAACAGAGAGTGTTCAACATAGCAAAGGAGCTCCTTCACACGGAGATCTCCTATGTATCAAAACTCCACCTACTTGACCAGGTAGGTTTCTGCGGCAACACAACCCTCACGCACAAAATGGACCCTGGTAGACATATCGCTGCCCTGCAGGTCTTTTGTGCCCGCCTTCTGGAGGAAGCAAGGTCGCGCTCATCATTCCCATGTGATGTAATTCATGGAATTTTCTCCAATATCTGCTCCATCCACTGTTTCCACCAACAGTTCCTCCTACCTGCCCTGCAGAAGCGCATGGAGGAGTGGTGAGCTCCTTTCAAATTTCTTAACCTGAAATGTTTTCGTGTCATATGGGCTAATTACGCAACCCATCAGTATGATATGGTACCTCATGAAACAAATATGAAAGACGAAAACTGAAGTCCTGTGCTTTTAAAATAATTTTAGGGACTCAAACCCACGCATTGGAGACATCCTGCAAAAGCTTGCGCCTTTCCTGAAAATGTACGGCGAGTATGTGAAGAACTTTGACCATGCCATGGAACTCGTCAACACATGGATGGAGAGGTCTGCTCTGTTTAAGAGCATCATACATGACATCCAGGTGATTGCCGTGCATCAACTCAATAGATACTATAGAAATGTTAATGTTTGGTTGACCATTTTGGAAGAAGATCATCCCGTTTGACATATTGAAGATTTTTTTCCATAACCTATCGGAAGAAAACTGACTAAACCAAATCTGCTGTTGTTGTAATATGGTTGACCATTATATCAAATTAATTGTAGTATTTCAAATTAAACTCAAGACTGTAAGAATCGCTTTGGTACCTATGTATGATTTTGTGTGTGTGTTTGTATCAGAGTGACAAGCGTTGTGCCAACCTGACACTCCAACATCACATGTTGGAGCCAGTCCAAAGGATTCCTCGATATGAACTCCTGCTCAAAGATTATTTACATCGCCTACCGGAGGATGCATCGGATTACAAGGATGCACAGAGTATGCATATTCAAGCACACATGCACACACATACACACACACACACACACACAAACACACACACACACACACAGAGTAAACATTTTCCATGACAATAATAGGTTTCTATTGATGAACTAATAATATGCCCAGACTACTGTGCTTGTATGAAACAATCCCAATGGGAAAGTGTTAACACATTTTTGTTATTCTGTAACCATATACTATAGTTTATTTTGTGATTAAATTGGTCAAATGTTAAAATACAAGCTTTATCAAGATCTCAACAAAATAACCTATTACTTTCAAATACATTATTTGACCTTCACACTCTTGATGATTCACCAAACAGTATTCTAATAAAGTAGTGTTTGGTATGCAACTAAAAAGAAAGACAGCATTTTACATTACGACCATCGACAATAAACATGCAAGATGATTGTTGTTTTTGAAGTCATGTGACAAGATCTTCTCTCAATGCAGAGTCGCTTGAGCTCATTGCTACGGCAGCAGAACATTCCAATGCCGCCATCAAGAAGATGGTAAAACCTTTTAGAATCGATTCCACAATAAATTGCCGTGAAACTTGAACAACAGATCTGATTTATGCTCTTGTAAAATTTAAGGAGCGAATGAGGAAGCTACTGAAGGTTTACGAACTCTTGGGCGGCGAAGAGGACATCGTGAACCCAACCAATGAGCTCATCAAGGAGGGACACATCCTCAAACTGTCAAACAAGAACGGCACGTCTCAGGATCGGTACCTCATCTTGGTATGTGTCTTCTAAATCTCCTGTTTGAATTAAGTAACTTTTACCTTCACTTTCTCTGTACATTTTGGTCACAGCTACCATCACATAATTTGGAAATAAAAAGTGTATTCAAACCTAAGAGGTTCAACACCAATAAAACAAACATATTATACCAGTACTTCTTCAAGACATCAGCATTCTCACAACATAATTTGTTATAATCCTTTCCAATAATAAGTGCTTTTCACTACTGTATTTCCTTTCATTTCATGACACTTGTCATATGCAAGACAATTAAAAATATTTCACAAAAATAGTCATTTTAATTGGTCATACAATCTCTATATTCTTGTAGTTCAACGATAGGCTGCTCTACTGCGTTCCCAAGCTGCGACTGATTGGCCAAAAGTACGGTGTCCGAGCGCGTATTGATGTGGATGGCATGGAGGTAAGTCTTTTGTCGTTGGGGGTGGTGGCCTCTCATTAGAATCTTAGAGCATTTTGGCATCTCATCAATTGTCATTGGAAATCTTTACCTGTTGGTCTTCAGCGTCTTATTATGTTTACGTTGCAATCTTGCCAAATCTTAGCGTATCAACTGCTAGTGTGTTAGCATTTTTTCATAGCCTTTGACTTACTTTGCAGCTGAAAGAGATGAGCAGCGCGGCAGTTCCTCGGACTTTCCTGGTGTCAGGAAAGCAGCGTTCGCTTGAGCTACAAGCTAGGTAATTCTAATGCCAATGGCCTTTGCATGCCCACCGTTGTTACCGTTGAGTTTTCTTATACTCACCTTTTGCAAAATATGTTTTGTCTCTACAGGACAGAGGAGGAGAAGAAAGAATGGATTCAGGTAGAGACAAAACCCTTTAGGGCTGGAAATCAGACATCACCACTGAGCCTATCAACCAAACGGAAGTAATGTACACGTTTGTGTGTAGGCTATCCAGGCGACCATCCAGAAACACGAACACTCTATGGAGACATTTCGTCACCTGACCTGTTCACTACGAGATGAGGAGTCCACGCCTCCTCACTCCCCGGTAAAAACAACCAATTTTCTTCTTAAAATTAGTTATTTAAAACAATTGATTAATTTTGCATTTGTCTGTCAGAGCTGCGCCGAACTCGGGAAACGTGCTCCAACGCCCATCCGCGAGAAGGAAGTGACGCTGTGCATGAAGTGCCAGGAGGTTTTCAATGCCCTCACCAGGCGGCGCCACCATTGCAAGGCCTGTGGCCATGTGAGTCTACTCACAGCCTTCTTGCTTGACACTACGAAAATCAAATGTGACCCTTTGAACCTTACCCATCTCTTGCCCAGGTGGTTTGTGGAAAATGCTCCGAGTTTCGCGCCCGCCTCTCGTATGACAACAACCGCACCAACCGTGTGTGTGTGGACTGCTACGCTATGCTAGTGGGCGTGTCCCCACCACCTTCTGTCATGGCAAGCAGCAACCAGAGGAGGCGCTCTATCCTAGAGGTAAGGGCATTGTGCCACGGTTGCAATGACTCTATGACTCAGTCATGTCAAACATACGGCCCGTGGGTCATACCCGGCCTGTTGGATGATTTAATCCGACCTGCCATAAAATCTCAAGTACAGTATGTCAAAAAAAGAACCAAGTCTTGAGATGATTTCTATCAAAAGTTCTGATTTTTAAAATAAATCCAAACCAAATGTTTACTCAGGTGGAGAGCAGTAAATATGAAAATAGCTGACCACTTGCATGCAGACTTAATGAGTTAGTTCCTGAAAATAAGACATTTGCGGCACGATTAGTCCATCTAAATATAGAGCGTATTATAAAAGCTCGAAGTGACAGGGAAGGTGTTGCATACCCAGCGACTGGGTTTAGGTTCCTAGGGTGGCCGTAATGGCAACAAACGGGAACAGGCCAAAGACTAAGGTAGGGCATGGTTGTTGTCGGTGTCAGTAAGGAGATGGCCGTCCTGAGGCGCCATCGATAGAACGAGAAGAGAAGCGAGCCCCTTTCGAACACTGTCAGCAACGACCGTGCCAAACTGGTGCCTAAAGACATTTATCCCAGGCCGTCCACCGTTACTGCGCTACTAATATAGGCTGAATGATAAAGCATAGTACTGAAAAACAAAGCTAAATATTTGTAGTTGAGAACAGACAGTATAGATGTGGTCCCAGAGCCACACTAAGTTTGCCATCCCTGCTTTATCTGGAAATTGACTTGAGACCTTTTTGTCACCATAACATGGCTGACGTTTAAAGATAAAGACTTGACATTTACTCCGGACTAACTTTCAACTTTGACTGTCCTAAAGAAACAAGCATCGTTGGCAGCTGAAAACAGCGTCATGTGCAGCTTTCTGCATCACATGGAGAAAGGAGGAGGCCGAGGATGGCAGAAGGCCTGGTTCGTCATCCCTGAAAACGAACCACTGGTGCTTTACATTTACGGAGCTCCTCAGGTGGGTCGTGGGAACACAACAATAACGCACAGGAATTTTGTTTATCATCCTACTACTATAAAAACTCGTTAATGTTGCTGAAGACCCCAAATCGTCAGCAGGTTTGCAGTCAATGCTGTTTGTCTTTATTTTGTGCCTTGAAATCCACTGTTTATCTAATTTTGTTCTTACTGTCTAGGGCAACCAATTCCTTTTATTCTGCCAATATGTGCCTGATATTGACTGTCCACTGTTGTTTTGAACTGCCTGACTAGCCCCAAAATTCTCAGTTGTACTAACATGCAGTTTTTTTTTGTTCCTAAAATATATGTAAAAATATAATAAAAGTAATGAAAATTAAAACAACAGAATACTAACAAATACACACCTATTTAAATACACAAAACAATAGATACAAGAATAGAAAAATGAGATTCAAAACAATGGATACATTTGAAAAAGTACTAAATATTTAAATAAAAAAACTATAGATAGAATTAATAACCCAGATTAAATAAATATATTATCATATTATATCATATAATGTTTGAAAAGTACTAGTAAACAATAAAATGTTCTGCTTTCCAATTTATCTCATGCTGCAGAAACTCTCAGTGTGATATGCGTCATACACTATAACCCAAGACAAAAGTAAGACTGCCCCCTTGTTTGAATGATGTTTCATTCTGACAGCAACTGAAACATAAAATAAATGAATGTGAGTGCTCAACATTTTTATTTATGAATTTATTTCTAATTATATTTGATTATTTTTCATTTGTTTAAAGTTTTTTTTAAATCTTTAAATATATATTGTTATTTTTCACTTTTCAAGTAACATTTCATTTATTAAAGTATAATTTGGGTATTACTGGTGATTCAAAGTTTTTGGAATATGGAATTGCATCCCAATTCAAACTCAAGAAAAACACGCAGCCCTAATTTCTATTAAAAAAATCAGTATACATTTTTGTCAAGCTTTTTCTCTGCTCAAACTCAGCAATTTAAATGACAAAAGGTTGTTGAATAAGTGCAGCCATCTTTAAAAAGATGTTGATAATGTAAACTATGAAAACAATACCAACATAAAGTTTACAATGTATTTAGTTCATGTCCTTCAAAGTCCAAATCATAATCAGGTGTACCAAATTGTTGTTTCCCATGTTGTGCTTTTTTTTTTAATCTTTCAGGATGACTTCTGTCTTCCCCATTCTCTACCATTTGTCTCGGGTATCATTAATAAAGATAGTGTGATAGTGACCTAAATTTTAATGTATGTCATCTATATCAGATTAGTGGTTAGGATTTGGCGTTCTCACCGCTGAAACCCCACATCTGATGTTTTGCGATTGTGGTGAGCGATATTTTTCGACTGATCAATCATTGCACATATATGGTAATATACTACGTAAAACCTTGTGTATAACGCGCACCAATCTTTGCAAATGCCTCACAAATAGTCTAAAACAATGAGACAGCTGCTCCCCCAATATATTGCCTTGACCATTATACAGACGCTGCCCTACTTACGAACGAGATCGTTTCTAAGTTTAATTTGTTCATAAGTTGCTTCAGTGCTATATTTTGTATGTTTATGGTTTGTATAAATGTGTTTAAGGCTTGTATAAGTAACATGTATTGTTTTGTACTAAAAATTTAAATGTCATAAAATAATATGCTCTATAAAGATAAATAACGTTAAGTTTAACTTACTTTTGGAAGATGAGCTTCAACAGTTAGGTGACTTCCTCTTCCGTGGTAAAAAGTGGCCGAAAATAAGCGATCCAACCTTTTTCTCAACAGCATCAAGCTTTTATATTCCATTATCGTTTCAGATGAAACGGCTCGCCTCTTCTTTACACTTTACACCAACCATGTTGAATGGATGCACGAGATATTAAACAATAAAAATTGTGCGCTCGAGAGACAGTGTAGAATGTTTACATACGAACTAGGAAGAGGAAGCGTATTTCTTCTTCGGGGTGGATGCTAGGTGACCTCTTAAAGCGCCACACGCCGGTAGCGGCGGAAAGAAGCACTACAGTAATGTCCTGTACTTGGAAAAAGGCGCACACAAGACAAAAGCTAACTTACAGCAATGTTTGGATATTTTTCGACATCCTGAAAAAATGTTTGTATCTACTGTTTTTCGTAAGTCGAATGGTCGTAAGTAGGGGAGCGTCTGTATATGGCTAAAAATGTGTAACATGTGTCACCTTGTCCCTAAGCAGCAATATTTCGTGTTTTCAGGATGTGAAGGCACAGCGCAGCGTTCCTCTTATTGGGTTCGACGTTTCTCTCCCAGAATCATGTGACCGCCTAGAGCGCCGGCACACTTTCAAGATTTCTCAGAGTCACCTGACGCTTTATTTCAGCGCGGAAGGAGAGGAGCTCCAGCGCCGATGGATGGACGTTTTGTCCAGGGCTGGAAAAGGGGAAGAGCCTCAGCCTCATCACCCAATTGTGGAAAGTGTAGAGGAAGAGGGAGAGGAGGCGGAGGGAGACGAGGACGACCACACGTGATTTAACTTGAATGAGAAGTGAAGCCATGGGGCCAACTGTTGGATCTTATTTAATCTGCATGGACACAAGGTCGGGATATTACACATGAGTCTCTGCACAGCTGTTACGTCATGCTGTCTGAAAGCACAAACTTCCTACTCCTCCTGAAGCTGCCATCTTGTTTTGATGACATCATCTGATTCCCATGTTTCTGTACAAAAATGGCCACCCAATGGAAGAATCTTGAGTGTGATATCCGTGTGAAACCCATGTCACTAATATTGACTTTCACATATTGACTTTATAATTGCCAAATTATATTAGATTTTAGGGTTTTATCTTGTATTTCCATCATGTTTCATGGGGAAAAAAAGAGATTAAAATGATATGAAGGAGATACAGAGGAAAAAACAGGGAAAAAAACGGAGCCTGTTTGATATGTACCACTGATTCTCTCCTTCATTATGAAATCTCGCTGTTGGATGTTGTGCGTGCGTGAGTGTGCGCGTGTATTTTGCTTGATACCAAACGTTAAAACTTTGTAAATATAATTTATTAGCTTGCAGTCACATGACTGTAAGACGTTGGGAGCGAGTCTAGCTTAGTGTCTAGCTTGCTCAGAGGGAGACTGTTTTTGCTAAACTAAACAAATCTTCCAATTAAATTTGCTTTTCTAATCCAAATGAAGATGTTTGAGGGAGAGTTTTTAGTTGTTGTTTGCCCTTTACCACATTCACCAACTTTTTAAAAAAAAATTAGGATAAAGGCTAGCGTAGCAATTGATTAGCTACTTTTTTACGAAGAGAGTGCAGCGGGGCTTTGTAGTCTTAACCAGGCTAATATTATTCTGGAATTGTGATGGTGTTGGTTCATGTAGATCACTATACTTGTATGATTGTATGGAGATCGTATGTGTTTTTTTCCGTTTTTCCACTATTGTGTTACAGCATGTTTTGAGGCCCAAGTCTAGGGTAGCATAGAAAATGAATGGTTTCCTTTGTGCAACGGTAGGCTTTCCTTATTGTCAAACTCATTAAGATAATACTTTTTTTTTTTCGTTTATTGATTTTTGGGGCAAACATTTGTGGCACAAATTGAGCACCTGGTTTTAAGTTCCTAGCATGGCATACCAACTAACTTGTTCTGTTCAAGTGTGAGCTTCCACACGCTCTAACCAGGTAAATATCATTCTGGAACTTAGCGGGTTCTATGTCTAAGTTAGTCTTTTTCCGTCTTTCTCTCCGCCTTGACTTTTGCGCATTTTTAACGTGTTGGTTGTGGCATATGGTGCTCCACTTCCCTCTGTGACGTCAGAAGAAAATGGCCTTAGTTGATTTTATTTTTGGGGATATTCTGAATCTTCTGTTTTTGAGTCTTTATGCTATTAGTATTCATGGTGCAGGATGGTAGATGACGCCTTTTAAGAAGACAAATCCTTCCCTTTTTGTGAGCTAGCATTCAAGCTAGGCTGGGATCCTTTCAGTCACGTGACTTGTTTCACGTGTCGGAAGACAATTGGTGCTGATGTTTACACGTAGTCACAAGGTGGCACTGTGAGTTCTGAGTGAACCTGTGCCAAATGCAGTGCTCTATTGTAATAATGTTATAATTGTCGTTGGGATTTTTGCCTCTGGTGAGTGTGTTTATATTTTTTACAGCTCAGACGTACATCAATGTGGACTGTAAATGGCTGCTGTTGCCAAAAAGACAAAACATGTTAAAAAATAAAGTCAAGTTAATAGACTCTGTGTTACAGTTTATCCTTAAAAACAACATATTTGTCCTGGTAATTCCTGAATAAAAGGTGACTTTGTGTTGCCATAGCAACTACCAGGCTGCCAGACTTGACCTTTAGTGTCGCCTTGGTACAATGACATTCTCAAATTGTGATATCTTGTTGCTATGCTTGCTGCTATGGGGAATGTTGAGTTCAAATGTTACTTGTTTGCTATGGCAGCATCAACTGCAGCTGCAGCAACAGATTATCGAAAACTGGTGAGAGATAATTGGTTAGTGGCCGGCCACTGCCTTCGTTAGATCATTTCTGTCACGTTGCCTTGTGAATGATTTCACGTGTTGAATACTTTTAAATAAAGCATTATCAAAGGTTTCGGTGATTTTTTTTCATCACTCAAAAATGTGTATTTCATTCAAGCGGCTGTTGATTTTCTTTGTACATAGTTTGGCTTAATGTGTATACTGTCTGATCTTTGTTTTAAATTGATGCCCTGGATCAAGGTCGGGAACGTACAGCTCGCGTGCCAGATATCGTTCTTTTTATGAGTACTTCTGGCTCAGAGATGAAATAAGTGTCATTGTAAACCTCTCTTTGAATTTCATATTACAGCATGTGCGAAGCTAAAGAAACGCTCTGCATTTGCTCGGGACAAAAAATCTAGGGGAAACATCTCAACTACAGTTTACCCTCACCATGTTGCGCAAACAGACCTTGTTTTGGCAGTACGCCTTTGAGAAATCCTTTATATTTAACAATCAATGTTCACTCTTGAGACAATTTGATTGGGTGAGCAAAAGGGGTGTGCGATTCTCAGCACACAGCGCACTCCTCTAAATATTGTACATCTGTTGTCACAAGCCAGGAACGGAGACAGGACCCAATAACGTTTGTTTTACTCAGTATTTATTAAGAAAGAGAGCAGTGCTTGCATCCACGATCCGATGATCGTCGGTCACGGGTAGCTGATGGCAGGAAGTGGCACTTCCATGTCGAACGAGGGTAGTCGTTGACAGGGAGAAAACAGGGTGATGGCCAGGACTGGGGAGCAAACAGTAACGGGTTCAGAAAAGAGGTCGGCAACAGGTATCAGGCAGGAAACAGGGCAAAATAGGTTGATGGCCGGGACTGAGGAGCAAAAGCAGAAACAAGTCCAGAAAAAGGTCGGCAACAGGTACCAGGCAGGAAAACAGGGCGGAGAGTACAAAGCTTGCCTAGCTGAGAGCATAGGTTTGCAGACGATCTGACGGCTTCCTTTCGGAAGACGGGAGTTTAAAAAGAGTCCAACAACCAATCAGGTCCCGCGGCTGTTGGCGCCAATGGGGCAGCTGCAGGTGCTCCGAATCAGTAATCATGACATCTGTACCTTTGCTCCTTTGCAGTTTTTTGTGAAATGTTTACAAAAGAACTCTGCTCATACCTTGTTTGAAACCATTATTTATGACAAAAATAACAATGTTGAGTAACTGTGGGCAAAAGACCAATTCTAAGTGTCAAGTCAAGTTATGTTTATTTGTATCGCCCTTAATCACAAGAAGTCTCAAAGGGCTGAACAGACCACAGACTGAATGGTATTTTGGGATATAAGGTGTAGAATCAATGAGACATTGATGAATCATTATTTTTAATCTAGCCCAATTTTGCATAAAATGGACAAATTTGATTATTTTTCCAATGCACTAAGATCTATATTTGTTGGTATGGGACACAGGCTCTGGCATTATAATCATTTCTTAGATTTTATTAAATCAGCTAAACCTACACAGTGAAAAAGAATGTGCAAATTTAGCTTTTATCTGGAAAGCGGGTTTGTTTTGTTTTGTTTGGTTGAATTTTGTCTTAAAATATAAAGTGTGGATTGCCGCCCCGCATGACTGTTTGAGTCAAACATGTTCCAAAGTCCTGCCCTAGGTTTAACACCTGGAAAGGTTGTGTTAAACAGCCTAAATGTAGTATTTTTTAAAGTAACACAACAAGTGTATATTTTTGTGACTCTGGTTTATAATAATTTTACCTTTTAAAATAGAATCCATTAATGTCTCAAAATAAATACATAATAGCTTTTGGTATAGATTATTTAAATGATTTGTAAATCATGTTTTCAAAGCTTTTAAATTAATTGTAAGATCGTGGACGTTTGAATGTAATTTTACCTTTAATATTTAGGGAAAAAAATGTTACATTATCAAAACATTGCAGGGCTTTTTAGAGGCTCATACTCAATTTAGTTTTAAAATGTTTAGAAAAGAACCTGATAAAATAAGTTCGCTTCACCATGCTTGCTTTTCTTTCCTTATCCACGTCATGTTATTTTGGGTGCATAGCTAACATAACCTCGATGAGCATAAAAAAAGAAAAAGAATAAACATTAAATTAAACTCAAAATAAAATCCTCTCGAGCGCTGCCCGGCACTATGATTGGGTACATTAGAGGTCGCTTTAGGTCAACCGATTAGGTGACGTCACTGGATATCCCCGTTAACGCCCACCACTGTTTTTACACTAGACAAAAACAAACAAGATGGCTGCTAATACGCAGGCAAAGCGACAGCTGATTGGCTCTTAAGGTTTAAAACTGTGACACTATTGGTTTAAAGGTGATTGTCTTTCCTCATAGGTAAACCAACAGATATTTAAGTGTTAAAATTTCAATGCAGTTGTTTGAAACCTGTAATTGTTCACCTATTGTTTCAATGAATGATTTACTTTTCTGTTTTTTTAATGTATATACAGTACATATTTTTATTTTCTGTTATAACAGGACGTGTTGGTATTTACAAAAAAGTTACCCGCTTAAAAATTGGTTGTAAAAGTAGCATGTTATGATTTTTTTCAATGCTCATACGTTGCCCTAACGGAGCGTTGACCCGACCAATATGGCCGGCACATATGCGCCTAGTTAGCGGGCTGCTATGGTGCGCTGACATGTCTCAACCCCTCCATCATAGAAGTATGGCAACTAGAAAGCTTGCTCCATGTCTCGTTCCAAATTAAAATATTTCTCCGGGGTGCATCTTAGACAATTACTATTTTTAATAAACAGTTTGCCATACAAGATACATATTAATCAAAAAAATGTTTTACAGAAGCAAAACGAGAATAAAATATCTATATAGTTTTTTGTCTATACTGTACAATCCGTGTACGTGCCTGTTTTGGAAATTCCGGCCGTTTCTCGAAACCAGCTCTTTCGGCTCGGCTCACAAAAAGGAGCCGGCTTCCTCGGAGATTGTTTTTGTTTCTTTAATCTACATACTATGTATTATTGTGGAACGTCCTGCACGAAATTATTTAAAACTGGGGGGAAGAGAAAAATAAGCAGAAGAAAAGAAAGAAAAAAAGAAACAAACGAAAAAATAAAATGAAAATTCAGAGAGGAAAAGGAGACAAAAAAGGAAAAAGCTAGAAGGAAAAGAAAGAAAAGTATAAATTCAAATGAAAAATATAGATAGGGAAAAAATGAAGGAAAACAATGGAAAAGAAGTAAAAACCTGTGGGGAAAGTAAAAAAAGGTGAAAGCTAGGGAAGTAGAAAAGAGCGAGCGAGAGAAAAGAAATAGACAAGGTAAAAAGATATAAGTAAAAAGAGCTGGTACAAATATCAAATAGATTAAGGATAAAAGAGAGGAAAAAACAATGAAAGCTAAGGAAAACGACAGGTTTGAGGGATCTGTTTAATCAGTATATTTTCAGTAATAATGTTATAATCTGCATACAGTGAAGAAAACTAAATTATAATCACATTTGTTTCAGCCTACAGGGAAATTTCAATTCATTTAAACTTTGAACCCTTTAATGCAAAGCAACTTTAAAGTAAAGCAACATACAATCCTCGAAAAAACAACAGAATGTAAATTAAAAATCTGGTCTTTTAAGTTCAACAAACAAATAAACTATCAACTACAAGAATAAAAGTTTTTCTCGTCGAGAAGCACATGATCGCTGAAAAACACAGGAAACCTCGATTGAAATGTTTCACGGTACAACGATCCTTTAACCGCCATGGTCGTCGAGGCGGCACCCATTCCTCTCCTGGCCGCTCTTTGGGTGGGGGTTTTCTCTCCCATGTGAAACAGGTCGTACTAGTTTCCATGGTTACCAGTAGCAGGAGAAGCCGAATGATCTGACTCACATACAGCACTTTCGTCATGTAGTCACCGTTGTTTTGTGTCTAAAACATCATCTCGCCCTTCAGAGAAATGCTTCCCAAATAGAGTTTAAATATATGCGACCAACTATTTATAGATCCATTAAAAAAAATTACAAAAGTCAAGTCATGTGTATTTGTATAACCCTTAATAACAAAGAGTCTCAAAGGGCTGCGCATATCAAAGACTATTGCAAACTATTATTACAGACTATTGTGACACCATCCCCTGATATTGTCAACATAGTCAAGTCAAGTCATTTTTATTTGTATGGCCCTAAATCACAAAGAGTCTCAAAGGGCTTCACAGATTATTACGCTATATTACACAGACTATTTTTCAGCTGACGAGAAGAGTAGGTTATTCATATGCTATGGAGTAGAAGTGAGTTTTAAGCTTAGATTTAAACATTTCCACTGAGGTTGCAGATCGGATCAAATGTAGGTTATTCATATGCTACATAATAGAAGTGTGTTTTAAGCTTGGATTTGAACATTTCCACTGAGGTTGAAGATCGAATCTCAGGGGGAAGAGCATTTCACAGCACCGGGGCCCGAATGGAGAACGCTCTCGAACCTGCAGATCTCATATTGCACCTTTATATACTCCCAAAAAAAAAGTCAACAACACAGAATTCATGGAAATAAAATACATATTGATCAATCAGGAAATAATTAAAAAAAATCTAGATAGAAGAAAACTCTTGATTGGTGGGCAGCCGACTCCCGTCGATCACTTCCAAGAGCCGGGCCATAGAGCCGTTACGTTCACGAACGACACACCTAGAGTACGCGAGTTCAGGATACTAGAGTGGCTGTTGGGAATTTCAGGCGCATAGCTTTCTGCTTTCGTTTTGGTCGACCAGCAAACTCGACGTCCTCGGTACCGCGGAAGAAATGTCTGCCATCAGTCCCAATCGGGTATTGAGCGGAGGGCAGAGCGCACTCGAGCCGCAGACCGTGTTTGTCATCCTGGACTCTGCTGAAAGTCTTAACGTGCTTCGGTGAGTCCCTGTTATTTCCCCTCGGCCAGGCAGACCCGGAAGTCGTTTTGTTTTGTAAATGTTATTCATAATATTCCTATTTACGGGTCGCTAAAAGGGCATTAAGTCGGTGGTTTGCGTAACTCATACTTAAGTAACTTCAAATCGTATACTGTTCATTGGCAAAGATTAAATCACAAAACATGGAAACAAACAAACGAAGCGTAGATGTAAAAGTCTTCAAACATGGTCATTCATTCAATCATTCTTTTGAGCTGCTCACATGTAAACCCTTCTGTTGTATCCGGGTCAAAATAATACTCATATCTAATCGAAACGTGTCCCCAAAGCTCTATTAACATTTAGATCTACTCAATTCAGTCATTGTCCAACTGCTTATCGTGGGGTCGTGGGAGTGCTTGAGTCCATCACCGCTGAATTCGGGCAGTAAGGAGGGGACACCGTAGACCAGGGGTGTCAAACTCATTTTGACTCAGGGTAGGGGGGGGGCACACGATACAACACACATTCTCTCGGGTCGTGACTTGTAGATTAGAGAGAAATAAGAGAAAGAGATTGTGGGACAAAGAAGGAGAGAAGGGGAGAAAAAAGAGAGAGTGAGACAGAAAGAGAAGGGGAGAAATTGAGTGGGAGAGATAAATAGAAGGGGAGAAATCGAGAGAGAGAGAGAGAGAGAGAGAAATAGAAGGGGAGAAATTGAGTGGGAGAGAGAAAAAGGAGGGGAGAAATTGAGAGGGAGAGAGAAAGATAAGGGCAGAAATTGAGAGGGAGAGGGAAAGAGAAGGAGAGAAATAGAGAGAGAGAGAGAACATGATAAACAAAATAGATCAAAAGAAAAATAGTGAGAGAGGGTGAAAGAAAGAGAAAGAAGAAAATCCAAAGAGAAATAGAAAGAGCAAAAGAGAGAAGGAGAGAAAAGAGAAGGGAAGAGTGAGAGAAGGGGAAAGCAAGAGAAAGACCAAGAGAGAAAATGAAAAGAGGGGTAGAGACCAAAAGAAGGTAAAAATACACCGAAAGAAAGAAATAAAGAGGCACAAAGAAAGAGAGTGAGAGAGAGCGATAGAAATACAAGTACAGTATTTGTTAGAGGAATTTGGCTTTGGCAACATCAATGATATATTTCAACCTGCAGCTCATTTTTCTTGCACTTCTCTGAGCGTTGTCTCGCGGGCCAGATTCAATCCCTTAGCGGGCCTGATATGGCCCGCAGGCCGCCTGATTGACACTCTTACCCAAGACCATTTTGATCTAAATAACAGAAACGCATTACGAGGGAAAAAACGTCTTTACTTATTGCCCTGACCCCTCCCAATTATATTAAAAACATGAATACTTACAGTATGGCACATTTCTGCAGAGATTGCATTATAATGTGTAGTAGAGCAACACTGAAAAAAACGTTGCTTTGACAAAATTAGGTCTGTTTGAAGCTTTTATCCATCCATTATCTGCACCGTTTATCCTCAGTAGGGTTTTGGAGGTGCTGGAGCCCATCATAGCTATCTTCGGGCTTTGGGGAGGGGACACTTTAGAGTGGCAAGTAACCATATCTCATCTCATCAGCCGTACCGCTTATCCTCATTAGGGTCGCGGGGGGGCTGGAGCCCATCCCAGCCATCTCCGGGCAGTGGGCAGGGGACACCCTGAACTGGTTGCCAGCCAATCGCAGGGCACACAGGGACAGACAACTCTTTCGCTCATTCACACAGAGGGACAATTTTGGACCGGCCAATTCACCTGAAATGCATGTTTTTGGAATGTGGGAGGAAACCGGAGTGCCCGGGGGAAACCCACGCAAGCACGGGGAGAACATACAAACCCCGCACAGGAAGTCTGGAGCTGGATTTGAACCCACGACAGGTTCCCATGACATAACTGTGCCGCATAAGCCCTAACCACTGCGCCGCCGTGCTGCGGCAAGTAACCAATCACAGAGATTTTGATTTAAATAACAGAAACTCATTACGAGAGGGAAAAACGACTTTATTATTGCCCTGACCCCCTCCTCAATTACACTAAGAACATGAACACTTACAGTACGTCACAAAAGTGAGTGTACCCTTACACATTTCTTCAGAGATTTCATTGGCGTTATTACCTATGAGTACTTCCGCAAACAGTGGACGCATTGCGTGTGACGTCACATGTCCTCTTCTGCTTGTGGGAAACTTGTTGCCTCCTTATGGGAGAAGGCATAAAAGTCAAGGGGTTTGGATACAAGTCGCATTTAGTTGGAAGGCTCGAACCTGTGACCTCCAAATCTCGGGTTCAAGCGCCCAACCCTAAGGCCACCGAGCTGGTCTACGTCCGCCGCTCTGCATGAGACACAGGGCGCACCGCACAATAGGGCGCGCTGCACTATTTGAATAGTCTTGAGACTTTTCTATGCGCCTTATGGCCATGAAAATAGGGCACACCTCTAACTCTACTCTACACTGCTAAATGTCCAAACAAAGCTCATCTTGTCATGTAATACCATGTAAGTTGTTACTCTTACTATGTCTCAGGTGTGAATAGGGAGCTGGTGTGTTCCATTTGTAGTATAGCTCTCATAATCCGTCATACTGGTCACTGAAACTCCCCAAATGGCACACAATGGTAAGGACGTATTTGTGGATCTTAAAAGAATAATTGTGGCATGACAAGCCTACATAGTGTTTACTATGTTTGTGTACTGTAATGCTAAATGTAGTTGTTCCTTGTCCTCATGTAGGTTTTAAATCAAGAGATGGTGTTATAATTGTCTGCAGTTTGTATTAATCTGTGGTCTGTGCAGTCCTTTGAGACTCAGCGTGATTAGCAGTGTTCCAAAAAAACATGACTTAACTCAGATGATGTGAAGCATGTGTGGCGACAACCAAGTGAGGATTACAAAGATGTTTGTGTCGTGCCTACAGTCAAGGATGATGGTGGAAATGTCATGGTTTGGGGCTGCGTGAGTACAACTGGAGTCTGGGAGTTGCATTTAATTGAGGGAAACATAAACTCGTGCATGTACTGTGGTAAAACTGGAGCAGAGAATGATCCCTTCCCTTTAGAAACTGGGTCACAGGGCAGTGTTCCAGCATGACATTGACCCCCAACCACACCTCTAACATGATTATGGTTTTTCTCAAGGGCTATGTGTTAAGGTGATGGACTGACCAAGCATGTGTCCAGATCTAAACCCAAAAGAACATCTTTGGGCCATACTCAAGCGGAAGGCTGAGAAGCACAAGATCTAGAATATCCCCTAGCTCAGTCATGTTGTCACTGAGTCGGGGAGCCTGTGAGGCTCTGGTGAAATCCATGTCCAGAATCATTAAGGCGATTCTGCTAAATCACGGTGGTCACACACAATATTGACACTTCTGGAACTTTCACTTTAAGAGTGCACCTGTTTTTTTTAACCAGGTTTTTTTTCTACTAATGGCTATATTTTGATGATTTTTGAGGGGAAAAAAATAAATATAGACAGCTATACACAGACTACTTTTCATTGTACCAACGCAATGTTTTTACAGTGTTGTTCAGTTCAATGTTAAAATGAAATCCATGCATAAAAGTGAGGAGTGTACTCACCTTTGTGACCTACACTAGAACTGATAAGTGTTCAATGTAGACTAGGAGTCGCCAACCTTTTTGAAGCTGAGTGCTATTTTTTTTGTCACTGACTAGTACTCGATAACCTTTTTGACTCCGAGCCATGACAGCCATGATTTTGTTAATCCATTATCTGCACCGCTTATCCTCATTAGCTATCTTCAGGCAGTGGGCAGGGGACACCCTGAACTGGTTTCCAGCCAATCGCAGGGCACACAGGGACAGACAATTCGCTCGCTCATTCACACCTAGGGATAATTTGGACCGGCCAATCAACCTGACATGCATGTTTTTGGAAGTGCCCGGAGGAAACTCAAGCAAGCACGGGGTGAACATGCAAACTCCGCACAGGAAGGTTGGTAGCTAGATTTGAACCCATGACCCCAGAACTGTTCCGCACACGCGCTAACCCCCGCGCCGCCGTGCTGCCATGATTTTGTTAATATATAGATAATATATATTAAAAAAAAAAGTCTAGGAAAAGAGCCACGATATATATTTTGGGACTAAATTTAGACAAAACCACTAGACCTGCGCTCCAGACAAAAGCTTATTCTTCAGCTTAATTTATTTCACTGCGTGAAATTTGATGATTTTATATTTTTTATGACATAAGAATAATACTAGAGCTTGTTTCCTAAATACCTACATAACCTGTCCCCCTCCCGCAATGACTTAAGATCATTGAGGGTCATTTTGACCTTCATTTTTTCATAAATAATGGTTTCAAAACGAGGTGCAAGCAGTTATTTTGTAAAAACGTCACAAAGTTCTGCAATAGAGAATCCCAACGTATTTACTCTCGGCGCAGGCGGCCCAGGGCGAGAAACAGGAGGGGAGTGCTTACGCTCTTTACATAGCTCCACCCATCCCTACCATTCACTCAATCAAATTGCCCTGGGTGCTCTTCTGCTGTTTTAGTAAATCTACAACACAGATTATTTAATGAGCTTCCATATTAACGATTCCATAGCGATGTACAGCCAAAACAAAATACTTTTGGGTGTGAAACGTGACTGTAAATTATTTGAAAACCTGACCTATATATACTGGACAGTACCGCCAGAAACATCAGTGTAGGTTAGGCTTTGTGTGTATTATAATAGGCATCATTCATGTTGGGAATGACATGGAAAACATTTGATTGGAATCAATTTTGTCTCCTAGCCATACATACTCATAAAAAGAGCCATATATATAGCTCGCGAGCCATAAGTTCCTGACCCCTTGGTCAGAAAATTCCTGATTCTTTCCACTTAAGGCGTGTTCAAGGCAATACGCGCAAGAGCAGGCCATCTGATGCCTGTGTGTGTGTCAAGATTTGTTTTCTTTATTTAGTTAGACGTCTGAAAGAAAATACATAGATAGATAGATACTTTATTCATCCCCGCAGGGAAATTCACATTTCCAGCAGCATCCCTGCGCTGAGAACAATACAATAATGAAGCAAAAGGAATACAATATACAAATACCCAAAGTGACAGGCTAATACCCACTGTAGCGTGTTGTATAGAGTATTTTAATAGTGCTACATAAAATACACACTGCAAAAAGAAAATACGGTAATGTGCAATGTAGGGGCTGTGGTTTAATGTGGGCCTTTACTCCGCCGGGTGGAGTTAAAGAGCCTCATGGCATGAGGAAGAAAAGATCTCTTCAGTCTGTCCGTGGTACAAGACAGTGACAGAAGTCTGTCGCTGAAGCTGCTCTTCTGTCTGGATATAATGCTGTGTAGTGGATGTGATGAATAAAGTAGTCACCGTCGAACCAAATTGTAGTTATCTGTGAGCTTATTTTTTCATAAGTTTTATCCTTCACCCAATGATTAAGCCAAGCCATATACTTGGCATTCGAAATATTTAAAACTTCACCACAAATCACCCCCTAATAATTAACTCACATGTGTATTATTGGTAGCTTCTGCCCCCTAATGGAGAGATAATTTAATTGTTGCCCATCGATGTCATTACTGTATACTGTACTCCAAATTGAATAGAATGTGTCTGTTTGCCCAACATTGTGAAATGTTATTTTCTGATTCACTCCTAAGTTTTTCTCATAACATATTCATGCTCTACATAAGAACCCCACTCACAAAAGACTACAACTGAGTAAAAACAAAAAAAAGTGGAGTGGACTCTCTGTCCTGCATAATTTTCCTTTTTTTTCCCCCTAAATTCTTTGCTATGGTGAGGATCCATTGTACACGTAAATATACACCCAATTTACTTTTCAAGCATCTTCAAAGCAAGCTTTTTCACAACTGTGCTTTGACCACGGACAAATGGTATGCTTAAAAAAAGCAACGTTTTGATTTTATGCAGAATGTGTTTAAATTTGTGCTAAGGTCAACTGCACTAACACTCCTCCCTGAACTATGTTATTCCGGTATTTTAAACAAACACAATTTCTCATACGACTGTTTTTCTTGTGGATAGTTGACGCACACAATGTTTAAAAGGTGTCATCCAAGGAAACTATTTTCTTTTTCAAATGAAGAGATCTACACATCTAGAATGCCCCTAAAATTGACTTTCTGAAAACGTACTCACAGAAAATGCAGGGTCAAAGGAAAACAACAAGATTCTACGTAAGAATTTCCTAGTAGCAGCTTTATGGAAAGAGGAGGGGGTCTTTGTGGTGAGATGTAGGACATGACTCAGCTGAAAGGCACACACATTCTTCTGATTGTTTTTTATGCTTTTGGGGTGAAGGGGGGAGAGGGGGTGGGCTTCAGAACTGAGGAAGAGGATGGAAAAAAATACACACATTGTCATCCAAGCCAGCAGACATTCTTGCCTGCATGCCAGATTAAACATCGGGTGTGCGCAAAGTATGATCCCTTTGCTACGTATGAGCTGCTTCTTTTTGTTCCTGCCGTTTTGGATCATCTCTATTTTTTTGCTCTTTTAATTATTGTTTTTATTCGTAAAACAAGCCAATTCAAATATTGATCAAGACCATTTAATAATGGCTTAGATAATCGATTCATTGTAACCATATTGATTGTAAAGGACCAATCAACGCATCAATATTGGGCTGATGCCAAAATTTAAGGTGTAATATTTGGCTTTCGAAACTCTTCAATTGTCCCCCTTGTGGCTGTATGGCAGAGAACTTCATGTACGTGTGGCTGGCAGCTGACCTTTAAGATTGTAGGGGGTGTTGGAGAGTGACCTTATACACGTCACTGCAGTTTTTTGTTAGTGTAGAATGAAAATGGTGTGTGTGAGAAAAGGCCTGTTTTAAGTACAGTCCAAACACCAACCCAAAAAGATGAAAAAAATAAAAGTTTATTCCACCATGTCTAAGAAATGCACTGGAGTTTGACAGAAGCAGCTATGATGACACAAGACAAGATGTCGTCAGCAAGTTAAAAAGTTACAAATTTCATACAGCACCTTGAAACATAACTTAAAAAAAACATATATCCGTTACTCATTTTGAGGAAGTGCTTCTTCTGTCCTAACTAAAACTAGTGGATTATGTCTGTCCATACAGAGTGGAGTCTGGTATTGTCGCTGACATTGAGGCGGATGCCCTGCTGCCGTCAGACTGCGATACCTTCTACCAGATCAAGAGTCAGCCAATCTCTAGCAGGTAAACCCACCAAAATCCGGACTTTATTAAAAAAAAAGAAATTTGAGAGTCAAACTTTCTCCTCAGTGCTTCAGCGAGTGGCACATCTTCCTCCTCCCTGTCATCGGCCTCTTCCGTGCCGGTGGCAATGTCGTCCAGGTAGGCGTCTGGCTCTATGGCGTCCACGCTGACATTCTACACTGATGCTGCTCTGTCCTACAGGGTCCTGATGCGTCAAGATCTGATGCGGCAGCAGGCCCGGGAAGAGGAGCAAAAAGAGGCGCAGCAGCAGCTCCTGCGGTTGCCTGCCACTTTGTCCTCATCCCCTGTCTGCGTCAGCGTGGCGCCCTGCGCACCGCCAACTCAAGTCCCAGTAGAGGTGCTCAAGGTACGTGGAAGAAATTTGGGAGTTGAATGGTCAATTTTAGGACTGGGACTGGCTTAGTTATATTCTTTATTTTCTGAACTATAAGGCCCACCCAAAAAAAACCATATAGGCCAGAAATTTGATGTGTGCCTTATATATCGGTTCAATTATTGATCAGTCGATATGTTGGTCATTGACCGCAATTGCACAACAATGGTGACAATGGGCATCAAACTTAGATGTAGGTGGGGAGAATGCTGGATTGATTCCATTGGGCTAGTAGAGATACAAAAGAAACAAAAAAAGCATGGGGTCTTATTGTCACACAATTTTCAGTCATGGTGCCAAAAATAATAGAATAATGAGAAAACAAATGGATTAACAATCGTTTAAAAAAAAAAAAAAATCTCTATTCAGCACAAACTAAAGCTACCCAATTAACCGAAATCAAATTGATATTGCGATGTAACGTAGTGCGCCGGCCAATCAGAGGCAAGTTTTAACGGCACTAGCCAATAAATGCAGGGCAGAGTTTGCAAAAACAACGCTATACCACACACATCTCGTGTGAGCCTCGTACTAACGAAAAAGACGGTTCTCTAAAAAGAGTTGGAATTCCCATCTCTGCAATGGACCCTTCGGGTGAGATTTAATTTATTATACTCATTTTTTAGTAGTTAGTTCACATGTTCTGACATTGTCTCATTTTCTTTGACGTTTCTAAACGGAATTCTGACCTAAAGTTGAATGCACTACACGATTGTTTTTATTAATTATCGTGGCAAAAATCATATGACGATAATGGTCGTTATCGTTTTATTGCCCAGGCCTAAATCCAATTCTGTATTTCAGTGCTCCCCAAACTTTTCCCCAACCGGTATAATGTCTGACAATATTGTTGTGGTCGGACCCAATGATAACATCAAGAATTTGGTACCTTGACTAAAAATAGTGTGATGATGATATTTAATCTAATGCCTTTTCATGTGTCGTCTGTATACCACGAGGTCGAGTGGATATGATGCGACATGCCCCTGTTGCATCCAATGTTGTGCAATAGTGATCAGGGATACATTCTGACTGATCAATGCATTAATCAGGTATTTTTTTTAATGTAACACTAGCCCTTACTGTAGTTTAAACATCCATGTACCTTATAGTTCAGTGTGTCCTATATAAAATAAATTAAAAAAAATATATTAAAAAAAGACTTATGGGGTGGGGGGATGAGCCTTATAGAGTGAAAAATCTGGTACCTTGAGAGGTTTGCAACTAAATAAAAGAACAAAATACAAATATAAAGTTTGAATGAAGCTAAGTTAGTTACACCTTGCATTTGTTTTATTTTTATAACATTAAAATACTGTACTACAGAAGTCAAAGACTGCTTTGTGTCAGTATAAAAAAAAACACATTTTAGCTCATGTGCAATGTGGTGTGGCTAACTTGTTGCTACTCTTTAGGTGCAGACCCATCTGGAGAACCCAACCCGGTATCACATCCAGCAGGCCCAGAAGCAGCAGGTCCGACAATACCTCTCTTCTGCTGTTAGACCCGATAGTGGCAACGCTTCAGGACCGTTATTGGGCTCGTCCCGGAGCAGCCAGGATGCCCTAAGCAGTCCCAAAGTGGAGGTAACCTAAAATTAGATTGTTAGAGTTTGTGTCGACATCTGAGTGTTCAAAAATCTGCACTAAATACGAAAAATTCATTATAATCCATTTGAATTTTATTCACCCGTTATTTTTTCAGGAATGCGGTATTCTAACTAACTCATTAATTTTTCCATCGTTACTGACCGTCAAAAGCGATGCGTTACTTTGAATAAAGCGGTTTTCCGCTCTCCTCAGAGAATGTTTACATTCACATCTTTTCGAGTTATGTCACTATTTAAAATAGCGACTACAATATAGTTGGAGAGCAATTGCGAATATAGATTCTCCCAATGCACTGAAAGAAAAAGTGAATGAGGGCTGTTTCGTGAAATATTGGAGCACCCAGACTCGTGTTGTTTGTGAACAATGAGCCGGCTTTTAGGAGTGGGAGCCGGCTATCCAGAGCTGGTTCTCTTTAAAACGCTATTTTTCTCATGTGATTGCTCAGAATGCATTTTTTCATGGATTTTGTTCCGTCGACTTTTAATTTTTTGAGTGTAAAAAGGTTAAAATGGTTTTGTATTTTATCCTTTTCTTTGTAGATGAGGAAATGAAATGATCTGCATTTATATAGCGCTTTTCAAGTCAATGACTTCCCAAAGCGCTTTACATTGTGCTTCACATTTCCCAATAGCGGCCGTGATCTGTGCAGCCATGTAAGGCGCTAACCTGCTTATTGGGGGCAATTGGGGGTTCAATGTCTTACACAAGGACACTTCGACATGTAACACGGACAAGCCGGGATTCGAACTGGGATCCCTTAATCCTAAGACGATCGCTCTACCTCCTGAGCTACTGCCGCCCCAATGTATAAATATTTTAATGTTTCCTGTGTTATCTTTGCTTTATTTCCCCCTTTTTAAAGTAATTAATAATAATACAGAAACAAATATTAATATAAGGAACAACCAAAACCCCCTGGGAAGCCAAAAGAGCCAGGCTCTTAGTGAGCCGAGCCGAAAAAGCCAGTTCTCTAAAAAGAGTCGGAATTTCCGTTTCTACAACGGACCAGTCGAGTTAGATTTATCATATTAAACACACTTTATATTGTTTACTGCAGATTGTTATTTCATGAGAATATTTACTGTTCATTTCAAGTGTAGGATAAATCTGCTGCTCGTGAGGTGCAATTAATATTTCAAGGTTCCATAACACAACTTACCTGTCTGTTCTTATCTTTTCAACCAACTCGAATACTGCTCAGAAAATTTTAAATTCTTTGACATACAACAGCTTCTTTTTAAAGTAACAGAAATGCTTAATTTCCCTGGTAACTAGTTGCTTTTATTAGTAAGTCAGTTACAAACTTGGTTACTTTTAGGAAGAAATCATAAGTAACTAAAACGATTTTTTTAAAGTGTCGTGCCCAACGTGGGTATATTTGATTCAATGTAAATAGATAAAAAAAATCTACTCCAATTAATCTGGTATTGATTACTTTTTGTAAGAATCAAGAATATTACAAGAGTTTGTTAAATTCTAAACTAAATAAAGTGGAGGGAGTCAAATATTTATTTTTTTGAATACTACTTTTATTGTTGTAATATAATAATTCAAATGAATATGTAATGGAAAAATTCAAAACTTTCCAACCGCAATGAAATTCTCTTGAGTAGGGCATTCCAAGTGAGTAACAAAATACAAAAAAATCAATATAGGTCATTCACTGTCAGATGACATTGTTATGTTCCCTGCTCTCCGTTAATGGTACTGATAAAATTATATTTTCTCATAAATCCATGATAGAAAGACAATCAAGTCATTCTTTTTTAATCAATGTTGAATTGTGTGAATCAATATTATTTCCGTGAACTTCTTTTCACCCAACCCTAATGAGAACAACACAAGATGTGATCCAGTTGGTCCCATTTTGATAGATAGATAGATAGATACTTTATTCATCCCCGTAGGGAAATTCACAATTCCAGCAGTATCCTTGTGTTGATTATTAACAGATTGACAGGATGGCCTCAGGGTGCTGTGTTGTAGTTTAGCAACAGCGGAGTGGATGACGTCACACGCTAGGCCAAAAGTTTGACATCCCTGCCCAGGATTACACCACCTCGTGTTCACGTAGATAGCGAGTCCACCTCCTCTCCGCTTCCTGCAGGCTTTTGTGTCTCTGTTTGCCCTAACAGCGCTGAAGCCGGGTAGCTCCACGTTAGTGTCCAGAATGTGAGCCATGTTTCCGTAAAACACAGCAAACTGCACTCCCTGTACGCTTTGTTTTCACCAGCACAGCCAGTTCGTCGGTCTTATTTGGTAGAGAGTTCACATTTTCCATGATTACGGACGGTACCGAAGGCTTATATCGCCGCTAGCCGCTTAGCCTTCACCTTAGCTCCGGCTCTACAGGAACGAATTGGCCCCCCATCACGCCGGCACGAGAATTCTTCAGGGCAAGGAGTTGATTCCTCGAGTAAACGCATTCTTGTGCGTTAAAACCCATAACGATACAAAGTAATCCAAAGTGTAGTTGTCAAACGGGACGAAAAACACAGAAGATAGAAGCAGACAATAAAAACAATAAATCACAAAAATGTCGAAATAACACGGAGCTGCTGGAGAGGCTGCTGGAGAGGCCGCTGGAGAGGCTGCTGGAGAGGCTGCTGCTCGCGGCGGTGCCTTTGATGTTATATGATCTGATTTTTTTTACAGAATTAAACTATCCTATGTCTATGTGCTTTGTTCAAGGACATCAGCAATGGTGTTATCTGCAGCTTTATTTTATAAAAAATAAATCTCAATAAAACTTTTAAAAGATAAAAAAACAAAGTTGGATCAATTATGCTTGAAAAATACATTCCTATTTTTGTTTTCTCTACAACAACATTTTGTGCAATGATGCATTCTCTTAACGCGTGTATATAACGTGCGTGTGTATAGACTGTATGCATATGCTTGTGTAAAATCTTTTTAGTCTTTTATCTTAGACGTCAATGTAACATGAAAGTATTAACAGCTTTTCATAATTTGGCTTTTCAGATGGAGGAGACTGTCGTTGATGACATAATCAGCTTGGAGTCCAGCCTCAGTGACGACTTCCTGACGCTGCTGGACTCGCGGAATCATTTTGGCACTACGGTATTTTCTGAGCATGGCAACGCGTTTATGATTGTGAGAGTGTGTGAATATTACAACCCCTAGCAAGATTATGGAATTATCAGTCTTGGACAAGTACTCACCCCGACATTTTATTCTGTAGAAAAAAATCAGATTTAAAAAAAACATGAAAAAATAAGTCTTTCAAAAGTGCAACTCCTTGACATTTTAGAAACACTAAAATAAATGAATGAAAAAAAAACTTTGTGGTGGTCAGTAAATGCTACTTTTATAGACCAAGCACAGGGGAAAAATATGGAATCACTCCATCCTGAGGAAAAACATGAAATCATGATAAACAGACAAAGAAATAACAATCAAAACATCGCTAGTATTTAGTTGCACCACCTTTGGATTTTATGACGGCTTGCAGTCTCTGAGGCATGGACTTGATGAGTGACAAACAAATCAATTTGGTGCCAACTATCTTTTGATTGCTCTTGCCAGATCATCGTTGCAGGTCGGAGCATTGCTGTGGACAATTTATGTCCATTTCTACCACAGGTTTTCAATTGGGTTGAGATCAGGGCTATTTGCAGGCCATGACATTGACAAGATGCGTCTTTCTCCAAGGAATGCTTTCACAGTTCTTGCCTATGGCATGATGCATTGTCATCTAGGAAAATGAGTTCATCATCCCCAAACTTTTTTTCGATTGAAGGAATAAGAAAACTGTCCTAAATGTCCATGTAAACTTGTGCATTCATTGTAGATTTGACCACAGCTAGTGCCTTTGCCTGACATGCAGCCCCATATCATTAGGGACTGTGGGAATTTTGATGTTTTCTGTCGGCTGTCCTCTTTGTAAATCTCATCAGAACAGCACCAAACAAGTTCCAGCGTCATCACCTTGTCCAATTCAGATTCGTGACTCCTCACTGATTGTAACCTTCATCCAGTCATCCACAGTCCATGTTTGCCTGTCATTAGCCCATTGCAGTTTTGTTCTTTTCTGTTTAAGCGTCAACAATAGTTTCCTTTTAGCTTTCCTTTAGGGTAATTCCATTTCATTTTAGCAATTTTGCACAGTTCTGTCGCATAAGATTACTCAAACTTCCCCCCCCATTTCCTTTTCATTTTTCTTGTTGTGTCTTTTCTGTTTTCAAGACATATGGCCTTTAGTTGTTTGCCTTGACGCCTACATGTCTTCCTTGGCCTACCAGTACGCTTGACTTTAACAACCTTCCCATGCTGTTTGTTCTTGGTCCAAATCTTTGATACAGCTGTGAACAGCCCACATCTTTGGTCTCAAGAGACATCTCTCTTGTTGGAGCCATGATTTTTGCCAATCCACTTAGTCAAGGAGCCCTCCATGGTGTGATGATTGCACTGTTTTTAACTAACTAACGATCAGACTTAATCTAAGCCAGGTGCCCAATTAAGGACAGGTCATTGACTGAGTGTGTCCTTATTTTCAACTCAAAATGCACTGATTCCATATTTTTTTTAGGAATTGTGTGAATCCATATTTATTTCTCTGCACTTGCTCAATAAAAGTAACATTTACTGACCATTGCAATGTTTTTTTCAGAATTTCTTTGTGTTTCCAAATGCCAATGTGTTGCACTTTGGAATGACATTACGGTTGTTTCATGTTTGTGATCTGAGTTTTTCTACGGAATAAAATATCTTTGTGAGGGCTTTCCCAAAACTGGTGATTCCATACTTTTTGCTAGGGGTTGTATGTGTGTGTGCAAACATTTCTGTGGGAAAGCAAGCGCGAACACATGAATTGGGTCTCCGCTTCTGAGAGGGAATGCCTTCGACAAACTATGTGTGAGAGATTACAGTCCAAGAAAGTGTGAATGTGTGTGTGTGTATGTCATTGCAAATCTTAATGCAAAGCAGAAAAATATGATGCGGCAGCTTTTTTTCCCCTCAATCATTCTTCGGTGTTGCTTACACAGATCTTCCTCTTCCTGGTCGACTTGCCTTTGTGCTTTTTTTGCATGTGCGTGTGCATGTGTCAAAAAGGCTGCTTAGGGAAGTTTGGAGGTTTTCTTTTTAAGGGATGTTTCCTCATTTTTCAACAGTTGCAAAACAGAAATAACCAGTACGTCTGATTTGCCTTTGTGCTTGCGTGTCTGCGTGTGTATGCGTGCGTGGGTGCACGTGTTTGCGACGCGATGCGGATTTTAGTTTTCCTGCAGGAGCATGATAAGACGAGACTTAAACCAGAGGTAATTGTATTTTTTAGATTACAATTTGCAAATAAAAACATTTTGTTTTTGATGTCTATTTGCTTGTATTGGCATTTGAAATATTGATGCACAGAAGACAGCATAAACGTGTTCGTTGTTAAATGGGTAAAACTATCTTTCTTTTTTTCTTTTTACTTTGGATAACATTTGCTGTCAATTGATGGTAATATGGGTTTAGTCTCTTAAGAGTTTGATGGGCTATAAGAATTTGTGTTACACAAACTTGATTTGATGCTTTCAAGTTATGGTAAAAAAAAAATATATTAATGAACAAACATTCATGCACTGCCATCTTGACAAAGCTAAACAAAGCTTCAGTGTTGGCAGTGAGAATGTATTAACTAGCTTATTTATGTATTAGTTATAATTTGATTCCTTTTAAAGTGTGTCAAAGTATATGAAGGGTCTTGAGAGTTCAGTGAACATACTTTATTGTTCAAAAGTTTGGGGTCATCCAAATCATTTTGTTTTCCATGAAAAAACACTTTAACTTATCAAATGAGTTGTTCAATGTCTGTGTTCGTTTTCTGGGCAGACTAAGATATGTTTTTTTCTTTGCCACTCTGCAGTAAAGGCCAGCATCTCTGAGTAGGCTCTGTAAATATTGACACGAGTGTTTTGCGATCACTATTTAATGAGACTGCTAGTTTAAGGACAGGTAAAGCGTCTATCAAACAAGAGACTCTAATGTTGAAATGGCGTCGAGCATGGATGCAGTGGCTCAAAGCTCTTCAGCTAATTTTCTATTAATTACTGTTCTTTTGTCTATCTTGCTTTCTCTTCTGGTTTGACTTAATTTTTATTTTATATTTTACTTTAATTCTTTAATGTTTTATTTTCAATTTTATTGTTTGTTAATGCAACATCCATTGTGGCCTGGAACGGGGACTTCCTCATGTGTGGTCCCTTCTCAAGGTTTCTTCATTTTCCTCATGCCGAGGTTTTTGAGTTTTTCCTTGCCCTCATGTAGGTTTCAGATCAGGGGATGGTATGATAATAGTCTGTAGTTTGCAATTATCTGTTGTCTGAGCAGCCCCTTGAGATTACTTGTGATTAAGGGCAATACAAGTAAACTTTACTTGACTAATGTACTTGTCCTCTTGTTAGGTGGTGCCTGTCATATCTCTTTTTATTCTGGTTAGAACTCCTCTTGAACAGCAGTGTACTTCTTGTCTATTGTCTTTAAGGCTGACTGGATGGAACGCTTTTGAGCATTAGTTGCATGACAGCTTCTTGATTCTGAGAGCAATCACGGTACTTACCTGAGCGTCTCATCCGCCACTTAGCAATGGTACGCTTTCGTTTCAGCTGCCAGCAACGGCGGGGAAGATGCCAGACTTCTACGGGGAGAGCGGCGTTAAGGCCACGGCCACGGTCACAGTGAGCAACAGCTGCCCGGCCAACTTGCTCACTGTCAAGCAAGAGTTGAACAGTGGGTTGCTGTTTTGTTGTTGTTGTTTTTTAGGTGTTTGTGTTACAATGTTAAGAGTGATGTTTATTGGCTGGATGCAAATAGTAGATTTGTAAACACATAAGACACATTGTTGGTTGTCTGAGATGAGATAAAAAATATAAAGGGTAAAAAGTAAAATATTTGCATCAAATAGTTTTTTTCTCTCCTTGATCGAATACACCAAATTATTACACTAAGTTATATTTTAGTTGATACAGTGGTACCTCTTAATAGGAGCTTAAGTTGTTCCTGGATCGTGCTAGTTGCTCCAATTGTTTGTGTAATGAGTCCATTTCCCTTTTTTGAAATATTTAAAATTAATCGGTCCATTCCCGTCATCCCAAAAGCATCCAAGTGAACCCAAAATAGCTATAAAACACTTCTTGTACCTCTAAAAAAACATCCAAATGGTAATTCTACATAAGAAATACAGTAATAAAACCGACAAGATGTTAATGAAATAAAATGCAAGTTTATTATGAGCACTTACCCCTGTGGCAGTCGCCCTATCATATTCCAAATTTCATATTAAATTGATAATTTAAAATTGTGTATGCAGTATAACAATTTTAATAATATATTTTTTGGTTTATTACGTGATGTGGCGTTTGTTGCAACATGACTGAGAATAAAGAATAAAAGAAAAAGAAAAATATACAGGAATTGTCTCCCTGTTTCGGCTCTTCTCCGGATCGTCTCAGTCACTGGTAGCAAACAACAATGTCATCGTTGAAGTTTAGCCTAATAAGAGAAATTGCAACCGATAATACGTGGGAGCAATTGGCTGAGGTTGACGTGTATGAGATTGAAAGACTGTTGATGAGACGTAAGCACTTACTGTACACTTAAAATTAAAGTTACTTCAACTTTGAATGAACGTACCCACAAAACATTTCACAATTTTTTTTAACTTATTTTTTGCCTGTAGTAGTTTGCATTTACTGTTGATGAGCGGTCTCTCGTGGTAGCCTCTGACAATGCTTGTGACTTCGATTTTCTTCATATGCAAGGCAAGATATATCCTCTAAATAAAACTAAGTGATGAACTGTATACCAATATTATCATATTTAGAGCTGCTCCTATAAAGAAGTACCACTGTATATTATTTTTTAATATAAATAAGAAGTTTCTCCTTTTTAGGAGCATTCTTTATTTTTGCACTTTTTTCATTGTTAATATTCTATTCATGTAAAGCATAATTCCCAAATGGAGAGTATGACTTTTTAGAATAGCAGTGACAAAGTAAATTTTTTTTACAATCAACTGTTTGTTTATTCATTTGAGTATTTTGTAAAATGTGTGTAACATTGTTAACCTTTCAATGGTTTTGGTAAGCTAAAGAATTTCCAAAAACCAACTCATCCATCTTGGAGCTGTTTTTTATAACCCTATCCATACAGCAATTTGTATCAAAAAGTTACTTATCCTTGACTTGACTGAATAGCCCACCGGTGATTGTTAAGAACCTCCCCATTGACGGACTGTGTTCTTTCTTCACTTTGATAAGTCAGCATAAGTACATCCTATGGCCCCAATTGGACATTGTCATCAATTCTCACTTCCTCTTCAGTGAGAACATTCTCCAAAGCCCAGTAAATTACTTCACCCAAAGAAATAAAGTAATTATACATGTATTGATTCTATTTGTGAAGAATTATAATCAATCATTTAATTTAATAAGTTTGATTCAATTAGCTCACCAGAAGGTCAAAGAATAACAAATCATAACCCAATATTGGATAACCTCAGTTCTTTTTGGCCGTTTTGTCAAGAACTAATCGAAACCCCCCCAAAAATAATGATGTTAATGATTCAGGTGTGGAGACAAAGGCGTTTATGAAAGAGCGACAGAAGAAAGACAATCACAACCTGAGTGAGTTTTTGACTAAGAATGTAACTAAGTTGCTTTGACATAATTTCTAAAAAAGCGCGTTTTGTTGTCTAGTCGAGAGGCGAAGACGCTTCAATATCAACGACCGCATTAAAGAACTAGGCGCACTTGTCCCCAAGACGCCAGAACCGTAAGTATTCTCGAGTATCCTCTCATAATCCACTCTTGTTAAGACACATCCGCTAACGAAGCTTTTTGATCGGACAGGGACGCTAGGTGGAATAAAGGAAGCATCTTGAAGGCTTCTGTGGATTACATCCGAAGACTTCAGAAGGAACAACAGCGAGCCCGAGACATGGAAGAAAGACACAGGCGACTGGAACACACCAATAGAACCCTAATGTTGCGAATACAGGTCTGTGGCACTCACTTGTCAACAGTGTGGGTGTGTAACTCAAGAAAGTAATTGGTTAACGTTACTTCACTTAGAAAGTAATTCCATTACCCTCCCTGATTACTGACACCCAAAAGTCCCTCGTTACTCTGAAAAATTCGGACTATAAAGGGCACCTGAATATAAGCCGCACCCAGTACAACTTTAAAGGAAAAAACATATTGTACATACATGAGCCGCACCTGACTATAAGCTTCATGTGCCCACATTGAAACACAAGGTATTGACAAAGAAAGACTGTACACTGGAAAAGTTTTAATAATATACGGTACCTTAACCAACTGGACTTTTGATAAACAAATACATGTTTGTACAGTGTCACCAGTCATTGAAATACGTCACATAGCATTAGAAAGCTTAAACTCTTAGAATTTGAGATATCACCATTTCAATATGTATTCATCAGAGAATCATCACGATCAGTCTGAAACGTAATACCCGAAAACTATGAAGTCCAAGGTCACTCACCATAACGTCCCCTGGCCATCTTTGGCTTCTTTAAATATCCGCGAAAGTGGCTTCATTACATCAAGGGCAATCCATAGAATTCAACCATGTTAAATATTTACTCAAACACACTAATGCCGATAGATAAATGAGAATCTGCGTTAAACATTTCTGCTTCGTTGGACGTTGCTTCTTGTAATCTGTTCGTTTCGCCACATTACTTCCGTTTACAAATAAACAAAAGCGTAAAATGACTCCCTGTATGGTAGCTAGCGCTCCCCTTTCGATTGACACCTTTTCCATGATGAGGGCCTGTACATGCTAGTTTTATTCCTGCACAAAGCGCGAACTTACATTAAACTTGCATCCTCCTCGACACATATATTCCACCTATCTCACTCTTAGCTTTACTGCTCGGGCGCCCCTGGTAGCGGTTTGAAAAAATGCATAAATTAGCCGCATAATTGCATAAGCTCTATGGTTAAAAGCTTAGGAACAAAGTCACGGCTTATAATCAAAATTTTATGGTATCTGGTTACAAATTACCGTAAATACTTGCATTGAAGCCGACCATTTAAAACGGCTTAAAAATAGCCACACAATCAATGAAATAGACGAAACCTGTCAAAGCAGTGAAGCTTTCATATTTCTTGTGTAATCTTGAGAGCATGCAAACATACACTAGGCCGAGACACTCTATCCCAGGGGTGGCGAACATGTGGCTCTAGAGCCGCATGCGGCTCTTGGCCAAAAAAAATCCGACTCTGCATCATATTTTCTATATACTGTGGCTCTTTACTTTGTTTCATCTTTAGGTTTTTTTTGTGTATTGAGGGTGGGCACTTTCCTTAATATCAACACAAGAACAATACTGTATTGTAAGGAGAGGAGTGTGTTATGGGAAATAATATGTTTTTAATTGTGTGTGTTTGTGTGTGTTTGTCTGTCATGGCAGGTCAGTGCGTGGTGTGGCTCTTTGACTCTCACAGTTGAAAATTTCGTCTCTTTGTGTCAAACTTGTTCGCCACCCCTGCTCTCTCCGTTTTGTCTATTGGCTTTAAATCACTCCTCCATTTCTGAGTACTGCCCAAGACATCTTTTTTTCTAAGCATGGTGTATTGCAAAAATAATTTTACAAGCAAAAAGAAACCAAAATTCAGAACACGTTCATTGAAATGCTGTGCTTACGTTTGCCCCATTGATTTTTCATTTGTTTGTTGTTCCTGTCTAAGCTATGCCCCCTCCCCACGCATCGCCGACCACACGCTACTGGTAGGGCACAACCAAAGTTGTGCAATAAAGCTGACCCCCTGTTTTCAGTATTTTGCTTTATAATTGTAAATACTGCTTAGATGCGGGTATATATGGTAGGGAGAAATTATTGTACTCTACGCTTGAGATGGTGCCACTGCAGCTGTATTGATTTGTAATCTGTAGGGCCATATTACCAAGCCAACTCCACTTTGACAACGTGATTAACTTCTTGATGCTGACGAACTGAAAGTTCATTCATCTGTCCTGAGCCTGGGGGGATTGGATACCGATTAGATTGGGATGAAATTCAAAAATGTTTTAAAAAGGTAATGGAGTAAGGCACAATTTTGTAACGATATTTGAGTTCCAAATTTTCTTACTAAAGCGCTGCAGCACGCGTTACTGAGGATAGTAATTGCGTTCCAGGGACGTGTTACTTTTTAACATGTTACTCCTGACACTGCTAGTCAATCACTGGTCCTGCCCAACTTTTACAAGGTTGTCGTTTCCAGGAGTTGGAGCTCCAGGCAAGCCTTCGCGGCGTTTCTTTCTCTTCCGGCAACACCGTTTCGGCAACCAACCCGCAGAGCTTTCTCACCCCGATGACTGATGTGGAGCCGTCGCCAGAAATGCTTGGCTTGGCCGAGCTGAACGACACTTTCTCCCCAGAACTGATGAACGACGCCGGGCTGGCAGCCTTGGACGACTTCAGAGACATCTTGATGGAGGACAGTGGTCTGATGTCGCCTGGGGGTGGTGCTGACCCAATGTTGTCCTGCGGGGCGTCTCGCTGCAGCAGCAGGGGAAGCAGCATGGATGACGACCTTTGATCAACTCTTTTCCTTCACACCTGATGCGGTTAACAGGCCACCATCCTTCTGTCATATTAATGGGAACACTACAATCTCTGATTGGCAGTCATAGTATCATCTCACCTCTATCACCATGTTAACCAAGCCATCTCTCTGTCATCATAACATGCCATCATCCCAACCAAGGGAATTACTTACTGAATTTATTCGAGTGCAGCGCACACACGTGTATCTTGTATTTTTTTAAAAATTAAGAATCGGTCCAAACTTTTGTTTCACCTTTTCTCAGCCAGAAAGAAGCATTGTAAGTGACCTTGTTAAATACGTACAGCCATAATCAATTCAGTTCAGTGTGGGTAGTCTAGAGAGGTCCCGTTGAAGGAAATTTTCCTTATTTTAAATTCAAGCACATCAATCTGGTGCATTTTAGAGCAAAATCAAGAAGCTCGATCGATGATGAATGTGTGCCCTTTTAAAGTATTAAATCATGAGTACATTATTTATAAAAAGCAGCGACACTGCAAACAAGTTACACCCACAAAGGATGGAAAATGAGACAGGAGTTTAATCCCCCCCCAAAAATCTGCTCGTCATCTAATTACACTTAAAAATATCCACCGGTAGTGTTGTTCCAATGCGTTACAATTTTAAGGTATCGGTGAGTAAACAGACTAACTCGCCGACATGAGTTTTTAATTCAGTTGAATTAAAAACTCTATTGGTGATTTGGTGAATTACGATATTAAATTTCAGTACCACTGCTTTTTTTACTGCTGCTATTACAGGAGGTTATTGTTGTATTGTTATTGTTTTTAAGCTGAAAATGCGGGCATGTTTTCTGTGCGGAACGCTTGGCGCTAAATGTTCTTTTTATGGTTGCCGAAAGTTAAAAGATGTTCATCTTGGAGAAAGCGTGAAACTCATTTATGTCTTATTTTCCCTAGTCGTCTAATCAGAGTGCAGGCAGGGCGGGACAAACACAGCATCAATTGAGTCAGTGAAAAAAAGCACTTTTTATGGCCTGACTGACCAAATACATTCCATAGCTTTTGCTATCCTTTAGATAATGAGAAATCTAAAAGTTATGTTGATTAACTTTGCATTTATATATATATATATATATATATATATATATATATATATATATATATATATATACGTAATATATTTTTAATTTTAGCAGTACAAGTTTATGAGAATCTGGCGGTACCCATTAAACCCTGGTGGCCCGCCAGAATATTTCTATGGTATAGAAAACACTGCATTTATTAAATACAAAATTTACAATAGCTATTTAATGTCTTTTAAAGTCTGATTCATCATCAGATACACCCAAGAGCTGTTACTATTCTCCTTGAGTTAATTGATCATGATTCCCAGTTGGCAGAAACATCTGTTTCCTCAATTTCTACACTTTTTTGTTTCCGTCATCATGCTTTTTTAAATTTTATTCATAACTTAAAGGGTGATTTTGTTCTCTCTATTCTATAACGTTGGTCTCTGGTACAGTTCATTTTTGGCTAGTTGCCTGTTTGCCTTAAAATTCAGCATGATCAATAATTCTGAGCTTAAAAGAGGCAACAAGTACCAATAGATCAATACAAACATGAAGAACACTGAATTAAAACTTTATGACTTTAGATACTGGTAACTGTATTGGTAACAGTAACGTGTAGCTCGTGTTTCAGTTTGGACGAGGCGAGGAATAAAATGAAGAGGCGCATCGCCTCTGCTCATGAGCCATCGAGAATAACCGTATATGTTATAGATAATCCATCCAAACAAGTGATTTGATACTAAAAATAGACCATAGCCGTGGGTGTCTTGTGGGTCGAGAGATGCGGTTGCATTCAATGATTTGCGATTGTGGTCGGCAATATTTTTAACTGATAAATCATTGCGCAAATACGGTAATACACTCCAGGTATACATCCAGCCCTTGTTAAAAGTGAGCACCCAAACTTCAAGTTCTTTTTTAGGTGACAAATTGTGCACGTTATACTCGGATAGATACGGTAACTGTATTCTCTTACAGTGATAACCATCCCTTGCTGTTCTTGCCCCACTTTAAACTTTTAGTCACCTGGGTAAAAATGTATTTTCATTTGTCAATGTAGTAAGTCTTCCTATACACCACACTCCTTCTGTCACTACGGTAATCAAACATCACATACATGCTAACCTGCCTTGCTAGTAGCATTATTGTTTGTCTTAGCTTCGATTTAAACTGCTAACAAGTGGGACCCCAGCTACCACTTGGTTGGTGCAAAAACAAATTGAAAACTATTTTCTGGTTTATATATAATATATATAAATCTGTTTATTAGCAATTTTACTAATTGTGGGCATGTGGATATCGCTGGTATCAAGCGGAAGTTGAAACCTCTGATGCAAAGCTTGTATGGTCTTCATACAACATCATACCTTCCATTGAAAAAAAAAATTGTCCCTTTTCAGGAGACCCCCCAAAAAAGAGTTTGTTTAATAATCGACATCTGTAAATACATATGCTTAAAGGTTTTCGGCCTGATTTCAGCGATATATTGGGTATATAGTTGACCGTTGTCCGACAAAAAGTTTACCCAGTCAAAGTTATCCATAACTACCCATTGCCACCTGAATAGTCCAAGAATGCAACTCCACATAGTCCTTGTGTTAGTTCATTTGATTTTCTTTCTCTTCATCATTCTGTTGCTGCTACAAATATTTTAGGGACCAAATTCCCACTTCAGGTGTTGTTTCACAATTTAACATGTTTACTTTGCTTACATTGGTTAGCAACTACAGCAGTTAGCTCACAATGTACACAAATTTGTGTTTGTAAACGTCAGCTGATAACTAACATGTCCGTTAGCATTTCCCCGCTGAGCGGTTACAACTAAATGAATATTTTTTGTGTATGTCTTTTTTTTTATAACAATGAAAATGGTCTAATTCTAGCAAAACCTGGTTTGCTATCAGGATCATAAAGGGAGTCATCTTTATAGTTTACAATCATGGAACATTGTATAATATCTATATACAGAAACTTTATATACAAATAAAATGATAAAACAAGTCTTTTTTTGGGGGATGAGTTTTCATTTTTAATACAAAAAATATTCAGTACTGCAGGCACTTTAGATAAATAGATGTTGCTCATAATATTTGAGGTTGTTGCAGAAGAAGGAAATGAGGCAATAATACTGTTAATCCCTCATTTCCACATGCTGGTTTTCTGGGTCTAAATTTTAGTGGAGCTCGATGATGAGTTTGTGTTGTCCTTGAGATCATTCTCTTTTCTTCTATGGATAAGCGCGCATATTTACAAAATATGGTGATTTCATGAAATGAAGGATATTTAGATTGTTCTGGCAGCCTGAATTTAGCAGAGATTTTTGCTAACACAGCCACTAGCCCCATTACATATTATAATCACTATTATTGCTACATTTTCAATCAAAAGATCATCACATCATCTCTTATACTTTGCTATGCGGCTGCACAGTAGATATATAACGATATCAGATCTTGAAGAATTAAAAAAACATCATTTTCATAAATTGAAAGATTTTTAGATCGTTTCTATCCTATTCAACCAGTTGCCGGCTTGGATCTAGCGCACATTTTTTCTACAACAGCTACTTGCCAAATTAGGGATGAGCACCACTAATATCGCTAACTCATAAAATGAAAGGTCTTCAGATCGTCTCTTTTACTCCACAATCCAACTACACAATATATTTACAGTGTATTACAGTATTATATCATATAATTAAAAAACATTGGGATTTCATGAATTGAAAGCTCTTTAGATCATTTATATTCTTTTCTGGCAGTCTGGCCTAGATTTTGCATTTTTTTTTTGCTAACACCACCATTAGCAATAATGATTAGCATTGCTGATGTCGGATCCTTTTGAAATGAAAGATCGTCAGATTGTGTGCGAGTGTGTGTGAATGGGTAAAGTGTGAAGCACATTGTATAGCGCTTTGGGAGGTCTTCAGTGACTTGAAAAGCGCTATGTAAATGAAAACCATTTACCATATCATGTTCAGGCTGGCCTGCCCCTTCAGTGATGTCAATCACAGACTAGTGATGCCACTAAAGTAGTCATGGGTGATACTGGGAGTTTTGGTGTTGATTTGATCCAAGTAAATACCAATCCAATCCTGATACTTTTTTTGCTAGGAAACAACATGATCATTCTGTAATAGATCTGTTCCCCTTGCGTCAGTTTATCTATCTATCTATCTACCTTGGTCATATCCCTCAAGAGGGGTGACCGACAGCAAGCCAAACACATACGATAACAAAGTAAATAAAAGGGGAAAAAAAAAACTATAAACACGGCACACAAAATTTAGTAAAATGATAAATTGTTGTGAAATAACTACACAACTAGTATAAAAAAACGAATATAAATATTTCTATTCCAACAGTTTCAGAACAAAAGTAAAGAGACAAACAAAAAAACATTTGAATGAAAATACAAATACTATATATCAATATCTACAGTACAATTAAATTATTTTCAACTGTGCAATATCTTGGAAATAAAGTTCTTATGAAGCCCCTTTGGTTCGGTTACTAAAGTGATAACTGATAACAGATTTATAGAGTTTTGATCGGGAACATTTACATGTTTCCATTTTTGGTTGTTGCTTTTAGCTTCTGCAGGGCGAGCTTTTTTACATGTTTAAATACATTTGTTGTGTTGCCACAGTAGCTGACCACTTTACCAGACAAGCTACACCTGCCATAGTCCTTTTCAGTGGTTGAAAAAAAAGTAAACACTGCGTTGCGCTTCCTGTTTCACTCTGTCATACATCTGTACTTGGCTTCTGACAAAAGGTGGGGTGGGTGCACAATCTGCTTGTCTGCCTTGCAGGCTGTTTCTAGCAGGACAGCTAGTGGCGAGATAGAGGGATTGTGAATTAGTTCTAAAAGTGTACCTACAGTATCAGTCACCCATACAGGCATAGACTAAAGTGAGTTGCCGATAGCGTAGGGTGAGAGAGAGGGACTGTGGTATCCACACAAATAAGTCATGCTTTGAAAAAAATGGTGGAAGAGAATAAGTATTGATCCCTGGATAGTAGTACCGAACTGATCCAAGTATTTGCTTAGTATTGATACTATTAATATTTGGATTGATTTAACCAACCCTAGGCTAAAGGGAAAAGTCGTGACGGATATCAGGCCAATACTACGGAGTAATAAAAAAGAACACATCAAAGACTAGGGCAGCACGGCGGCGCAGTGGTTAGCGCTTGTGCGGCACAGTTCATGTCATGGGAACCTGTTGTGGGTTCAAATCCAGCTCCAGACTTCCTGTGCGGAGTTTGTATGTTCTCCCCGTGCTTGCGTGGGTTTCCTCCGGGCACTCCGGTTTCCTCCCACGTTCCAAAAACATGCATTTCAGGTGAATTGGCCGGTCCAAATTGTCCCTAGGTGTGAATGAGCGAATGAGTTGTCTGTCCCTGTGTGCCCTGCAATTGGCTGGCAACCAGTTCAGGGTGTCTCCCACTGCCCGGAGATGGCTGGGATGGGCTCCAGCCCCCCCGCGACCCTAATGAGGATAAGCGGTACGGCTGATGAGATGAGATGAGACATCAAAAACTGGACGACTTATTTCTAAGAGAAATGAATAGAAACACGACTGAATGTGATGTAGAGGAAGAAAGCGTCTTGGAAGTCCGTCCCTAGCAAGTCAAGATGGGAAAAACAAGGCGAAACATTCCAAACACATCTCCAAACAGTCTGCTGAGCTGCAGCACTCCTCCAGGATGCCGCAATCTATCGTGGCTTCGCATGCTTCATCCCAGCAGCAGCAGTAGCAGCCACAGCAGCAGAATATGTTCATGAACCGGGACCAGTTGGGCACGCCGCCACCGCCACATGTCAGACACCTCTCCACTGCACGGATCATGGATGAAAACTCGCAGAACAGACATGCCAGCAGGCAGTGAACACAACAGTCTGCGGAGGACACAAAACAGTGACTGTATGGCATGATGCTGAATGTGTAGAGAAAAGATTGACATTGTGTCATCGTTATATCACTGTAGCTCCGTTTAAACTGGTAATGTTCAAACTGCAGCCTTAAATGTTTTTTGCAGTCTGCTAAGTATATGTCTATACTAGAAGGTAGTTCTCAAAATAAATTTCATACAGTACGGATTATTTTAAATCCCCACAGGTGTAAACACATATGCAATTATAAAGTTGGCATTATTGTTTATAATATTGCTCATTTTAAGGGACATTGTTATATTTAGCGCCTCCTAGTGGTTGAAAACAAAATAATATTAATTTGAATAGTGAGCGGGCACGGTGGCTCGATGGTTAGTGCGCAGCCCCATGGTGCAGTGGTTCAGGGTTCAAGTCCAGCTACCGCAGCCTCCCCTTGTGGAGTTTGCATGTTCTCCCTGTGCCTGTGTGGATTTCCTCCGGGCACTCCAGTTTGCTCTCACATTTCAATTACCGGTACATGCAAGTCAGGTTAATTGGCTGATCCAAATTGTCCCAAGGTGTGAATGAGCGAGTGAATTGTCTGTCTCTGTGTCCCCTGCCCACTGCCCGAAGATAGCTGGGATGGGCTCCAGCACCCCCGCGACTCTATTGAGGATAAGTGGTGCAGATAATGGATGGTTGGATGAATAATAAGGAAAAATACAACAACTCTCATATAAACAAGCATTCTAAAAAATACTTCTAGGTCAAGAAGTTAGTGATTATTATGCACAACCTGAGGCTCACTTAGATGGAGTCGACATAATTGCCAGCCACATTGGTGCTAGAGGTCTCCCCTAAAACCTCGTGAAAGGCTGGGCAAAAACAAAAGAGAAAAATAAGTCACATTTTTGTCTCCCTAATTTGTATTCTTCCTTTTGCTTTGTAAGACAGTATTCAATTTCAGTTACACGACACAATACAGGGACATCTAGTGGTCAAATATTACAGAGGGTCCCTTTAAAGTTGTGTAACTTTAAACTAACCTTAACGGGACAACATGTATTATTTGACCACTAGATGTTTCAGAGTTCTGCCGTGCAACCAAAAACAATTGTTGAAAAGCATAAGGAAAAATAGAAACTACGGAGAATAAGTGACCACGACTTTTTCTTTTTTTGCACAGCCTTAAGCAATGTTTTTCCTCATAAGGTAACACTAGCAGCAAGATGATGGAGAATCATGTCAGCTTCCTCTAGGTGAGACTTGTGTAAAATAAATGCAAATTTCTCGACCGAGGACTTTTAATTTAAAGAACATGCACATTATATGATGTGTATTTTTGTAATTAACTCAAATATTATTTTTTAAGATTTTAGAGCTGCTAAATAATACACACTGTTCTATTTAAAAAAATACATTTGGTGCATTTGATGAATCATGATTACAAAAATACTTGGTTGCGGCCTTATAGATTTGGCATAATGGAAGAATGTGTGAGAATGTAACCTGTGCAAAAAATAAAGGATTACTATACTGTATTTACTTCAAAGTATAAGCAACTAAAATTTAGTTTACATGAAAAAATGGGAATAAACAAATGCAACTGGGACCATGGAAACCTTTTGTCTGAGTCTGCAGTTAATGCATCTTTTAGTTAATCTACTTTTTTTTAAACTGTAAAAGCATACCAACCAATTCAAATTGACATGGTTCATAAACACACCCGTAAATGTTGATAAGCTGCCTTCGCTTTCCATTCCAGAGGTTGCATTTAATGTGTGCATGTGTGATAAGGTTTATGTAGAAGGTGTCCTGCTGATACATGCAATGGGTGTGATTATCTTTTGACTTCCTGTCATACTGACTTTCCCAAAACGCGTAGAAAAAACAATGTTGACTCATCGCTATTAGCGTATACTAAATGTAGTCTGAGTATTCTCAAACATAATGTAGGACAGTGTTTTGCAACCAGTGTGCACACTAGTGTGCCTTGAGACCTTGCTTAGTGTGCCGCTGGAATTTTAGCAAATTTTATCTTTCAAAAAAATCAGGCCATTATTCAGTATTTTTGCTATCTCCAGCCGAGGAACTTTAATAGTCATCCATATCAGTTGGTGGCAAGAGATTTTTATATACTAATGATCTGCTCATGAGGTAGCACGGTACATTTAATAACTTAATTTGTTTAACAAAGCGTTTTAAGATTGCACTGTAAAAAATATAAACAAATAAAGCACATCATTCTTTTTTATTTTAAGTATTATTTTCTCCTTTATATATCCTGATTATCTGCTTATGAGGTAGTACAGTGAAATATTTGACATAATTTCATTTTCAAACATTTTCGACGTACAGTGTGCCTCGGAACTTTTTTTTTATAAATAAAAGTGTACCTTGGTTCAAACAGGGTTGAAAAACAGTGATGTAGGATGATTTGTTGATAAGTAAAGTTACTGAAAAAGATTAACTCGGAACTGAGTAGCCAGTATATATATATATATATATATATATATATATATATGGCATAAGAATAAATATTGAAATCAGTTTGCTATCAACACGGTGGTCTAAAATTCGAGGGCCAGTGCACAGAGTACAGCATGCCGGCTAGATGCCGGACAAAAATGGTGGAAATCTAAGTGTGGGTTCCACTGTGTAAAAGAAAAACAGATTTCTCGACCAATTATTTTTTTAACACTGGTGTGACAATTCATGTGTTTTTGCCTAGTATTCAAATTAATATTGTTGTTTTTTTTACCTGAATGAAAGTTTTTTGTACCACTAGGAGGCACTAAATATTACACATTGTCCCTTTAAGTGAAACATTTAATTTATTGCTCTTGGGTTTGTTTCTGTGATTATAGGTGCTGAATTTGGATATTGTGGCATAAAATCGAAAGGAAACATGTCAGAATCGGCACCTAAAATGAAATGGACAACTTGTGGAAAGTATCTAGAGAAATTGAGCAATTTGTTAAAAAGGTGTTATCAAGTCATCATATAAATAAAGTGCCTTGCAGTTTTGGTACGAATATTTGACATAAATAATCAAAGCCAAAAGTATGGCGGTAAAATTTCTTTCAGTTTGCTCTGTAATTATTTTCGTCACTTAGAGTTGTCAGGAATGTGTAAATCATAAAGAATCTATATGATATCTATATTATAGAGGGAGTTTGCGCTTGTTAAAAAAGAAAAGAAAAATAAATTACTTTAAAGTTATTGCACCTGTTTTTCATTGCACTATTACTACAATTTGGACTCCAAGTAACTCAAGCCATGTTTATTTGTATATCCCTTAATCACAAGGAGTCTCAAAGGGCTGCACAGACGCCAGGCTATTGCAAACAACAGACTATGACACCATCCCCTCATCTAAAACCTACATGAGGGCAAGAAAAACTCAAAAGTCCAGCATAATAATAATAATAATCAAAACAACAAACAACAGTGCACAATTATAGTCAAAATAATAAACTGGCATCCTATGGAATCTCCTTTGCAGGTGTCCAATATTAAAAACAAAATGGACTCATTTATTTATTTATTTTATAACTCATTAAATCATTTACTTTCAGGGTCTTTACGATTAATTGCTTAGCAAATTAGTCGTGTTTGAGTGCTTAGATATTCTTAATGATACCGCAATCATCATCTTTGCGAATTGTCTTACCAAAGGTGATACAAACATAGGTTGTAAACAGGGTTATATTTATTCACAAATACTTCATATGATTATGCACTATAAGTCAACGTGACATAATTAAGGCATTATGTAGCACATCAAATTATCTTTTTTTTACCCTTTAAATAATTTCTCCTATTTATCCTGACATTTGTTTCTTTGAAGCCTTTATTTCATGTTTGCCTTGGAGTGCAATGTCTAATCTCACTACGTTGTTATCAATGACAATGACGATTCAGTTCAAAAGCCCTAAGTGTTTCTGCTTACTAAAAAAAGTTGTTTCACTCAATGCTCTGCTGGATGCAGTAACCTTGACCGAATTAGCGTGTCTGCAGCCGAGTTTTAAGGTTTTGGGTTCAAATCCAGCTACCAGCCTTCCAGTGCGGAATTTGGATGTTCTACCCGTGCTTGAGTGGGTTTATTTCAGGCACTCCAGTTTTCCTCCCACATTCACAAAAAAACATGCACATCAGGTTAATTGACCGGTCAAAATTATCCCTTTATGTGTGAATGAGCGAGTCTGTCTCTGTGTGTCATGCGACTGGGTGGCAACCAGTTCAGGGTGTCCCCTGTCCACTGCCAGAAGATAGCTGGGATTGGCTCCAGCAACTCTACTGAGGATAGGTGCTGCAGATAATGGATGGATGGATAGATGGATGTGAGGCTGACACAAATGAACAGGAAAGCAAGACACTTACCGTCTCCGGCCACTTCTTCAATAAGGCCAGAGTTTGTCTTGAAGGTGGCGTGGGTTCTATTTGAGGAGAGACGTTCCTGGTTGATTGGTAAAAGGGGGAGAGGAACTTGTGATGAAGTATCTGATCCTGAGGCAACTTCCATGATAACCTCACATTGAGCCTGGTGTACTTTGACCTCCATTTCCTTATGAGTGTCCAAGGAGGTGTGCTGGGCTGCAGTTGATGACAGGTAAAGTCAGTATGCTGAGTTAGCATCATTGATCATTTTTCACATGCTCTTGTTAATATACATTCCTGCAGTGACCTCACTTTCGTTTTGAGGTCTTTTGGTTGTTGGCTGACTGGAAATGCACTCCGATTGGTCCGAATCATCAGACGCTCCGCTTCTGGATGGTCGGTGGTGGGATGTCACATTCATTTTTGTCGATGGAGATACTGTTGAAAAAGTAATACAAATATTGGTTGTAAAAACTTAAATTCCACTATACAAAAGGGCACCTTTAAAGTCACAGCCCATGGGTCAAATGCAGCCCGCCACATCATTTCATGTGGTCCGCGAGAGCTTAATATGTCCTAATGTCAAAGAGTAAATCAGTCAGGAGTGCTACATTTTTCAAAATGCCTGTCGACCACGATACCTGCAAATTGAGAGCTTAATGATCCCAAAAATGTCTTTGATATTGTTATTTTTTACATTATAGTGTATAAAACACAATGTATGTGTTTTAATGTGAATGGAATTTGTGAAAAGAGTTATTTTACATTAAACAGTAATTCATAAATCATTAATTCACGAAAGGAAACAACTATTTGCACTTAAAAAAACTGTCGTACAATACATTACATATAATACATGAACATGTACTCAAAGGGAGTTGCCTTAAGCCAAAGCTTTTAAGTGCCTCCTCCTATTGCATTTTTGTTCTTGTATGGAAAATATTCAAAAAAAAAACAAAAAAAAAACAGAACTCTACCCCACCAGAGGAATATGAGAAAACAAAAAAATGACAACTCATAATAGGATCGCTAGTGACTTCTATAACTTATATTACCCTCCAAAAATCTCTTGTGTCACGGTTGCCCATTGCCCTCACTTGGGCCCGCCCGTTTGGCGCCAGCTGCTGCTTGTTGCCTGATTGGCTTCCCTCCTGTTTAAACTTAGTGCTGTCATTCACTCCTGGTCAGTCTGTCAACGAACCTCTGCACTTGCAAGACTTGTATTTTGACTTTGTCCAGTATCTTGCTCCTGTCTCCAGTATCCGGTATCGATCCCGTCTGTCCCGTCCTGTCCGGTATCTTGCTCCAGTCTCCAGTACCCGGTATAGATCCCGTCTGTCCCGTCCTGTCCAGTATCTTGCTCCAGTATCCGGTATCAATCCTGTCAGTCACGTCCTGTACGGTATCTTGATCCAGTATCCGGTATCGATCCTGTCTGTCCCACCCTGTCCGATATCTGCTCGTGTATATGGTATCGATCCTGTCTTGCCGAATCGCTGGCGTTTGTGTTCTCGCGCATGACTGGCCAGTTCCCGTAAAATAAAGCTTTTGTGAAAACGTTACGTGTCTGTGTCCACCGTCTGTTCGGGTTCTGACATCTTGTTGTATTATTAATCTACTCTAGTATCATTTTCTAAAATGTTTATAAGATCATCATCTAAATTGTCTCATCTCATCTCATCAGCCGTACCGCTTATCCTCATTAGGGTCGCGGGGGGGCTGGAGCCCATCCCAGCCATCTCCGGGCAGTGGGCAGGGGACACCCTGAACTGGTTGCCAGCCAATCGCAGGGCACACAGGGACAGACAACTCATTCGCTCATTCACACCTAGGGACAATTTGGACCGGCCAATTCACCTGACATGCATGTTTTTGGAACGTGGGAGGAAACCGGAGTGCCCGGAGAAAACCCACGCAAGCACGGGGAGAACATACAAACTCCGCACAGGAAGTCTGGAGCTGGATTTGAACCCACGACAGGTTCCCATGACATGAACTGTGCCGCACAAGCGCTAACCACTGCGCCGCCGTGCTGCCCATCATCTAAATTGTTCCATAGATAAATACATTTTCGGGTGGCTCAAAGGCTTTTCAATGTTTTGCAAGAAAATTGGTCCTTGAAGTTATAGTTCCCGTTGAGATGATGAGTATTTGTTCTGCAAAGAAATAACTTGAATATTTGTTGGGAGTTGGTGCTTGATTGCTTTATACTATTATTAGGAATTTAAGTTTTATTATCCCACTGCCTGAAGATAGCTGGGATGGGCTCCAGCACCCCCGCGACCCTACTGGAGATAAGCAGTGCACATTATGGATGGATGATATAGCTTAACATTTTAACATGTTGGATTTATAAACAGTTTGTATGTTTTTTTATTGACTACCCAGCATTATGCTCAGCCCTTTCTTCTGTAATCGAATAAGTGATTCTTTATTGCTCTTTTACATAAAGTTACATTTATTTTAAATACCAATTACATTTATTTACATTTATAAGTAACATCACGTACTTTGAGGACAGCAATTACCCTGCTGTGGCCCACGGAGAAAGTAAGTTTGACACCCCTGTTCTAAGTCAAAAGATAAAAAACTCTTACTGCTCTGTGTTGTGGTATGTTTATTCAAATTATCATCAAATGCTAGTAACAAAGTTTTATAAACTAACAATAAAGCTCTGCTTACCATTTTGCTTTTCCATCAGTACGTCACTAATACAGCAACACATTTTCAAGTTCTTAAAAATATTCACATATTTATATCCATGCAGATCTATTTACTTATTTAATTTCACTGCGTATATGAGAAAGTCAGTTTATCTTCCATAATATTATAACTGGTACTCTCTTCTTCATGCATTCTGATTACTTTTACACTAGCCTTTTAGGAGCAATGTTTTTTATGAGAAAGCTCACAATGGGAAATTATCTAAATTAATATAATATTTTTTTGTAGATCAATAAAGAATATCAGTAATGTCTGTCTGTAAACCAACCTCCAGCCTCTCAGGATGCTGCTTTTCTCTCCGCGTTTTGTCTGTTTGTGGCAATCTTTCTAATTTGATGGGTGGTCTTTTGCGTCTGTGAACGCCCTCCCTCTTTCCCACTCAGTTTTGCGAAGAATTCAACAAATGCAGTTGACCGAGTGCCAAACATTAGGTGACTAATATCGCCTACAATTTAAAAAGGGTCAATTATTTTTACTACTATTGATATTATTTCTATTATCATTATTGCCCTTTAATCGGCTGGCAAACAGGATGGCTCTGTCACCTCAGCAACCCTAATGAGAAAACGTGGCCGGAGAATGAATGAAATAATTATATCATTATTATCATTTTACTGTTTGTTTTTTTGTTTATTTTTCAGGTCACTTTTCCTTTGGAAAATGATTTGATGTTTTAGAGAGAAATGGACCGAATTTACAGGTTGCACTTAACCAACACAAAGCATTTTATATCCATCCATTTTCTGCGCCGCTTATCCTCAGTAGGGTCACGGGGGGTGCTGGAGTCCATTCCAGCTGACTTTGGGTAGTGGGCAAGGGACACCCTTTGAATTGGTTGCCAGCCAGTCCAGGGGCACACAGGGACAGACAACTCAATCGCTCATTTCCACTTAGGGACAATTTGGACCGGCCAATCAACCTTGTATGCATGTTTTTGGAATGTGGGAGGAAAACGGAGTGGCCGTAAGAAACCCTTGCAGGCATGGGGAGAACCTGCAAACTCCGCATGGGGAGGCTGCAGTAGCTGGAACTGAACCCGTGACTGCATCAGTGCTGTGCTAAATTTTTAGGAGTAATATAGTTGAGTTCCTACACAAACCCCAAGGGTAAATTCACTAATTCACTCATACATTTATTCCAAAACCCATGGAACTGTTTACAACAGCAATTATCAAAGACCGGCCCGGGGGCACATTTTACCTGGCCAGCCAGTAATGTTGACAGCAGTAAAAAATAAACCAAAAAAATATATATTACTATTTCACAAAATGATGATCGCAGTAGCTCTTCTGTAACCTTGCCTTGGCTTTCGATGAGAATGTTTTAATTTAATCCCACCCCTGGTCTCAGCCTGGTCATCCTGGTAGGGGGGAATACCTTATGTGTGTTCCCTTCTCAGGGTTCTTCATTTTCCTCATACTGAGGTTTTGAGTTTTCCCCTGCCCTCATGTAGGTTTTAGATCAGGGAACGGTGTAATTATAGTCTGTAGTTTGCAATAAACAGTGGTCTCTGCCGCCCTTTGGTACTCCTTGTGATTAGGGGTTTTCTGAATAAATATGACTTGACTTGACTTTAATAAATTCACCCTCCACGAAAGGTTTGCAGTGCTTGGCGATCAGCTTTGAGACCTCGTAGCTCGCCTTTGTAGCTTTTTCATTTAAATCGCAGGGTCTTGTGAAAAAGCGCTGCTGTGCCATTGAAACAGCTTCCAGTTGCTTCACATTTTTACATCGTTCGTTTCCGGTTAGATTTTTGTATTTAGCATCTTTCGTCTGACAGTTCCTCTTGATATTATATCCCTTGAAAACAGCCACAGTCTCTTGGCAAATTAGACAGATGCCATTGTTTTGGTGAAAAATACAGCCTTCACAGTTAACTTCCCTTTTTTATTTACAGTTGCCATGTCGGAAATGGGGTCAAATTGGGTCATGATTATTTGTTAAGCCCTTCATCACAAGAAGTCTCAAAGGGCTGGACAAACCACAGACATTTACAGACTACACACTATCATTAAACCATTCCCTGATCTAAAACCTACACGAGGGCAAGGAAAAACCCAAAAACCTCAACATGAGGAAAATGAAGAAACCTTGAGAAGGAACCACACATGTGGTGATCCACCTTCCAAGATAACCAGGCTGCAACAAACAAACAATACAAAGATATTGTCAACATGAAATATACGGTAGGTCATTCATTAAGCTATGGTATATAAGTGTGTTTTAAGCCTAGATTTAAAAACTGTTCGAAGAATGGCAAGCTGAATACTCTGCTCTCACACATTTTTAGTTTACCAAATCCGACCCGCTTTCTAAAAAAATGAACACCCTTGGTTTATAATATTCATTTATTTTTTGATAAAGAAACCTTAATTTTTCCATGACGGCGCATTAAGGAAATTGGGATATGTAGTGCGTTCTGTGACCAGTCAGTGTCGCTGCATTATTCAGAGTACAACAAATGAAAAGAAGAAGAAAAAGCTGAAAGATGCAACGGCTGATGCTGCAGTGATGAAGAAGAGGAAGAGGATGAAGTCTAACAAAGAAATACTGTTGATGCAATTTGGGGAATAAAAGACGTCGTTTGGCATTCAAGCAAAAGTGATGGTAAGTTACGTGACTGTAATGTAAAAAGAAAAACGAAGTCAATGACTTGATGGCGGCTACGATTTGCTTTTGACGTGGTTCTTCATTCATGGATCCTCTCCTGTAAGATAGCGTGATGAAAAGTATGCACAGTACATGATTTACAAGGAGAAAGTGCTTTTTATTTTTCGGTTCGAGCGTTTTTTTTAGATTATAGTACACGCATAATGATTCATTTTATTTACTTTAATGTAAAATACAGCCCAATGTCTTTTAAACTCATTAATGTGTTTACATTGTTAACAAAACATCATGACACTTCTTCTGCTCATGAGTCAAAGTTTTTATTCACCAGGTTTTTAAACGTTTGGTGCTCTACAAGGGACAACTAAAAGCAAGTCAGATGAAAAGTTAACATAATTCATAAAAAGCAATACCCATACTGAATCCAAATTGTATTATATTTCAGGAAAATATACATCCCACAAAATACCAACCTCAGAGCGACACCTTGCTTTAATTCTTCTGTGGGATAAAGGTACAAAACTTCAAATCACAGGCTTTTAGAACAAATAGGGTGCACTTGTTTGCTTAAAAAATTCAAATGGTCCACAAAAACTTAAATAAAATAAATGTATTGGTGTGGTCCACGACATCATTCCACAGTTGTGAACTGTACCAACTACATTACTCAAATACAGAATAGAAGATGAGATAAATTCTAGCTTTTCAGTTTTTCGTTTGAATAAAAACCTGAACATGTTCTCGTTCAGTGGGGTCAGTGGACATATGAGGATACTTTGCATGGCAACATGTTGAAACAGCATAAGGTTTCTCCCAATAAGTGAATGTGTGTTTCCTCATTTATCTACCAAAACCCATTTAAAAATCTACAGTCAGTATTTATTGCTTGTTAAAAAAATATGCACACAAAACATGAGAAAACACGTAAATCGAGACTGAACTGGAGCATTATAAATGTGAAAATTGTGTATTTATAGTAACAGTACTAATTTTGATGTAAAAGTATCCCAGTGCACTATTACATTCTACTTGTTGTCTAGAAATGTTAATTTGAGTAAAGGTTATTCTTGTAATGACTTCCTTAAGGCGGACGCGGCGTCACGTCATCGACCTGGCGATGATGCAGAAGGAGGAGACGTTTCCATGGAAACACCTAGGGGGCCGGTCTACTGTGTCTGCAGAAGACCTGATATCAACTGCTTCATGATGTAATCCACTCAACTCATAGCCACACTTGTAGGATCATAACATAATAATGTAACACACCTGTATCACACAGGTAACACCTTTAGCACCCATACTCACATCTGTAGCACAATGGTAATGTATGCAAAGGATGTAAATTTTTTATGCGCTATTGTGTGTTATAACTGTCACACACAAGTGTATACATGTGACTGGTAGTACATATTTAACACATTTATCACCTATGTTTAAGAAAAACAACTAACAATGTAGCAACATTGCTAACAGGTGTGTTTATTACAGGTTCTGTAATACACTACAAAAGTTAGGTACTGTGCAGTTTTTCTTCTACCTATTTACCGTTTGCAGTATTGTTCAAACAGAGGCTGCGATGGCTGCACCGAGTGGTTCCATGGCAGCTGCGTGGGCGTGTCTGAGAAAGCGGCCAAATCCATCCGAGTCTGGTTTTGTCCGTCCTGCCGAGGTGATTTGTATATTTGGGCTGTTATTCACAAGCACAAAAGCTCATTTAATCATGTAACACGTGCTAAATCCCGCCCCGTTCAGAAGCCGACCCCACTTTGGAGGTTAAGTATCGTCAGAAGAAGACACAAACGGCAGACCCGGAAGACGATGACAGCTCGCCCTATCAGTCCATGAGTGACAGCAGGCGTAGCTCGCAGGTGGCTGGGCAAAAAGGAACGGAACGCTGATGTGAAAGGCAAATAATGACTATTTTGTGTCACGTAGCAAATCAAACGGTCGGCTCGTATGTGCGGCGAGTGTGAGGCCTGCTTGAGGACACAGGACTGCGCCATCTGTGATTTTTGTAAAGACATGAAGAAGTTTGGAGGACCCAACAAGATACGCCAGAAGTGCCGACTGAGGCAGTGTCAGTTCCGCGCACGGGTGAGACTTCGTGGTGCAGCAGTTTTGTTTGCAATCTGAAGCATATCTAAAGAGAATGGCAGACTTTAAACACGTATGAGCTTATTTCAGGGTTTCTCAACCAGTGAGAACCTTCATTTAATGGGTGACAACAAATTTATCATCGTTTGCAAATAACAAGTACAGTATCTGTGCTGTCTTTGAGTTATTAGACCAGTAAAGGTAATATTTTTCCATTTGAGCAAGTGATGCCGTCGCCCTTTATTTATGGCTATATGCTAATGAGGGGGAATACAGTAATTCCTTCTTGTTCGCAGGGTTTCAATTGAAAAAGAACCCGTGATAGGCGAAATCCAGGAAGTAGCAACCTTTTTTTTTTTACAATTATTATACAATACTCTATTATTCACTTCAACCAAAGAACAAACCGTTTTACATGCTCAAGCATTTGTTTTACAAATGTACTGTATAATTGTTTTTAAATTTAAAAAAAGAACTGTCACGCTCAAATAATAATAAGTGCGGAAACTGTTTAGCCTATCAGAATGCACGACACAAGGCACAATGAAATTCCGTGAAGTAGTGAAACTGAAAAGTAAACACATATAGCAAGAACAAATAAATAATCTTTTCAAATTTTGTTTAGAGATGATAATTTCGCTTACACTGATAAATGAAACCATGCCCCAATGGCAGATAACGTCATTAATTTTAAGTACTGCCACCACCATGTTTTAATGTTGGCATGAGGCTTTTTTTTCAAACGTGTTGAAAAAAGTGGTGAAAACCACTGCTGTCACAAGAGAACACAGTGGGTTGTCTCACATCTGCTAAAAAGCATCTTGATTATCCTCAAGACATTTGGAGAAACCTTTTTTTACTGATGAGTCCAAATTAAACTTTTTGGAAAGTGTTTAGCCCATTACATCTGGTGGAAAAATGGTATAGCATTTAACAAAAAGAACATGATGCCAACAGTAAATCATGGTGGTGGCAGTGTGATGGTCTGCGTTTTTTTTGCTGCTTCAGGACCAGGACAACTTGCTATGGTTAACGAAATAATTAATTATAATGTTTACCAGAAGATCCTGAAGGAGAACATCCGGCCATCAGTTCGCGCCATAAAACTCAATTGATCCTGACGCAGGACAATAATCCAAAACACACCAGCAAGTCTACCTCTGAATGGTCAAAATAACAAAACAAAATGAAGGTTATGGATTGGCCCCGTCAAAGTCTGTAATGAAATCCAACTGAGATGCTCTGGTGTGACCTTAAATGGGCAGTTCATGCTAAAAAACCCTCCAATATTTGCAGATTTGAAACAATTTTGCAAATAAAGAGTGTGCCAAAATTTCTTCACAGCATTGTCTCATTACTAACTAAAATGGAATCAACATTTCAAAACTGCATTTTGTATTTCATTGGGTTGTCTCTGTGTGATATTAAAATCGGTTTGATGATCTCACACCCCTGTGAGTGATAGATATGCAAAAAACACAGAAATTGGGAAGGGGGAAAATACTACGGCACTGTGTGAAAAAATGGAATCATAGTTGCATATATTCCTTAATCAAATGCACATTTTCACCTTTAGCGAACTTGTTTTACCTCTTGCATCTGTCAGTGCTTAGTAAAGTTAAATGAGTTTTTTGCATAAGATATGGAATGTTCGTGGTGTGGAGCAGAAGATGCTTCGCGTGAAAGAAGAGGAGGAGATGAGTCGACGCAGCGCGAAAGGACGACGGGAGCGCAACAGGAAAGACGGCGGCAATTTTACAGAGGAAGAAGATGCGTTCAGTGAAAGCGAGCTTGAGCTCTACCAGCAATATAAAGCTGCCGGATTCAGCGACCTTGTAAGTGGATTTATCCCAGCCGACGGGTTTCTTTTTCTGTGACCTTTGATTTTTGTTGCAGGTGTGGCACAGTGGGGAGGAGGAGGAAGAGGAAGAAGAAGAGTCGCTGAGAAAAAAGGCGGTGAAGGTGAAACACGTGAAGAGACGGGACAAGAAGCCAGAGAAGAAAGTGAGTTGCAATGTAGCTGCCTTTTGATTTTTGATTGCGTTATAATAACTACTTGCAGATGACTCTTTATTTTTTTGCCCTGTCTCTTGTCGCTTTGTCTGATAACAGCACCAGAAGTCAAGGATAAACTGCTTTAATAGAAGATTTTTGTACATAAAATACTTCAGACTAGTATAATTCATGTTCAGCTCATAGCTAACATTTTCATTGCATACATTAACACCTGTTGTATATATCCATTGTGTGCACACCTAGACAGTAGAAAGTACTTAAGCTGCTTTGCTTCAGTCTACTATAAAAAGTGCTCTTTTAGTAAGTCTGTTTTTAAACAACTAACAGACTTTTGGGCAGAATTTTTATGATTTTTGGTCTTTTTTTGTTTGAATCAAGAAAAAAAAAGATGCATCAATTTTACTGATTTTTATATTGTTAGTGGTGTATCCACAGCTAATTGTTCTTGTGTTTCTACAGTCATGTTTCAACTTAGATTTCGTTACAAAGGGCAGAATTTCGGGTTCGTTTTCCCACAGTGCCCGTCTCGCACATTTGAGCTGGCAAGCAGACTGCGCCACAATGAGTGTGATTTTGCGAGAACCGTGCCGTCGGACACAAAAACGGGCATGCGCTCGGGGCCGACCTTACTTCTACTCCACCCGAGTACTTACAAATAGTAAATTTTACTTCCAAGAAATGGCTTACAGATGCGGTTTGTTCGCAAATGACACACTACTAATTCAGTCTGAAGTGAAGGCGTAGGTGTAAATGCCACTTGCTTATATCATCATCATACTATTTTTACGGTTCCACAATACTAATTTACAAAGTCATGTTTATTTGTGGGGCAGCAAGGCGGCGCAGTGGTTGACGCGTGTGCGACACAGTTCTCAGGTCATGAGATCAAACCTTCCTGTGTGGCGTTTGCATGTTCTCCCCGTGCTTGCGTGGGTTCTCTCGGGGCACTCCGGTTTCCTTCCACATTTCCCAAAAAAACATGCATGTCAGGTTACTTGGCCGGTCCAAATTGTCCCTAGGTGTGAATGAGCGAGTGAGTTGTCTATCTCTGTGTGCCCTGCAACTGGCCGGCAACCAGTTCTGGGTGTCCCCTGCTCACTGCCCAAAGATAGCTGGGATGGGCTCCAGCACCCCCGCAACCCTACTGAGTATAAGCGGTGCAAAATTTGCATTGCCCTTAATCACAAGGAGTCTCAAAGAGCTGCACAGACCACAGATTATTGCAAACTACAGACTATTATTACACCATTCCCTGATCTAAAACCTAAATGAGGGCAAGGAAAAACTCAAAAACCTCAACATGAGGAACATAAAGTAGCCTTCAGAAGGGGCCGCACATGAGGTAATACCCTTTCCATGATTACCTGGCAAAGTGCTTTCCAATAGCTTAAACAGTCTCTTAACTTCTTCACTTGTGCGTCAACAACCTTTTGATTCAATATGTATGCGTATGTAAACTAGCTTTTATAGTATTTTGTCGAAAGACTTTCTCAAATCCCTTAACATTCATTGCTGAAAAAGTGGAGGGACTGTTTAACCTATCAAAATGCACTATGCAAATCAGTGCTCCTGGCACAGTGAGTGAAAATAATGAATTGAGTGAATAATGAATTATGAAGTAGGGTCTAATGCCTTTTCCTATGTGAATAGTACCACCGGTGGTCTAATGGTAATGTGTCTGCACTACCACTGCCACAACTTGGGTTTTATTCATGTTGCATAAAATGTTTTGCAATTTTGGTCTGCGATGTTCATCATTTTGATCAATCATTGGACAATCATTGTTCAAATCTGGTTTCATCCTAAAACCTTGTAACGCATACCATTAATTACTGTATGCATTTCTAATCTGTTATCTTCTTGATATGAGGTGCACCGGGTTATAAGGCAGACTTACATTTTTTTTTGGAGCGCCTTATAGTGTGGAAAATACAGTATGTTTACCGCACTGCTCAAAACCAGTAGCACACATGCAGTGTCTTTTTACACTGGTTAACCGTTTAACAATGATATAATCATCCACAGAAATCTCTTTCCACACCTAAAGAGGAGGTGCGGCGTCACAAAACCAAACAGCGACACAGAGGCCGTGTGCGACACAGTGAAAGAGGAGGGGGAGGCGGTGGCGAGGCTGATGCTCTGGAGCTCGGCAGTACTCTTCGCCAATGTCTCGGGCCAGGATGCGTCCAAGCGACCAGGATCAACTCTAAATACTGTTCTGACAACTGTGGAATGAGGCTTGCAGCAAAGTGAGTCTCGTGTATTGGTCTTACACTCACACATACCTGTAACGCAGGGGTCTCAACCTTATTGTACCAGAGGGCCACCGGAGCTCGGGACTGGTTGAGGTTTGGCAAAATCAGGTTTCCCACAAGAAAAGCTCTGATAAAAACATCCCACTTTTCTCATATACCTTTTTTAAAATTTGCTACATATAACATGATTTAAAAAAATAATAATAATAAAAATAAAAAATAAAATATATATATATATATATATAATAATTTATATGAAAATCAATCAATCAGTAATAAGTCAAACCATAGTTTGCATGCAAAAAGAGAAAAACAAAGGGAGGGGGGTGCAGTAAAAGAGAATAATAAGAAAAATTGGGAAAAGGGAAAAATAAAAGGAAAAGAAAATAAGAAACAAATGAAAAGAGGAAAAAACAAGGGAAAAGGAACAAAAAATAAAAGAAAAAGAGTGAAAAATAAAACAGAATAAAACAAGAAAAAAAATTGAATGAAAAAAGGGGGAAAAGCAAGAAAAAAAGATGAATAAAAGAAAGAAAACCTTTTTAAAAAACGGTAAATATCTCTACCTGTTTAAAAAAGTTTATATCATAGTTTATGTATTTTTACTTATTTTTTCAGTCAATATTGTTCTTTTTTTTAAAGAATTTTTACCACCAGAAGGCTCTTAATAATATACCCTGTCGCTTTTAACTACATTAAGGCGGGGCCCTCAAAATATCTTGCGGGCCGAAAGTTTAAGACCCCTGCTGTAGGGTAAAAATACAAGAGAAGTCCTAGGTCCAACAAAATGAACAGAACGGTGATAAACTTCCAATTTTGTGTGCACAGCCGCATCTATGAGATAGTCCCTCAAAGGGTTCAGCAGTGGCAGCAGAGCCCCTGCGTGGCCGAGGAAATGGGGCGCAGGCAGTTGGAGCGAATCAGAAAGGAGCAGCAGGCCACCAGGCTGCGCCTCACTCAGATGGAAAAACGCTTCCATGAGCTAGAGGGCATCATCGCCAACTCGAAACTCAACCAAGTACAACATGACGAAGAGGTACACTGAACTCACAATATGATGTAACTAGAGCAATGTTTCACAACCTTTTTGAGTTGAGGCACACTTTTTCCATTAAAAAGGTTTGAGGCACACTGTTTGTCGAAAATGTTTTAAAATTAATCACTAGATTCAGTTCGATAAGTTCAAACTCAAGGAGACACTTAGAAAAAAGACAGAAGATTTCAATGGTTTTTGAGCTTGCAAGGAAGACAGGGAGAGAAGCCTTCAGATAAGGAATTCCAACCCATACTAAGGCCCTCCCCTGAACACTGTCTTTTCATTAAATATTCAAGGTTACATAAAGCAGATCTGCCCTAAAGGGTGTGGTTATCAAAGAACAAGAACATCATTGGCCAATCGCGACAATTATGTAATACAATAGTGCACAATAATAGTCAAAATAAATAACTGGCAGTGTTTGAAATTTCCTCTGCAGGTTGTCTAAAAACATTAAATAAAACAGAATTAAACTTAGTAGAGTTTTATGATTTTTTTTTTTAACCTTAAAGCCCCAATGTGTAATATTTGACCAATAGATGGCGCTGTGTTGTCTGGTACGAACGAGGGCCAGTGCCACAGAGCACAGTATTGCAGCAATTTGCCAGACCAAAATGGCGGCAACCTTAAGAAGAATTCCACTATGTAAAAGAAATACACATTTTTCACCCTGTGAATTTTTTGTAAAAATTAACATTGGTAGGATAGTTCAAGTATTTTTGTTTAGTATTCAAATCAATGTTTTTTTTAGTTTTTTTTAATGAATGAAGGTTTTTTTGTACAGCTGGGAGGCACTGAGTATTACACGCTGTCCCTTTTAATGATTTTTCCCAAATTGGCAGCATAAAGTTTTTATTATCATTGTGGTCACAGGGATCAGGTGCTGATACTGGGTAATTATTTTGGTTAAAATTGTTCATATGATTTTGGATTTTGCTGTATTTTCAACCATTTTTTCCAATTTTACGGTATTTTTATTTTGTTAATTGGTTTTGAAAAATAATGCAGTATGATGCCTACTATGAGCAAAGAAAATCTGTTTTGCTGTAAATTTGGATTTTACTTAACTTTAACCTGGTTTTCATGGTTAATTATTTTTGTATCCTGTATTTCTAAAAAAAAATAAATAAAAGAAAATACTTAAAATGAGCAAATACTATCTGCCAGTGGAACAAAAGCATTTTTTCTTTCTTCCTTTTTTTTATAATTAAAATTAGCAAGATTCAGTGCAAGAATTGAACTTTTTTTTATTTGTTTTACTTTTTTATTTGTATGCAATACTTAAAGGTTTCATAAAAAAAAAACAGTTTGTTGAATATATGCTACGACCTTGTCAGAGATAACTAATTTATATAAAAAAAAAAAGTTGTAACCTGCTCCCACCTACTGCTATGGATAAATGTTAGTTACTCGATCGATCACTGAAAGAAAGTATTGATACTTAACAATGACATTCTTTTTTTGCCAAGACAAAATTGGGGCAATTTCCTGCGGCACACTGGTGTCCCCCTGGTTTAAAACCACTGAACTAGGCAATGTTATAGCATGTGAATACTGAATAAATTATTTTCAAGTATTATAAAGTTTCAAGAAATGATAGAAGAAGATCAAAAATATATTTTACAGCTAAAGATGTTTTGGTATATTCGTTCACAAAACAAATCAAATTTGTCAAAGGCCAACGAAGGCGACGGCGACGATACAGACCTTCAGATTTTCTGCGTGTCCTGCAGCCATCCGGTCAATCCCAAGGTAGCACTAAGACACATGGAGCGCTGTTACGCAAAGGTGGGTAATTTCGGCCGTCCGTTGCCAACCCCATCAACTTCACAGCTTAACCACAATTCACCTTTGTTCCAACAGTACGAAAGCCAGACTTCTTTTGGGTCCATGTATCCCACGCGCATTGAAGGGTGAGCACACCAGGCCGCTGTTGCACACATTTGCATCGTTATCCCTTGTTGCCGTCATGTAACTGCTGTAGCATGTCTATAGCATTTTTATCTCGTGTTTAGAATGAAATCGTTTTAGGATTTCTTAGTGCCGATTGCAGTTACCTCAAGATACTAAAAAAGGATGCCAAATATCCACTATAAAGAAACGATCATAAGGAGCTACACTTTTATTAATTAAATTGCGGTTCATTGATTTGATGAGGAATTACTGATTTGGTCAAAATCACAACTACATTTATTCAAGCGAAATTCAATAATCAAACATTTCAACAGAATGGCAATTGGAATGTGATGGACTACAAAAAATGGTGGGTTACCCCTATGTTCCGGTCAGGGGCCTCTGCTCTGAAAATGCTGGTCTACTAATGATCCCAAGAGCCAAGAAGAGAACCGCAGGTTCGAAAGCGTTCTCCATTCAGGTTTTGATGTTGTGGAATGCTCTGCCCCCTGAGATCCAATCTGCAACTTCAGTGAAACTGTTTAAATCTAGGCTTAAACACTTCTATTCTATACCTTATGAATGACCTTTATTTCATGTTGACAATATCTGTATTATTTGTTATTGCAACATCCATTGCAGCCTGGTCATCCTGGCCTCATGTGCGGTCCCTTCTCAAGGTTTTATTTTCCTCATGTTGAGGTTTTTGAGTTTTTCCTTGCCCTCATGTAGCTTTTAGATCAGAGGATGGTGTAATAATAGTCTGTGGTTTGCAATAATATGTGGTCTGTGCAGCCCTTTAAGACTCCTTGTGATTAAGGGCTATACAGATAAACGTGACTTGACTTATATTGTGAAAAGTGAAAATAGATAATGAAAGTAATAAGCAGAGATTTTTTAATGGACTGTTTGAAACGTTTGACCAGCAGCACCAAATTGCCAGTTTTTTTGGGGTGCACCATGGTTTCTTGTCTGAGGGAGGGAGAGTTTTAGCTGCATCGGTGTGGTTTGCTCTGAGAGCAAGGCGCGTGAGATGGAGACTCGTCTTTGAAATGTTTTTCGTGAGCATTGGTGTTTGCGGTCATGGTGTCCTGGCATAAAGAGCGAGGCGGTGCTCGCCATTTGCTTTTAAAGCGACCTTGTGTCAGCGACCCCTGGAAGCAGGTGGTTCAAACCTGCAAGAAGACTTCCTCTCAAAGTGAGGTACTTGACAGACGATATAGGCATGAATCATGAAACATAACACAAACAGAAATCACCAATCTTGTGATTACATACTAACACCTAAGTGATTAGTATCTTTATTATAAATCTGTCTAGGTATTTGATTTTCTTGATAAAAACTGGTACTTTGTTGTTCGGATGCGGAATTGTGGACAACTGGTGTGCATTTTTGAAACAATCCTTCTGGAGCGTAGAGAAACGGGTGTAGAACAGTCGATCAAGGGGCATAAGTACCCCAATAAATAAGCGGCATAGTTTCTTCTTTTGGACAATCTATCGGACGTTGGAGTCAAGTCAAGTCAAGTCATTTTTATTTGTATAGCCCTTAATCACAATTAGTCTCTAAGGGCTTCACAAGTTATTACATATAAGATTAGGTTACTCGTATGCTATAGAGTAGAAGTGAGTTTTAAGCCTAGATTTAAACATTTCCACCGAGGTTGCAGATCGGATCTCAGGGGGAAGAGCAGGGGGGTTTCCATGCATTCTAGTTGCAAGGCATCACACATGCTTGCCAACTTCAGCACAACAGAGCAGCCGCAGCAAATGCAACCTACATATAACACCTGTGACAGTCTTTATACCCTAAGTAACACAGGCTAAGGTGAGGGAATAATAACATTTTCCTCAATTGATATTATTCCCAAGTGTTCAACTTTGATTGTTTTTTGTATTTTTTAATACAATTCAATTTAGTTCAATGTGATATTGTGTGTTTATTGAAAAAATATTCTTAAACATAAATGACAACATTTAGATGTAAATATATTTGCACATGTATCAATGGTACTGTGAGAAGAAATTCAAATTAAAGAAAAATTAAATAACTGGGAAACAATGAATTAAAATAACTTGTGTTTTTAGGAAACAAGACCGGGTACTCTGAATTTTAAAACTAAGCTTGGAGCTTTTTAACCCGGTCCGCTGAACGAAAAATGGTAAAAATAAAATGACGATGTATGCATAACAAGCATAATGGCCAAGTGTGGCCATTGCCGGGCATTTTACTTGGGCAAGGTTGTTGGTACCGTGGTTTGTTGAAAAATTGTCCGGGAGCCATAAGGCTGCATGTAGCTCCAGAGACACCTGTAAACGAAAGCAGATGTTTATCGATTTTGTTGGTATCTATTGGGTGTTCCTTGACATGAAACCTAACTAAAGACACTCCCAGGGCCTAAAGTATAACTGTGTAAATATTCACAAAATATAAGCTACATACGAACACACACGCACACTAATCGTGATTTATAAATAACTTTAGATAGATAGAAAATATTAAATGTAATTTTTTTTTGGGTGACAGCTACAAAAATACTACTACAGAAATAGTACAAAAACTCTACAATTGTACTACAACATTATACACAAATTTAGTGCTCAAAAACAGGGACCTAAAATATTAGTTTGCTTTTATTATAAAAAGAAAAACAAACACTGCAAAAATACATCTATAGAAATACTACAATATGACTACAAAACTAAAACAACCTATCAAATTTAGTGCTTTATTTTGCATTAATTCTGAGTGTTCCGAAACCAAAGAAATGTATATTCATTAATAAATACAAATTAGAAAATTGGATGCCTCTCCAGGTCTCTGGCTAATAGTTTGCCCAAGTTTGTCATACCCAAGCTACTTATTATAAATATTTTATTTCACAAAACAACTAAAATTTGACACTTGTTAAACTGTCATTGTAGTAATGCATTGTCCATGCTTGACATTTTCTAATCGTACTGAAACGCTCCTCATGTCACATAGGGCGACACGCCTGTTCTGCGACGTCTACAACCCTCAGAGCAAAACCTACTGCAAGCGGCTACAAGTACTGTGTCCGGAACACTCCAGGGATCCAAAGGTTTGTTTGGTTTCTAAATGTTTTTTTCCCCCTCATGGAATTTTAATTGCAATTAATATTTATTCGGCTCAAACATAAATCATAATAAATGTGTATCCCTTCTCTTTTGCTGTTAACTCTTGCCATCCAGGTGGCAGCAGACGAGGTGTGCGGCTGCCCTCTCGTCAAAGATGTCTTTGAGCCCACCGGCGATTTCTGTCGCGTCTCTAAGAGAAAGTGCAACAAACACTACTGCTGGGAGAAGCTGCGGCGTGCCGAGGTGGATCTAGAGAGAGTCCGAGTGGTACGTCATGGGGGAATATGGGACAATGCCATCCCAAAAAAAAAATGTTTTAAAGGTATTCCCAAACAGATTTTATTTCAGTTAGGCACAGATCGTGTAGTGACCCATGTGGTGTGTTTTCTCTAGAGCTGTGACGCCATTGAAGGAACACAACACTGTAAAACTGGTGAATCCCATTAACACAGTATGTAAGGCAGCTCCAAAAAAGACAGTGATTGTTGTGAACAGCGATTATGCTCATCCCTTCTTGGGGAAATTGAAACTTTGCGTATCCTTTCACTGGGGTTCTAGTGACTATTTTGTCCTAATTACGTCCTTCGACATCCAAAAGCTGCGTGGGGTAAGTTTACCTGCCACTATTAAAGCGTGCTTTCCTTGTTTGCCTTCGCCTCCTTTTAGATAAGCGATTCTGGCTTTTTTTTTTTCTCTCTGCATGTGTCGCGGTTGGTTTAATATGTCCAACCAGCTCCACATTAGCGTTACGGCTGCCGATAACTTTCCTGTTTAGTTTGCTCCCGGTTGGCGCTCGTTGGCTGCCTGGTGTTAGCGCCGGTTTTGCTGTGTCCTTGTTTTATTCCCAGCTGGCTTCGCATTTGTTGCCGTAGCCATTGCCACCTTTTGTTCTTGGTTCCCGGTCAGCCTGGCTACTTTTGGTTGCCCAGCCTTGTGTTTTTCCACCCAGGCTGGGGCTGCTTTTCATTGATCGGTCCCAGTTAGCCCCCCATTGCCGGATTTTTGTGTGTTTTGTTTTACAGTAGGCCATTTTAGCTGTTTGCCCTACTGCATCCACCTGGACACAACGTCTAGGCATTCTTCACAAAAACGACCAAAACTTGTCCTAAAACACTCTTATCCTCTTCGACTAGCACGTAAAACGGTATGGCGTCTGTCTTGCTTGGGTGCTGGTGTTCCTCCGATGACGTCACAGCTCAGGATGACAAAGTCAAGGCATGCAGTCTTCAATATGCATTATCTCAGAAAATAATTGAATGTTTAAGAATTTGGGAATACCTTTACGGGTTTGAGGACTTATGAAGAATTGAGTTGTTTTACATCCTTCCCTTATTTATGTTTGTTTCGCCAGTGGTACAAACTGGACGAGCTGTTTGAGCAGGAGAGAAACCTGCGGGCAGCCATGACCAACCGGGCGGGTCTGCTGGCTCTCATGCTGCACCAAACCATCCAGCACGACCCAGTAACTACAGACCTGCGCTCTGTCAAAGAACGCTAGCTTTTCTCTTCAACCTGTGCGCTTCAACAAATCTTTGGGGACATGATGTATTTTAAAGTGATTGATCACACACGATTTAAGGTTATCATTTCACCATGTTTTTTTTTTTTATACCATTGTGATAATGCATTTCTTCACTATTTTTGTACTTTTGTTCCTTTTTATGTGGCAGTTAATGTGTATATAAATATTTTAAAATTGATACATTTCTGATACATTCTATTGGGAAGCAAATACAAAAAATAGCTGTTTGAAAAGTGTGAGCACCCTATATCATAAAAGATTTTATTTTTATAAATACTTGTTGTTCAGATCAGCAATTTCAGTTGAATATGTTTGGAAAGTGTGATGAAGTGTATATGTGCAATAATAAATAAATGTAGGCAGGTTTATATATTTTTGGGTCCCCAACAGAAAAATGACATCAATATTTAGTAAATCCTCCTTTTGCTGGGATATCACCCTCCAGACCCTTCCTGTAGCATCCAATGAAGGTCTGAATTCTCGATGAATGTAATTCTGACCATTCTTCTTTACATAACATCTCCAAGTTCAGTCAGACTGTGTAATTGATTCTTGATCACTGTAAGTATCTGACTATACTGACCTAAATCTATGCTGCCTTTGACTTTTAACAAGATTGCCAGTACCTGTGCTGGCCACAAAGCCGAATGTAACCATAACCTAATTTTACTGTGGGTAGCTGTTTGTCTTCAAATGATGTGCTCTTCTTCCACCATGCACACCACTCCTTGTTATGTACAAATGACTCAATTTTAGTTTAACCCCTTAATGTTCCCAGTCAAGACTTTTGATGTTTAAGTAAAAAAAGAACGGTAGATTGATTTTTTTCAAGTGCAAGGTGTTTTTAAGGGGCGAAAAGTCTTACACATAAAGTGGGAGTGTAAGCATGTATGCAATTACAGTGGGGCAAATAATGATTTAGTCAAGCACCAACTGTGCAAGCTATCCTACTTGCAAAGATTAGAGAGGTAATTGTAAATATGGGTAAACGTCAACCATGAGAGACAGAATGTGGAAAAAAACAAAGAAACTTTTTGTTGGTTTTATTTTTAAATAAGCTCATGTTTTAACTCATTATTGGTATAGTACCCAGTTGTCCTCAACTTCAGTCAGTCACACTCCAAGCTCCACTACGGCCTAGGCCAAAGAGTTGTCAAAGAAAGACTGAATCTGCAATAGGTGAAACACTTGGTGCAATTATTAAAAAACATACAAGCCCACTGATAATCTCCCTCGACTGGGGCTCCATGCAAGATTTCACCCTTGTGGTGTCAAAATGATAACAAAGAATAGTGAGCAAAAATCCCAGAACTAGTGAATGACCTACAGAGAGCCCGGACCACAGTAACACAGGTTACTATCAGTAATACAATGCGCCGCCAGGGACTCAAATCCTGCACTGCCAGACGTGTGCCCCTGCTGAAGCTAGTACCCGCTCAGGTTGCTGCGCTTCACTTGAGAGTATATTAGTATTCTACTAATATTTTGTGGTCCACAGTATCAAAGGCAGTGCTGAGATACAGCAGCAGCATGAACTGTGACGAGGTGATGGAATATTTCACAGCACCTGGGCTCGAATGGAGAACGCTCTCGAACCTACAGAATTCTTTTTGGATCTAGCATTTTCTGAGCAGAGGCTCAGAGCAAAAACAAAAAAAATATATTTTTAATCAGCAAAATTCTGAGCAAGACTTATACATAACTTTATATTTTTGTATTTTTTCGCAGGTAAATCTTAAACAGTGTAATCAAAAACAAGTTATAAAACAAGTTTTTAAATATACTGTACTACCTCATGGGCTGATCATTAGTGTGTAAAAAGAAATAAGTAGTTTTCTGCAGACTACTGATATGTATGAATGTTAGTTAATCAACTGATCACTGGAAGAAAGCAACAATATTGAGAAATTGCATACTTTTTTTCCGAATAGTGCATTATTTTCTGCGGCACACTAAACAAAGTCTCATGGCATACTGGTGTGGCCAGGGACATTGTTTGAAAAATAAAAAAAAACCTTACAGAATAGACAATAGACTCGGTGGCCCAACGGTAGGGTGAGTAATTCTTAATATATATATTATTTATGTATGTGTTTAGTCATATGAAATGTATGAGCATATATTGTATATACTTCCTAGAAGTTCCTTTGAAAAATCAGAAAAGGTTTTGCTGTAATAGTTTATTGTATAACGTTTTTAGACCAAAATAACAAATGTTCTCTTTCTGTAGTATTCTCCATTGTTTATATATAAAACTTTATTGGTATAATGAAGTATAATTTTACGTCAGTCGACACTTAGTACTTGACAATACTGTACATTAATTACGCTTGATAAAAGCAATGCAGTCCTATCGTCTTTGCCTGGTATAACTTGTTGCATACTGTTTCTCCGCCCACTAGGTGGCAAAAAAACATGGCATCCTCGCCGTGTCTTTTCCCAAATGATTGACGAAGAAGAAGTACCCCTCCCCCTTTATCCAAACCGGAGCCTAAGGAATAATTTGATACTCGAAGTCGGTCCGACATTATTGTTTATTCATTTGTAAAAATTCCGATTGATACAGCATCGTCAGACATACTCGAGCAGTATACTCATGTAAGTAATGGTTTCAAACGTTAACTTTAGAACAAACCTGTTTAGTGGCACGTACTCGTTAAGTGAGCTAACAGGTTGCCAAGGCAACGCAAGCCAGATGACATGTCACATCTGAATTTCTTCTGTTTCTTAAATATATTGTTAATTTTGGTTGTGGTTAGAATTGTTAAGTCACACGCTGATTGTTGTTATTTTATTGTGCATTCGTGTGTGTTGTAATAATCTAATCTCATCTCATTAGCTGCACCGCTTATCCTCAGTAGGGACGCGGGGGTGCTGGAGCCCATCCCAGCAATCATCGGGCAGTGGGCAGGGGACACCCTGAACTAGTTGCCAGCCAATCGCAGGGCTGTTGTAATAATAATAATAATTTTAAAACATATCTGTCACTTGCTCTGTCTAACCTTACTCGTGCATTAATTCTCTAGTCAGCTCTTTGGCCACATTCAACGCAACCCCAACATCGTAGCAAATGGCGTTAGTTTTACCATCGGTTTGGCCCACTACCATTTAGATTTCTCTAGTGGTAAAATGAACTCAGAACAGCGAGAATGATAGGAGTTAGGTACGATGGAGAGCGGAAAGGTGCTAGTTGGAGCCCAAAATGCCAGGAAAAGAAAAAATAAACGCGTTAAAAGAAGGACTGTTATCGTTCAATTCACTCATCTTGCACTTTTTACCTGTCATCGGTGTGTACTTGGTTGTGTTGTGCTACGTGTTTGCAGAAGTTAACAGTTAGGTAGCTATTCTCACTCGAATAAGCTTATCGTGAGGGGAATTCCGTCTCTTTTTCAGCTCGGCTCATCTTTCTTGGCTCCCACAACCCTCTTCACGTTGTTTTTGTTGCTTTTATTTATTATAAATAGTATGTATCATTATGCATACAATTTCTTTTAAGCGACAAATAAAGCTGCAATGAAAAAGAGACAATAAAAAACAAAACAACAGAAAAAAGAAAGGCAAAAAGAAAGACATAGTAAACCAAAAATATACACGGAAAATGAGCAAAGGGAAAGAAAAGTAGGAAACAAATGGGAAAAAGAGGAAAATGCTAGAAAAAAAAAAAAAAAAAAGTAAAATAGAAAAGTAGCTCCTCTCACAAGGTAAACCCACAGATGCTGTCATAGGGCTGTTTTTTTAATACAGCATCTCCTATTTCTCCTGATTAAATTCTATTCAATGTTAATATCTGTAGTCACTGCTAATGGTGAACATCAAGAACCCAGATGATCCTGTATGAAGTCAGTCAACATTTCACGCGATGGAGCAGTACTGCATCTTGGGTCGTATAGGCGAAGGCGCTCATGGCATCGTGTTCAAGGCCAAACACGTGGAGGTGATGTTATTGAAATATCCTCCATGGACTCACTGGATTTCAAATTTAACAAAACTGTTTCAAGCAGACAGGAGAGACGGTGGCCCTTAAGAAGGTGGCTTTAAGACGGCTTGAGGACTCCATTCCCAACCAAGCTTTGCGGGAGATCAAGGCCTTGCAGGAGATTGAAGACAATCAGCATGTGAGTTCCATTTTAGTCTCGCATTGTGGTCGAGCTGAGACCACTGTCCTAGAATTTTTTGTTGCATAAAGCGAGAAAATACTGGACCACTTAAAAATACAGTAATCCCTTTGTTATTGCGGTTATTGGAGACCAGAGCCCCCCTCAAAAAGTGAAAATCGTAGCCTTGCACTTTCATAAAAGGCCCTAAGTGTCAAACATACAGTGCATCCGGAAAGTATTCACAGCGCTTCACTTTTTCCACATTTTGTTATGTTACAGCCTCATTCCAAATTGTATTAATTTTATCTTATCTCAAAATTCTACACAAAATACTCCATTATAACAATGTGAAAAAGTTTTTTTTTAACCTGTTTTGAATTTATTAAAAATGGAAAACTAAGAAATCACATTTACATAAGTATTCACAGCCTTTGCCATGAAGCTCAAAATTGAGCTCAGGTGCATCTTTTTTCCACTGATCATCCTGGAGATCTTTCTACAGCTTAATTTGAGTCCACCTGCAGTAAATTCAGTTGATTGGACATGATTTGGAAAGGCACACACCTGTCTATATAAGGTCCCACAGTTGAGTGTGCATGTCAGAGCACAAACACCAAGCATGAAGTCAAAAGAACTGTCTGTAGACCTGCGAAACAGGATTGTCTTGAGGCACAAATCTGGGGAAGGATACAGAAAAATTTCTGCTGCTTTGAAGGTCCCAATGAGCACAGTGGCCTCCATTATTCGTTAATGGAAGACATTTGGAACCACCAGGACTCTTCCTAGAGCTGGCCGGCCTTCTAAACTGAGCGATCGGGGAAGAAGGGCCTAAGTCAGGGAGGTGACCAAGAACCCGATGGTCACTCTGTCAGAGCTCCAGCGTTCCTCTGTGGAGAGAGGAGAGCCTTCCAGAAGGACAACCATCTCTGCAGCAATCCACCAATCAGGCCTGTATGGTAGAGTGGCCAGACGAAAGCCACTCCTTAGTAAAAGGAACATGAAAGCCCGTCTGGAATTTGCCAAAAAGCACCTGAATGACTCTCAGACCATGAGAAACAAAATTATCTGGTCTGATGAGACAAAGATTGAACTCTTTGGTGTGAATGCCAGGCGCCATGTTTGGAGGAAACCAGGCACCACTTATCACCAGGCCAATACCATCCCTACAGTGAAGCATGGTGGTGGCAGCATCATGCTGTGGGGATGTTTTTCAGCAGCAGGAACTGGCAGACTAGTCAGGATAGAAGGAAAAATGAATGCAGTAATATATAGAGATATCCTGGATGAAAACCTGCTCCAGAGCGCTCTTGACCTCAGGCTGGGGCGAAGGTTCATTTTTCAGCAGGACAACGACCCAAAGCACACAGCCGAGATCTCAAAAGATTGGCTTCAGAACCACTCCGTAAATGTCCTGGAGTGGCCCAGCCAGAGTCCAGACTTGAATCCGATCGAACATCTCTGGAGAGATCTGAAAATGGCTGTGCACAAACGTCTCCCATCCAACCTGATTGAGCTTGAGACTTATTGCAAAGAAGAATGGGCAAAACTGCCTAAAGATAGGTGTGCTAAACTTGTGGGATCATATTCAAAAAGACTTGAGGCTGTATTTGCTGCCAAAGGTGGATAAACAAAGTATTAAGCAAGGGCTGTGAATACTTATGTAAATGTGATTTCTTAGTTAAAAAAAGTTAAAAAAACACTTTTTCACATTGTCATAATGGAGTATTTTGTGTAGAATTTTGAGATAAGAGATTAAATTAATACAATTTGGAATGAGGCTGTAACATAACAATATGTGGAAAAAGTGAAGCTCTGTGAATACTTTTCGGATGCACTGTACCTCGAGACATACCATACATACTAAACATACCAGCTCGGTAGGCTAGATGGTAGGGCGCCCGCACTGAGACTGGGAGGTCGCTGGTTCGAACCTCGGCCGTGTCATACTTACAACATTGGTACTCATTGCCTCCCTGCTTGGCGCTCAAGCATTAAGGGTTGGAATTGGGGGGTTTGGTCACCTAATGACTATAAATGGCTGCGCCCTGTTTGGCTGCGGCTGCATCGGCTCGCTACAGTTTATCTGTACGGGTCAGGTGTATCGACATTTCGTTTTGTGTGCATTGTTACAAAGAATGACAAGTAAATTCTATTCTATTCTATTATGTCATTACCAACTGTGAGTATATAACTGTAACAAAAAAAAAGAACCTATAGATCTACAAATAAAAACACAGAGAACAGAATAGAATGAATGAATGGTCTTTATTGTCATTATACAAAAGTGCAACAAAATTGGAGGGATTCTCCTTTCAGTGCCTGAAAGCAATTTAGAGGGCAGCTGGCTAGCTGCACGCTAGCATTAGGACTCCTCGGATTAAGCCTGATCTACACGATAATTAAAACATGACTCTCGGTAATGTTGCAGTTTCCCATGAGTTGTAGCTCCAGGTCATGAGTTTCTTGGGTAATGGATCTGGTGTTTGTGAGATACAGGGGTAGCTTAAGAGAATGGTTAGCCTAGCCATAGCAGTAGCCTGGACCTGCAGCCTCGCTGTCTTCTTTCCTGACACCGCTTCAGTCCTGGATCAGATAGCAGTCCACAGAGCACCCGCTGGTGATCACCATTTCTTTGCGCTCTTCTGAATATCCTCAGAGTCTAATTGAAGTGATTAAATTTGTTTCAATGTAACGAGCTTGCAGTTTGTTTTGGGTAAGTAATGAATTGAAATGATCTAAATTTATATAGCGCTTCATAAAGCGCTTTACAGTGTGCTTCACATTTCCCAATAGCGGCCGTCCAGCCATGTAAGGCCCTAACCTGCATATTGGGGTATTAAGGGTTCAGTGTCTTACCCAAGGACACTTCGACATGTAACACGGAGGAGCCGGGATTCGAACTGCGATGTCTTGATCCCAAGACGAGCGCTCTACCTCCTGAGCCACTGCCACCCCTTGTTCACCCCTGGATACATTGACTCAATATAGTCAATGTATCCAGGGGTGGATAGTATACACCAGCCTATCACGGTCACAGGCACAGGCAGTCATGCCCACCCAATACTTAAAACCCTCCCTAACCTATCCCGTGATAGCATTTGTTGTGTCTCAGAACACAATACACAATGCATTGAAATCAATGACAATAAAGACAATTCAATTCAAAGCAGTGAACCAGCGATAATCAAAACCACAAAGTAGCGAGGGGTCTCTGTATAATTATTCGAACAATCTCAACTCCTCAGGTGGTGAGGCTCAAAGACGTCTTCCCCCATGGCACCGGTTTCATCCTGGTCTTTGACTTCATGCTGTCCGACCTCTCTGAGGTCATCCGCAACTCTCTGCGACCTCTGACCCCAGCGCAGGTCAAAAGTTACATGTTGATGCTGCTTAAGGGCGTAGCCTTCCTTCACGACAACAACATCATGCACCGGGTAAGCGCCATCTACAATCAGATAGCCCTAAGCGATGTGACCTTCAAATGGGAAAACGTTTTTTAGATAAACTATAAATTGATAACATTTATTCATCGCCCAATATTACTCCAAGTCGATCGGCTGTGCCCGCCTCTTGCCACGCCTCGTTTTCTGCCTCCAGGACCTGAAACCTGCCAACCTTCTCATGAGCTCGTCGGGACACCTTAAGATTGCAGATTTTGGTCTGGCCCGCCTCTTCAGCCAGGAAAAGGATCGACTGTACAGTCACCAGGTGGCCACAAGGTGAGGCGCTTTGTAACCCACCTCCTTTAATTATCAAACCTTTCTTAAAAAAATGAAATATTCACACCGCTCTGTGTCTAGGTGGTATCGCGCACCTGAGTTGCTTTACGGAGCCAAGAAGTACGATGAGGGTGTCGACCTCTGGTATGGAAATGATTCATTGTAGTTTACACTTACCTGTACTTAGTTAAACTGAGGTGACATGGTGGTAAGCATGGCTTCCTCCAGTTAAGGGTCATGGGTTCAATTCCAATTCTGTAGTTCGCTTGTTCTCCCCGTGCCAGAGTAGGTTTCCTCAGAGAATTTCTCACACGTTCAAAACCACGCATGGCAGGTCATTTGGCATTTCAAAATTGTCCATAGGCATGAGCGTTTCAGTGAATGGTTGTGTGTCACTGTGGCTCTTAGGACTGGTCGACAATCCAAGGAGTCCCCCTCCCCCTTGCCCAATGCCAGTTCCAACACCCCTGCAACTGTAATGTTGATGAGCAGCTGGAAAAGGAAACGAAGGAGTGCTTAAATTGACAACATTTAGATTTTGTATCACTTTTTGGTGATGTTCCAGACTGAGTCACACTGCGGCTGAGTGGTTAGCGTGTCCGCGGCACAGTCCTGAGATTATGGGATCAAATCCAGTTACCAGCCTTTAGCTACCAGCGGAGTTTGCATGTTCTTTCCGTGCTTGCATGGGTTTCTCTGGCCACTCCGGTTTCCTCCCACATTCCAAAAACATGCAGGCGAGGTTAATTGGCCGGTCCAAATTGACCCTAGGTGTGAATAAGCGAGTGAGTTGTCTTTTTGTGTAGACTTATGTGCTAATGGGCAACTCAGATGCTAAAGTGATGTACTCTACAGTATTTTTTCTCCTATACGGCTCATTTCTGCTCGCCAAGGACCTGTCTCTTCTAACCTTGCGAAAAAAATGGTAATTAGGACTCATCGATCGAAACTTTAATACAAATAATAAAAACTACGAATCCCGTTTTGCACGCATGAATATTTACACAGTTGTACTTTAGGGTTAGGGTTTTTAGCAAGGTTTTCTGTCGAGGAACCCCCAATAGATTCCAACAATATCGATAAACATCTGCTTTCATATACAAGGGACTCTGGAGCTGCGGGAAGCTGTATGGCACTCCTTAGTGGGTCCCTACCACTTTTTCAACAAACCACGGCCCCAACAACCTCGCCCAAGTAGAATGCCCTGCAATTCCAAGCCCCGCAACCCCGGGTCATTATGCTTGATTAGAATAACAAGACACCGTGTGTTTGTTTGCTTTGCAGGGCAGTGGGTTGTATCTTCGGTGAGCTGCTCAACTCGTCTCCTCTGTTCCCTGGGGAGAATGACATCGAACAGCTATGTTGTGTCCTCAGGGTGCTTGGGACACCCACCGAGGACACCTGGCCTGTAAGTTAAGTCATGTTTATTTGTAAAGCTTTCAATGGGCTGCGCAGATATCCAGTACAACATCCCTTGATCTGAAATGTACATGAAGCAAGAAAGAACCTAAGCGTGAGAAGGGGCCACACATGATTTAATCCCCCCCTTTCTGGATGGTTCTAGGGCATCAATGGACAGTAAAAAGTCCTCATCAACAATACATATAGGGAATGAGAGAATGTCCAGTTGACAGCTTCCTGCCCTAAAATCTTGGCTGATGCAGCAGGTTTTAGATGATGGCGTACATAAGGTCCAAGTGTCGGTATGATGGCTTGGAACCATTGCAACATCTATGTTCATTCTGCTCCCTCAAGGACAAGAAGGAAATAGTATGAAGTCAACAACACTCAAAGCTGTAAAATAGTATATCTAAAGCATAGATTTGAACACAAGTTGCAGGTTGTATCCCAGAGGGTAGAGCATTGCACAGCACCGGGGCCCAAATGGAGAATACTCTTGAACTTGCGGATTTCTTTTTTGGCTCTCGAAATCACCAGTAGACCAGCATTTTGGACGTGAAGGCTCCGAGCAGGAACATAGTGGGCAATTATATAATAAAGATAAAGGGAAGTATGTCCGTCCAAATTTTGTATGTTACTAACCTTAAATCACATTTTAACTGTCAGGGAGCCAGTACAGGTCAGCTAAAATCAGGGTAATATATATGCTACACACACATTCCAAATTCACAAGACACAAAAAACACACAGACTCAGAGCAGGGCACCATGTATTCAAACATTGCTCCATTTCACTGCAGGAGATGAAAGAGCTGCCAGACTACAACAAGATCACCTTCAAGGAAAATCCCGCCATCCCATTGGAAGAGATTGTTCCCGATTCCTCCGCCGACGCGATCAGCCTGCTCTCCAACTTCTTGGTCTACCCATCCAAGCGGCGATGCCCGGCCCATAAGGTACGAGACGAAGGATCGAGTACAAACCCACCGGCGGGAGATGAGCAAACTTAACTGGACGCATGGAATTGCCCGCAGGCCCTCCTCCACCCGTACTTCTTCAGCCCGCCTCTTCCTGCCCACCACTCAGAACTTCCAATCCCTCAGAGAGGAGCCGGGCATCTTCTTCACCCACGGCTGCAGGCGGGATCGGCTGACTTCTCAGTGGACCTCCCTCTGAAGAACAGCTTGGTGCAGCCTGCGCTGCTGAGAAAACACGCTTCCTGCCTGTGATTGGCCAGCCGCCTGAATGGCAGAAGGCTGAAACACAGTGTGGGATTTGTAACTAGAACAAAAACTATAAATGCAGACTTGGACTAGGCATTCAACAGTGTTCCCCTGGGAGCCCTGTGGGCGGTGCTTCGGGAGTATATGGTGCCGGACAGTCTTATCCGGGCTATTTGTTCCCTGTGTGACCAGCAGTGTTGGTAACGCGTAACAAAAAGAACGCATTCCTAGAACGCAATTACTTTCCTCCTTAATTACTACTGTAACGTGTTATTGATCACATTTTGCAACACAACTGTTGTTACAACATGTAGCGCTACTTAGCTATTCATTAAAGGTAGATCATGAATTGAACACTTAAGGCTTGGTGTAGTACAACTGAATTCAGTTGCAGTGACACAGTCTCAAGCACAGGGTATGAGAACACCAAATTTCTATATACTTGCATCTAAGCCGTATTTACAACTATTAAAAAAAAATACTGAAATCAGGTGCATATTTGTTTGTGTGTCACCAGTAGCTAATAATAGGCAGTGCATTGAGAGGAGGCGTAGCTTATACAGGAATAAAAACAATTGGGCAAACTTCAGTACAGAATTTACACTAAAATGTGCTTCATCTTTTCATTTGCAAAACATTTTTCTTCAATATACCATGCCTGGAGGAAAAAAATAAAAGGTCTTGGACGGTACCCAGAAATGGATAAAGAAATGGATATAGAATGTCTCGGCTGCTGGTTTAAAAGCTCTCAAGATTGTACAAGCCATGAAATATGAAGGATTTTCTGCTTCCACGGGTTGGTGAACACATTCTCTTCAAATTATTTTTATATGGCTATTTTAGAGCAGTTTTAGGGGGTCGGCTTCATTGCGATTACATGCGGTAATTTGTAACTAGTTACTTTCACAGTAATGCGTTACTTTTGGGTGACAGTAACATAGGAGGTAACGGAACTACTTTTTAAATTAAGTAACTGTAACCAAGTACTGTTTTCCAGTAACTCACCAAACACCGATGACGCTTCCTGGAGTTTGTTCTGCATTGTTAAAAGTAAAGGCAGCCCTTTGTCACTGATTCTGTTCATGGCTTTAATGGACAGATTTTAGGCACAGCCGTGGTGTAGAAGAGGTCCGGTTTGGGGGCCTCATCATCGCATCTTTGCCTTTTGCAGTTGATCTGGTGTTGTTGGCTTCCTCAAGCAGTGATCTTAAACCCTCATTGGAGCAATTTCCCAGATAAGTGAGAAGTGGGTGGGATGAAGGTCAGCACCTCCAAGTCAGAGACCTCCATTCTCAACCGGAAAAGGATGGCTTGCCTGTTACTGGTTGGGAATGAGATCCTGCCGCAAGTGGAGTAATTCAACTATCTAAGGGTCTTGTTCATGAGCAAGTGTATGATGGAACAGGGGATTGACAGACAGATCGGTGCAGTGTTCGTCGTAATACAGACCGTGCATCGGTCTGTCATGGTGAAGAAGGAACAGAGCTGAAAGGCTAATCGATCTATGTTCCTAACCCTTACCAAGGTCACAAACTGTGCGTCATGACAGAAAGAACAAGATTTTAGATACAAACAGCCGATAAATTTCTCCCCAGGGTGCCTAGGCTCTCCCGTTGAACTAGGGTGAGAAGCCTGGTGAACCCGGATATACTCAGTGTAGAGCTGCTGCTCATCTGCATTGAGACGAGCCTGCTGAAGTGGCTCAGGCATCTGATACAGATGCCTCCTGGACGCCTTCCTGCGAGAGGTGTTCCGGGCATTTCTCACTGCCAGGGATGATATATGACACGATGTTGAGGCTACCTTTCAAGGCTGGCCTGAAAACGCTTTGGCATCCCGTCGAATGAGATGGACAAAGTGGCTTAAGATAAGGAGGTCTCGGCATTCCTGCGGAGGCTGCTGCCCCGATGGTTGGACAGTGTTTGCTTCGGACAGTAAACTTTACCCAGATGACACAAAAAAAAAGAAAAAATGTTTTTCATAATTGGTTTAATAATTTGTTGGAACAGTCCATAATTCTGGTAATAAACATGAAGTGGACATGACGTATATTTCTGAAAAGAAGTTTGCCAGCAGCCACGGCGCCATCTGCTGGGTGAAGGCTGAAGTAAACGAGGCACTTTAGTCAGCAAGCACAGCTGCAGGACATCAGTGCATGCTTGTTGCTATAAAACAGTCATTCCCAATCCAAAAGCTTCAAATGGTCAAACCTCTTTTTTAAAGCTGCTTTGGCTAAAGAGTTAAAAAGTTTTTAAGCAGGTTTAAATCTAACTAAAAAATTGAAGCAGGTACCAAGCTTTCAGTGTCAAAGTAACTTTAAAGCGTTAACTCAGGAGTTGAAACAGATGTAAAGACATTTTAACTCAAATTAAAGTAGCTTTAAAGCTACTTTAACCTGGTTAAAACTCCGAATAATTCAATCTGTTTATGTTAATGCCACTTTAATGCTTTTAAAGCTACAACTGAAGTTAAAAGGGCTTTAAACTCGAGATCACTAAAGCTTTAGTGAAGCTTTGCTATAGAAACGACTGCTTAATACGTTCTTCGTTGACATTGAAATGAAAGGACGTACCGGCAAGATTTTCAAAAAAAAGTATATTTTCATTACAAGCAAGCGATCCCTCTGTTTAACTATATGGTCCTTTCAAACGCACGCATCCAGAAGTACTCAATCTCACAGAGTTAATGCACACAATCCATACTCATAAACTGTACAGGCCTTGCACAAAATCTGTATTAAAAAAACACTTTACAAACTAAACCAAAAAAATGAGCACATGCACAAAAAACTCCAAACACATACAACCAAGCATACTATTATACATGACACGGAACCAATCATACAATTTAGACTCACGCATTCCACACGCACACATGATGGTGTGGGAATATGGCTTATTAGGAGTTCTAAAGGTTTTTTCATCTTGTTACGAGCAAGCAATCAGTCTCTATTACTCTATAATAATTATCATAATTCAATAAGGTCCTTACAGGTTATAAAAATAAAAATGATTGACATGCTTCAATGTTAAGACGTGTCCGTTTTCAAAATTCTCTTCTTTGCATACTTTGTTAGTGGGGCCACGCCTCTTTTTCACCTCATAGTTCAAAGGTAAACCGTGTTGTCCGATCACATGCAGGAAAAGGCCCGTCATAGAGAAAAAAAAGCCCTTAAAAGTCCCCCCACCAGAATATAAGCATAATTTTTTGGCAATGTCCAATTAGAGTGCAAGTCCACCTGCTAAGCCCCGCCCACTGAGGCGACTACCGATTAGAACCTGTGTCAGTCTCCGCGGGCTGGGCTCCAGCCAGAGCAAATCTTGACCCTGTTCCTGCCATGACCCCTTGACTCCCCTCCAATCTGAGGACAAGCTGGCACCTGATTGGCTGGCGCCCGCATTACTGACATCGGATTGGCTGTCAGACGGGTGCTCGTCACGAGGCATCAGGAACGAGAACGCTCCTTGCTGAGGAATTGGCAAGCGTTCTGAATACTTTGCTTCCTCCTGCTCCTGCACTACGGTCTCCTCTCTTGTAGTCCTCCTTCTCTCTCTCTTTTTCATCCTCCTTCTCTCTTCCTCTCGCTCCTTCCTTCTCCTTCTCGCCTCCTCCTCCACAAGATCCAAGTCCAGATCCGGAGGCCCTCCTCCAGCTCGTCCTGGTTCCCCTCGTCTCGATCTTACTTTGGCCCCCCCAGCTCGCTTTCTCCTCTGCGGGCTGTGGCAGGTGGTCGTTGCTGCAACTCTAGTAGGCTCCTGCTCCTCCCTATGTGAGGAGGACGAGGATGATTCTTCCTCAGGGCCTGAAAAAAAGACAGATGAAAATTTCAGCTGAGCTGCTCCAAGCAGAAGCATTTGCATTAGTACTTTGCGCGTTGGGCATCGTGGTATTTATTTAGAAAGTTGGTAATAAAGTGTGTGTGTGAAGTGACTGGAGGTGAATATTCATACATCCGACAGCAAGCGCTAGGCCACACCCACCATAGTAAGGGTAACCATGTATCACAAGAAGAGCAAATATGGTGGCTGAAACAACAACAGCGAGCGACTCTTTAGGGGATATTCCTGATAGCCGTAACATTTCTTCCGGATTGTGCAAACGTATTTCAAAAGTCAGAAAAAAAAAAGTCTTGATTATTTTATGCAGAGGTATATTTATGGCTACAAGGTGTCCAAAGACGCTAAACTTGTAAGGGTGGACGCAAAATGTTGGTGATCCATGAAGCTCCTTGCCAACTACACATAGAAATAGATTCAGATTTGTCAGCTCTGATGGACTCTTACTGCAAATGTAAAGCAGGGTATTAAGGCGTGTCCAGGTTTCTTTACCAAATTAACGCCGCAAGAAGGAGCTACACGTCATGCTGTGGGGCTGATAAGGTGTTGTGTTGTAAGGAATTAGTTGAAATTGTATTTTCCCAGCAGGTTACTGTGTTAAAACGGGGGTTTGCTGTTCAGGTATTCATCTTGATGGTTGATTTTACATATGATAAAAGTAATGAGTCGGTCATTTCTAATGCTTAACACGAAAAGGCAATAGCCTGTCAATCATAGGCGACGCAAGACGTGGGTTCAGACCCATTCTCTGACAGGGAACTTAAGTCTTAAGCACTCTACATTTCAAATGCCTCAGACACATCATTGAACCATTTCGATACAAAACACTGTACAAGCGTGTGGATCACATGTACATTGTCAGATGTATGAATTATCCATCAAAAATTGGAATTATTTTCAACACTGTTTCATCAGTTAGTGCACCCCCCCCCAAAAAAAGAGTTGCCATTTGTTTAAAGATAGTATATAATTCAACTAGAAAAAGGAATAAAGCAGTGACATCAACCAATCCTGGTTTAAAGAATACTTTATTTCTTGTTTGCTCAATGTTGTCTAACTTTAACCTGGATTAATAGATTTTTTTATCAGACATCAGTATCTGAAATAAGACACCCGGGGCGTGCATCTTTTATATCGGACGTACAACTTACAAAACGTCTCCGCCCGCGTGGCCGACAACTTTAAGAAAAAAAAATCTTTCGTTTTTCTTTTTTCTCTTAATTTATTTTTTAAATCAAACATTTGCTTTATTCCGATTTCGAAATCTTTGTTTGAATTTGGAAATTTCGGAATTTCAATTTCTGTTCGTTTGGTAATTTGCATACTCGGCAGCCAATCAGAAGCCTGCATCGCATAACTCCGTGCCTCCGGACTTTCCCGAGCGTTATAAGGTCGTGCATTTTCATATCATTTTCCAAAGTAGACGCACAGAGAACGCCAAAAAATTGGATAAGTGGTTAGGAATCAGGCCAAAACCTCCGCCCCAGAGGAAATATTTAAAAGAAGCTAACAAAATTGATGACGCTACAAAACGTAAACGTACATTAAAATCATCGTGGAAAGAGGAGGTCACGTGGCTTGTAGCAGACGACGTAACGCAAACATTGAATGAATGAAGATGAGTAAATACAGGTACATACTGATGGCAGATGGAAAATAGCAATGTCATATACATGCAATGAATGTTATAAGTAGATTTATAATAAACGTAATTTTAAAGTGTTGTTCTGTTATATATTATGATCATCAATTCTTAATGATTTGCAACAGTGTTTTTTTTTTGTTTTTACAATTAGTCGTCTTATTGTGTTTGAAGTTGTGAAAAATGGGGCAGGCAACTTTATGGCGGGTGTCCGGTAACTTTTTGTCATGAGATTCAGGCACTGCAGACATGCATGGTTTTCAAAGTCTAGTAAGATTTACTACTTACAGTAATTGAATTTACATCCGAGTCTTCCAAAACGCAAAAAATGCATTTTAAAATAAGTAAAGGATTTTGAAAAAAATGTTTAAAATTATGGCTGAAAACTTAATTCCCAGCATTAAAGCTTTAACCTTATAATTAACTCTACAGTTGAAGTTTTACCTTTTGACAGCACACATTATAAATATAATGAGTTCTGTGGAGATTAAAACACTGACGACAATTTAACTCAAAAGTTAAATCTTTAAAGTTGCTTTAACTGTTTAGCAAAAGTTTATAACTGTTGTGCCAAGAGCACTAATGCCGTTGAAACGCTTTACTCGTATAGCTTGAACCTTTGAGGTTAGATATTCAAAGCTGCTTCAACTCTTAGGCTGAAGCTTGAAGTTGATTTAACACTTGCTTTAACTCATGTTAAAGCTTAACCACTGTGTTGAAGAACATTTCAAGTTATATCTCAAAGTTAAAGCATTCAACATTCAAGTTTTGACAATTACATTGTTGCGTGCCATTCATTTGCGGAACAGAGTTTAAAAACAACAAAACTGGTGACGTCATGAATTTTAAGGATGAAGATTGAGCAAAGTGGGGAAGAAAGAGAAGAAACACGCTCAAGGTTACCAACCGCGAGTTTTCTGTGCGTCCGATGACATAGAAGCAAGGCTCGCCCTGTTTGGAGTTGGTCATGCACAGAGAAAGGCTGGACAGCTCCACTAAGGAGGAGGAAGGAGGAAAAAAAAAAGGAGTAGGAAGAAGATAAAGGAGAAGGAAGACAGTCAGTGACTGGAGTGCTCTGATTGGATAAGAGAAGTTAGACTGGGCTCTTTTCTGGGGAATATCGCTTGAAACAGGGCCCCACAAATAGTCCTGATCGCCTCACTGGGCCTTCGCTCAGAAACAAGAAGACATTGGTAAACATAATCACCGTAATCAGGGACATAGCCATTTCCTTTCTTCAGAACCAGGTGAATCCGATGACCTCCTCTACGGATCTGCTCCACCGCTTGACTGTGCGTCATTCCCACTGTGCTGTCACCGTTGATCTCCACCAGCTGGTCTGAAACCTAAGGGGAACAAGCAAAGAGATTCTCTAGAAGGCTACTTGGAGAGAAGAAGAACAACAGTTTGAACCACTTGGTAAAAGGAGAGTCTTGCCATATACACAACAAAGACAATACTATTTTTGTTTTATTTTTTTTCATTTTCAACTACCGTGTCTTCACGACCATAAGGCTTACCGCATACAGTAAAAGGCGCAGTCTTAGTTACGTGTGCCATTGCTGTATGTGATGATAGTTCGAGGCACCCCACCTTAACAAGAAACTTAAAGAAACAGTACATATTATTTGACCACTACATGTTGCAGTATTCTGTTATGTAACCAAAAACGAGTGCTAAAAAGCACAAGTAAGAATGAAAATAAAAAGGACTTAAAGTTTGGGGCGGCAGTAGCTCAGGAGGTAGAGCGATCGTTTTAGGATTAAGGGATCCCAGTTCGAATCCCGGCTTGTCCGTGTTACATGCCGAAGTGTCCTTGGGTAAGACACTGAACCCCCAATAAGCAGGTTAGCAGCCTTACATGGCTGCACAGATCATGGCCGCTATTGGGAAATGTGAAGCACAATGTAAAGCGCTTTGGGAGGTCATTGACTTGAAAAGCGCTATATAAATGCAGATCATTTCATCATTTCATTTCATTTCATTTCAAAGTGTCCATAAACCACCATTTTCTCAATTTTTTTGCTAGGCTTTTTACTAGGTTTTTATTTTTCTAGGTACCCTTAGATGCAAGATGGCAAACAACTATGTCATCTTCCTCTAGGTGAGGCTCATCTTATGTAAAAAAATTAAAACATTCTCAGCCAGTGAGTATTTAAAAACAAGGCACATCCATAACAGTTCATGTATTTTTGCCAAGTATTTAAATCAATATTCAGTTTATTGAATGAATGACTTTTTTACCACCAGGAGGCACTGAATAATACACAGTGTTCCTTTAAGTGCGTCCCTAGCTGATAATGGATTAATTCATTGCTGATTGTTTTATTTCCATATGAATTCGTAATGTTTTTTGTTTTTTGGTGGAAGGAATTTAGAAATACTATATTTGAAAACAGGGGAAGCTTTAATCAGAATTTTTTTTTTTAGTGCCAACCCCAGTTTGGCCCAACCTCAAACAGACCCTCCCTCCGGCGGCCCCCAGGTAAATTGATTTTGAGACCCCTGCTGTATTTAATTCACACACAAGGTTTACCAAACAAGGCGCGGGTTTTATTTATAAGCCGCATGCCGACACTTCATCTTTTAAACGTTCTCATGGTGTCCTCTAGTGAAGTACTAACACTTTTTTAACTTAATCATCAATCGATCATAAATAGGTGTTCCTCATAGTAAAACACACACATAAAAGAAGAACAAGCAGTAAAATACATTCAGGAACAAAACATTTTTCTTTATCGGTAAGCGCCATCAGTCAAATGCATCAAACTCCTCTTCCTCGGTTTAGGATTTGAACAACTGTGCCAAATTTCCGACAAAGGTTTCAGAATTTTCAGTGTCACATTGCGCGCTGTGTGGCTCTTCAGGATTGATTCCCGCTTTTGCGAGAGCTTAAATAACAGTGCCAGCAGATATGTTAGCTCAAGTGTCTACAATCCACCTGTAATAATAGCAATTTTTCTGTGGATACACCAAAAAAGTTATACGTGAGAAGTAATACATGCTAAAAGAAGACAACATGCCTTGGAAAAGCACTGTCGCAATTGAAACCCTGGCATTTTCATTGTCGGAAAGCGAAATGCTGCTCGTGAGTGGCGAGGTGTGGAAAAGAACACAATGTTCTACACCAGCAACATCCCTGTTCATTAATATACAATCACACTTTAACGTTCTCATGGTGTGCTACACTACGTCTGCCTTGCAACAACCACACACACAGTCCGTGCCGTACATTTTGAGGAAAATCTAATCCCTTCATGTGCGTCTTATACTTATGAAAACTTGGTACTTTCGTTCTATCCTGATTGAGATTGTACAAATTAGCCTGAAAAAAGCTTAGTTCCTGTTCAGCAAAATGGACAACCCTTAGCAAGACCCGGTTCATAACATACATTAAAAAAAAAATCAGACAGCCTTTTTTACTGTGCAAGGCCTTTTGGTGCCAAGTCTTGCATGTCTCTTGCTTAGAGCAAACTGTCCAAGCATGCAATTTTGTTGTTGAATTTGCTTAGCAGAGATGGACCAGCTGGCTAATTTCCTTGACAAGGGGAATTTAACCATCTTTTAGACAAGACCATGCAATTTGCTAAGGTAAGCAAAATGTTGTAATGCTGAATTTAAGGTTGGCGCCACCATTGCTAAGCTGGCAGTGGACAGGGAATAGGTGAAGACAGCGAAAAACATAAGAGTTGCCTTATCAAATGAATAGCGAGTGTGTTTTTGTACCTGTATCTTGTTGCTGCATTGGGCTGGTCCCCCATCCATTAAACCCAGCACATAGAGTCCCATGTTGTATTCGCTGCCGCCCCTCAAAGAGAAGCCAAAACCTGTAGGACCTCGTTCCAGATCCACCCTGTAGAACCTAGACTCGTTCTGATAAACGCACACACAAAGCAATTCTTTTTACCGACAGCTAGAAAAGATTTGAGGACATCATTGGATTTTCAGTTATATTTAAAAATTCTTCTAACAAATCATTTGAACTATTGGGATGTAATCTTTTATTTTTTTTGCCCATTTTGAGTGATTAAAAAAAGAAAAAGGACTGGAATACTAATTGCTGTTTTAAAGACTTCTTGTCCTTTTTTCTCATTTTTTGAACAGCTTTTTTTTACATTTATTTGAGAATAACTGTCTAAAAGGTAATGCTTTTTAGTAAGACTTTTTCCTGAAATATTCTTTTAGTTTGTAAATGTGTTTGTCCTTTCAAATTTGCTTGTGTATAGTTAATGCACAAAAAAATACCATCAAATCAATTTTCTGGATATTTGTTTTCAAAGTTGTTTGGGGACAGTACACACATAATAAAAACTATTTTTTAGAAGCTATTCTGTAATACAGACTGTGCAGACACTAGTTACTAACTAAGGAAGGGGACACTATAAATATCAGGCTGACAGTTATGGGAATGTTTAAGTTCCAATATGATGTCTTGGTTTTAGCCCGATAGGAATAATTATAATTCCATTATATTTATAATTATTCCAAATAGAAATAAGATACCAGATAATTAGTCTGTCGCCTGCTGCCATCGAAAAATATTTAATCATCTGACACTATTTATTAGAAAGATTCCAAGCATTTATGTATTAACATTTTCTATTTACGGTACTATTAGCAATACTGGTCTCCTCTCTATCTCTGTCATGTGTGCAAGGGATGTGAGAGCTTAAGATCAGCTGCATGGCTCAGCATCTGTACAAGCTAAGATTTAACACGCTCCTGAGTATTAGTCAGTGCATTGAGATTTGTGAGTTTTGTTTTGAGAACGTTTTTGTCGCACTCTTGCGCATATCTTAATACCAATTTTATTAGTATTAGTATTAGTACTGGTTGATCAAGATTGACAGTTGCGGACACAGGACTCAAACGAGTGTCTTAACCACGGCACAATGAGTTTCTTTTCTGTAGGCTACAAAAAATGTCCCAGCTGATTTTATAAAAATGTAAGAAATTGACAAAAAAAAAAAAGAGTTCCTTTTTATGATTATTCAAGCCTGAGGCTTAAAATCAAGTGCGGCTTGTTCCAAAAATGAGTTTTTGCCTTAAATTTGCACATGCGGCTTTACATCAGGTGCACTGTGTAGTCCTAAATTCACATTACTCAAGCAAAACGTTCTTGAACAAAAAAAGCTGGGTATTAGTTTAGCCAGACTTCGACTGGAGCTAGCTGACAACGGACTTGCTTTTACGTGTCTCATTCACAGTCTCAGACTAGTTAATGATGTCTATTAGCAGTTGAGGAGCTGTTTTTGTAAGGAAGAAATGATTTAATCTTTTCTGTGGGTTCAATTATATTTCATCTTCTATTTGAGTGAAGATGAATAAAATGACCCCTAAATATATTTCATTGGCTTCTGATTTCCTAATCAGTTGGAACCAAATTGTGAACACAAGATCTATGATTTTTCCTTGTGAGGAGAACCTGAGTCCCACTGTGTTCAGGATTTCTTATTTCACTATAAATTAGCTTCTGTAACTAGCACAGACTGTCACATACTCATTTTTTTAATCAAAGATGTTTTACGTCTTTTTTTCTCACTTTTGCCCTTCCTCTGCATCCTTTGGTGAAGTGCTTGTCGATTTCCACATCGGCTGCTTCGGACTCTGCGTTGGACAAAATAAAGTTTCGGTTGGCCTTTTGATTGAAGAATTTTGTCAAGTTAAAGATGTATATCTCACGTGCACGTGGCGTCACGCTGAGCTTGAGCGTGTTCCCCGCTCTCCTTAGGATCTGTGCAAGGTCTCGGTGGTGCAGGGATGCTACCCCTCGACCCTCCACGGCCTCTAGCTGGTCTCCGGGCTGGATGAGGCCACTACGAGCTGCTGGGCTGCCGCGGCGCACCGTCACAAAGCGGTGGGACATCAGGGATTGGGATGGAGCTGGTTAAGACATTTTCAAATTGCATTAATTGGCATCCTTATTTGATAAGTTAATGTACTATTTTTGTTGTTTTTATCATCGCAAACGGTTTCTAAAGCCATAGAATACCTTTTGACCCAGTGTCCATATTGTAGTTTAAAGTCTCTTTCATTCAGTGACATGCAATAAGGGATGGCGGGAGAGGCTGTGCCTCATCATGGAAATGGAACATTTTAAAATTGGCTAAATTCATTCAGTGTTAAAGTTCTTAGTCATATAAATTTACAATTGTAGGGTTTCCTATTTCAACATTATTGAATTTTCATTTTATGAATATTATAAATATAAATAGTATGTAATGTATTACTGTGCTGTGTCCACAGATGTAGAATGAGGCATTTAATTATCTTGGATTATGGCAGGGGGCGATAGTGAGACAGAGAATTCCGATCTGGTGCACACCTTAGCCCCAAACATTATAATTAGTGACTATATTAGCAAAAAAACAGCAAAGCAAGCCATCCAGTAATGCATTCATAATGGATAAGTGCCCATCTCCTGATGCTTTTATTAAAAAAGAGCAGTGCATAAACTTTATTTCTTGAATAAGACAAGACAATAAAACATTTTTTTCTATGCTAGTTTATACATAGTTTTCTTGTCTGCCAATCAAAGAATGAATGAGATGTCAATTCATATATCGGTAAATTTGACTGTGCCTCACCAGAGTCACCTCACAGCGCGACACTGCTTACATTTTGTCCAAATATTTTATATTTACTGTTTAGTATGTTTTTGCTCCAAAGACCTACTTTTTTGTTAAAATGTCTCCGTATCATTCCAAAATTTCCTCTAAAAAATATCCAGTTTTTACACCTTACTTTCATTTTCAGTTAAAATGTCTTCTTTTTCAGTCTTAATGTACATATTTGTGTCCAAAAACTCACATTTTATATCTCAATATCCAGAGCTCGAGCAGCGGAATGTATAATTGAAGAAGCACCAATTACAAACACTGAATTATTCAGACACGCCTCAGATGTGTCACGAAAGCCCGCGAGCCATCTAGACCGTTATTGAGAATTTCCTCTGCGTTTTATATATGGACAAAGTAAATCAGAAAGAACATTGAAAATCTTTTCACTTTCAAATGATTTTTTAAAAAGGTCTTGAGCACAACAAGCTGATAAGCAGAATTGTTTGACATCACAGTGTTAAGGAAATACTAAAGCTGGCAAGCAAAAAGAAGAAACCAAAAATCGAGAGAGTCTGACGTGATAAAGCCTGAGAGTAACATCCGACACGGAACAACTCACAAAGGCTAAAAATAGAACAAAAAAGAACCTTTCTACAGCAAATGTCCAAAGTGTGTTAGCAAATGTCCTTGTACGAAACTAAAACAAGTGTAGCCATTTTACATAACCTGCAGTCATTACTTTGTCATCTGTGGCAATGCTAGGCTAAGCTACAAATATTTTTCTTCCAGTTGTGGTGCCAGGCGAGGATAGCACTTTTGTGCTAAAATAGTAGTTCCTGGCTATTGTAAAGATGTTTGATCCTGATATGTCTGAAACACTTGTGACCTATTTCAATCGTTTGTGCACACTGACAGTGAAACTGGTGTGTTGCACAACCCTAGGCAAGCTCTACACTTCAAAATGTAAATAATGCAATTGTGTTTGAGAGGAAGTCGATTGTGGTAAGGGCAAAGGGGCAGTTAAAACACATGGTAAAGAGCTTGTTTCAATTAGTTTATTTACCATAAGAATCATGGTGTCATAGGTACAGTGAAGCTCAGTTATCAAGGGAAATGCAATATGCTGTACGTTTAGTGTACTCAGTGTGAGTGTGTTACTTAATAGTTTCTAGTTTGATGACATTTAATCAGTGAGTATAAATAAGAATAAAAAAGGCAATTGCTTTAAAACACATATAACCAAGGAAGACAAGTAGGTACGTTATGTTCCGGAGGGTTGGGGGACAGGACAAAATCACTGCAAAATCACTGTGGAATTCTGTCTTTAGCCCTCAGACCATACTTTGCCCTCCACGAGGTTAAAGCCAATTCTTTCTTAATACATGTGAAAGACAGCGATGAAATAAAGATCCAGGAATTTCATCAAGTTTTTTGTGCAACACACCTTCCTCATCATGTTACTCTCCATTAAGCTAGGATGTGCCACTCAAATGAGAGTTTGTGTGGCTCTCCTAGATTGTTGTCATGAGAGGATTTGTCCCTTTGACCGATGGGCAAAAGTGGGCAGCGCCTTGAACTTGTCAGAAAATAGGCTTGGGCAAACAATAGAGGGTTTGTCATTACTTTTGGAATGTGGGAGGAAGCCATACGGCACCGTAACGTGCAAAAAGGAGAACATGCAAACTGGCACAAGAAGCACGGAATCAAAAACCAGCTTCCAAAAAGGAAAACCGTGCCTGATCTCTTCTTAATTGCAGCAGTGCCAGCTACACACATGCAAACTTACATTTTGAGTCCTTGACCCTCCTGAGAACAGACTGCAGTTGCTCCAACATGATGAACCAGAACCTTATACTGTGTGTACCCTTGTGGTGTGTGTTGAGCCTCAAAAAGCAGTCGAGCGTTTGTTTGATCTGAGGGGGAACAGTTCACTGAAGGGGTCGGGTCTACTCCGGTGGGAGGGACTGCTGCACACATCAAATGTGTGAGCGAGTGCGTGTGGAATAATCTGCGAGGGCACGCCTCCCGAAACTAAGACCAAACTTGGTGCACACCACCTGACACGCACACTCACATTCAGCTTTGAGTCTGTATAAAAATCCAGGGAACAAAAAGTCATTGTTTGGGTTTTCCTGGAGAGATTCAGCGACGTGTGTGTGGTAACTGGTAAACCAGCAAAAGATTGAACATTGTAACAAGGAGTGTTGGAACTAATATGTTACAAAGAAACACAATTCATTTTCTTGGTAACGAGTACTGTACCACATTACTAAAAACATTTTGTAATTCGGTCGTTACTACTTGGTGCGTTGCTATCTCACTCCACTGCTCTAAAAACAGACCTTTAATCATAGTGTCCTCTAATAGAAGAGGTTTTTTTTGCCTCAAGTTGTCACATGCATCCCTTGGCTCATAAGGCAAAACCTGAAAGGTATTTATATTTACTTATCTACAAAACACAATCGAATATAGTTATGGTGGCGCCATCTCAAGCGTTACAAGAATGCTGAATGTCCCCTCATGTGGACATTCCCCTGACATATATACTCGCATCTAAGCATGTAGATATTAGCTCTACCGTATACAATCACATCTAAGCCGAATTTACAGCTACACAATAAAATACTGAAATTAAGGCGTCGGCTTATATGCGTATAGCTGGTTGTGTGTCACCAGGAGAGAATGGTAAGCAGGGTGTGAGGAGAAGGGCGTGGCTTATGTAGGAACTAAATTATCGTGCCAATGTTGTTTTTAATAAATCATAGGTGAAGAAATGTGTATTTCTAATACATAGTGGAATCCATTCCGAGTAGTCCGCCTTGTTTGTCTGGCATCTTTCTGCTTGCTGTGGCATTGGTTTTTGTTCGCATTAGAGAAAAGTTCCTTCTAGTTGTCAACTAGTACGCACTAGGGCTTTAATAATAATACAAATTATTTGGGTTAATGATTGGTTATTAATTTTGCTTTAACTATATTTTAACACGTGTTCAAGGTTTTACTAGGTTTTTAAATCTTCGTACGTAACATGTCCATAAAGGAATAGGGAGAACCCTATGCTTATTTAATCCTACCCCTTCGAGTTCCTTCATAATTGAGTCTTAAAGCTATATCACCTCACAATATACATATTTACATAGGTTTTGTGGAGGCACAGTCACTCCATAATCATCACCATCATCATTATGTAGTCCTATAGCTAACTGTATAGGCATAGGGTATATCAAACCAAAGTTTCAACCCTAACCTTTCATTAGAAGTAATGTGTGTTTCTTGTGTATTTTGTCTCATATTTTGTCCTATATTGTCGCATATTTTGTCGAGTATGTTGTTGCGCATTTTGTTGTGTATCTTTTCATTTATTTTGCCATGTATTTGGTCTCAGCCAAGTCTATTCAAACTAGGAGGCGGCCCAGTTGCCCGAGCTTTTCACCTTTTGGTCGATTAGCAATCACTTTTAATTGAAATGCTAACCGGGATCCTGTCATAGCAGCAGTCACCAAAGTAGTGGTACTGATATTTGATGAAGAGTTTCAGGAGCGAGCAGCAGCAAGTCAACTGCAGGAGAGAGAGTGGGAAAGGTGAGATGGCACAACATTCATTTGGACAGGAAAGGTGAGATGGCACAACATTCATTTGGACAGGTAACTTAAAATTAGTTTTACCTGGTTATATCAGTATCAGAAATTATTTTCCCCCCATTTTATTAACACTCCACTTATTGAAACATAAATATTTTGTTTGTTTGTTTGTACATGATTCAATTGTTTGTTTGTTTGTACATGATTCAAATTGAATCGTTTCTTGTACATGATTCAATTGTTTGTTTGTTTGTACATGATTCAAATTGAATCGTTTCTCCGGCGCCGTCACGAATGGCAGCCACTCCAGCAGCTCCCGTGTTATTTTCGATTGTTCTCAGCTCAGGGATGCTGCTGGAAAAGTGAATTTCCCTTCGGGGATGAATAAAGTATCTATCTATCTATCTATCTATCTATCTATCTAAAGGAAACTATGGGGCAAACGTGAGCAAATAATTTACAGTAAAAGTGTGCTGAATTTCGGTCTTTGTAAAATTCAAGGTTCGTATACCTTTTTCATGGCCAAATTCAAGCACCTATCAAGCACTTTCAAGGCTAACTTTTCATTTCCCCCCGTGCCTTTAGAAGAGAATCGAGTGCAGATCCGAAAAAAAAAAAAAAATTGTCGTTTTGATGACTTAAAAAAAAAAAAAAAAAAAAAAAAAAAAAATCCCCATCTTGCTGCTAGCACATACTTTGTGCCATTTTGAGCTGTTCCTATGTATGATCTACAATCTTCTTGTGTCAATGGGCTGGTATAAACTGACATGAATTCTGCCATTTTGCTTCAACAATGCACACACACCTTGGCTACGACACTTGTTTCGATAAGGTAATTATTTGGCGTTTTATCGTTTACTTATAGCAATATTTCTAATTTATATTGTATTGTTTTGCATTTTTAGGGAATTTGTGTCGTTCAATTTCAGTGTGTAAAAAGATCTAATTGTTTTGTATTTAAAAAAAACATTTTTGTAGATATGTGAATATTTTTGTTTTTCATGGATTTCTGTGCATAACATGTGAAATCATTACAAAATAATTTGATGCATGAAGTTTTATTATTATGGATAATATTTTTTTTAAACATCCAAAGAGCCGTTTGGGAGCCGAAAAAGCTGGCTTTTCTCAGTAAGCCGAGCCAAAAGAGACAGTTTTCTAAACGGAGCTGTCCTCTTGTGTGCCACCAGTAAGGGGCGGTGATGCGTCACATAATGCCAGGATGACAACCTACCAGAGCAGACATGTCAGCGACATTTTCACACACTATTTGATTTTTTCTTCATTCATTAGTCTATAGCGTCTGACTGCCAAGAAACATGGTAATGTCAACAATTTCAAACATGTTTAAGCACTTCACCCAAAGTATTTTCCTGACTTTGAAAACACAACATTAAAACTCAAGCATTTTCAAAGATTTAAGCACCCCTACGAACCCTGAAAATTATTTTCACAATACGCCATACGAAGAAGAAAATAAAATGTCTTGAACAGTACCCAGAAAGGGAAAAAGAGAACTTCGTGTAGCTTGAAGCCCTGAGACAAAATGGAGTGTCTCAACTAAGTGTTCGTTTGCAGGATCTCAAAATTGATCAGGCCAAGTAATGAAGTATGAAGGCTTCATTGCTTCCACAGGTTGCTGTACATATTTTTCTTGTATTTTATCATGTGGCTACTATGAATCAGTTTAAAGGAGTCTGCTTCTGTGAGAGTATATACAGTAATTTGTAAGTAGATAACTGTCACTGTATTGTACTACGGACAGACTGAAGAGATATTTTCTTCCTCATGCGATGAGGCTCTTTAACTCCACCCGGCAGAGTAAAGGCCCACATTAAACCACACCACCTACATTGGATATTACCGAATCTTACTGCAATATGTATTCTGTGTAGCACTACTTAGTTACTCTATATAACACTCTACAGTGGGCATTTGCACGTCACACTGGGTATTTGTATATTGCATTCTTTTGGCTTTATTATTGTACTGTTCTCAGCTCAGGGATGCTGCTGGAAATGTGAATTTCCCTTCAGGGATGAATAAAGTATCTATCTATCTATCTATCTATCTATCTAATTTCAGAGTAACGCATTACTTTTTGCGTCAGTAATCTGGGGGGGGTAAGCAAATTACTTTTTAAATGAAGTAACTTGTAACTGTAACTAATTCCTGTTTTCCAGTAATGCGGCCAACACTGGAAAAAACAGGATGACAAGACAACAAGTGGAGATAACAAACAGCAGATAAAGAAGGGCACAGGCACATAAAAGTAAAAAATGACCAAGAATGTGTGAATGAGGTGATTACTGGCAATAATTACGGGACAAGAGTGATACCCAAACAATCCCTCTGTAGTGATAAAGTAAAGAGTGTAATATTCAAGCGTTATCTGTTTGATAACAAATGATAGCAATGGTATGCGTGTGATAGTGATCCACCATGTGGCGACGGGGTAACCAAGGGCAAGATCCTTAAGCTTTATTGTTCATAGTGCATCAACGTTTTTTTGCCAAAACACAATATGAATCGAACAATAACAACCACTTTTAACATAACACTTATTACACATTTAGTGCCGTGCCTAATATTGTCGCAAACAATGTTCACAACGTTGTTATCAATAATATAATATAATTCAATTCACTTGCGATTGTCAAAATAAGGCAATATAACTTGACTTGGAACTTGAATTCATCTACAAGCCAAGGTCCTACAGATTTAATTCCTCTCTACAGTGAACCACATTACAGTAATCTCAATGAGGAAATTTGTGAACAACATGAGAACTCCCAACACCATCCCCAGACACGGGTTTGCATTTCGGTAAAGAAGCCACTATATGGCAGTTAAACACTTAGAACAGTATAAATAACAACATGCTTAGTTGTAGCATAATCTGTGAGCCCACTTTACATTGAAAACTGTTTATCACCTGAATTATTCAACACCAAGAGTATATGGGTCATTGGGAAGTATAGAGAAAGTTCAGTATGTCCATACCATTCAACACCATTGCATATCAGCCATGCACCAGATTATATATACATATATATTTCTTTTTTTGTTGGTTTTTTTCATTTTTTGTTTTTGTCTAACGTTTTAATTTTTAAATTTAAAATGTACTATATTTTTTTCTAATACTTATTTATCATTACTAAAATACTGCAAACGGGGATATTGATGCATTTACTTGGGAGTAACGTGTCTGTTTGTGTCTAGCTATGCTGTACTTTTAGAGTTTCAAAAGGTTGAGTTGTTTTCTTTTACATAACAGGCGTCATAAGTATGTGATAATGGCCGTACCTGAAGACTGTATCGAACCAAAGACAATAGTATCGAAGTGCTCGCTCATTATAATATTGAGTCTTATAGTGTTCTGTGACAGGGAATCTATGTGTTCTTAAACGAACGATTATCGAAACAGTTATACTATTGCATACGAGTAATTAAGCATTTTAGGAGGAGATCAAGGTTCTGACAGACAAGCTGAAAGAGGGTGTCGCCATATGCAGGCAATACACAAAGAGGTAAGTATTAGTTTCAGGAGCGAGCAGCAGCAAGTCAAATGCAGGAGAGAGAGTGGGAAAGGTGAGATGGCACAACATTCATTTGGACAGGTAACTTAAAATTAGTTTTTATCTGGTTATATCAGTATCAGAAATATTTTATTAACACTCCACTTATTGAAACATGAATATTTTGTTTGTTTGTTTGTACATGATTCAATTGTTTGTTTGTTTGTAAATGATTCAAATTGAATCTTTTCTTCCGGCGCCGTCACGAATGGCAGCCACTCCAGCAGCTCCCGTGTTATTTTCGATTGTTCTCGATTGTTCTCAGCTCAGGGATGCTGCTGGAAATGTGAATTTCCCTTCGGGGATGAACAAAGTATCTATCTATCTATCTATCTATCTATCTATATACAGTATGGGGCGGCACGGCAGCTGATTGGCATGTGTTCAAATCAGCCTTCCTGTGCAGAGTTTGCATGTTCTCCCTGTGCTAGTGTGTGTTTCCCCGGGCACTCCGGTTTCCTCCCACAACCCAAAAACGTGCATGTCAGGTTATTTCAACGGTTCAAATTGTCCCAAGGTGTGAGTGAGTGAGTGAGTTGTCTGTCTCTGCATGCCCTGCAACTGGTTGGCAACGAGTTCAGGGTGTCCCCTGCCCACTGCCGAAGAAAGCTGGGATGGGCTCCCGCAACCCAAGCCCTTACAGTAGCTTTAATTTCATGTGCCTAATAGACTGTTTCTGAAGGGTTTGCCTTATACAGACGATGCGCGACTTACGGACGAGTTCCGAACGATCGTTCGTTAGTTGAATTTGTTCACAAGTTGCTACGGTGCTATATTTTGTATGTTTAAGGCTTGTATAAGTAACCTGTATGGTTTTGTACTCAAAAAATAAACATTTCATAAAATTATATGATCTATAAAGATAAATAAAGTGAGGTTTCACATTGCGCTTCAAAAGGTCCTCCATGGTAAAAAGTGGCCAAAAACAGCGTTCCGACCATTTTCTCAACCGCGTCAAGCTTTCTTATTCCACTTTCATTTCAAAAGAAACGGCTCGCCTCTTCTTTACACCAACCATATTAAATGGATGCACGAGATGTTAAAAAATGAAAATGTCAAAGTTCTTAGCGGGCTGGAGATAATGTAAGTGTAGAATTTGAGGTGTGCGTGAATGATGTCAGTAGGGCGATGAATGTCGCAAGAGTTGGCGCGAGAGTTCGATTTGTTTACAATAGACGGGTGCTGACAGTTGTCGCTCTCCAAAATGTTTCTGAGTATTTTTTTCATGAATGAGGAGGAGCAATCCATTACCCACACAAAACAACACGCTACATTGGTGGCAGCGGTGGGATGGGTGAAGGAGAGATGTTTACATACGAAGTAGGAAGAGGAAGTGGATTTCTTCTTCGGGGTGGATGCTGGGTGCCGTGTGACAGCGCCACACACCGGTAGCGGCGGAAAGAAGCACTACAGTAATGTCCTGTACTTGGAATAAGGTGCACACAATACAAAATCTAACTTACAGCAATCCGGATATTTTTCGACATCCCTAAAAAATGTTCGTATCTACCGTTTTACGCAAGTCGAATGGTCGTAAGTAGGGGAGCGTCTGTAATCCAGTGTGTTTTATAGTGCGGAGAATACAGTTGATATAATTTTACAAGATAAAACAAAAACAGAGTGACTCACTCCCATTGTTGACTTCTTGAGAAGCGATGACGAATCCAAAGCCTTCGCCAGGCCGCCTCATGAGTTCCACCTCAACCTTCTTCCCTTCTCTGGCATCCTTTGCAGCACCTCCTCTTATTGGTCCTCCTGCGCTCTCTTCCACCCCCTGCAGGTCACGTGGCTCTAATGTCAAGGTCACAGGAACAGAGTCCAGGAAACTAGTGCTCTGGATGAGGCCTGAGGTGGAGGGGCCATTGGGTGTTTGGCTGGGCGGGGTCCCTGGAGAAAAAATTAGCATACTAAGAGTGGATGAACAACTGATAAACTGCTGGAGCTAACTGGGCTGTTACCTGATACCGGGTGGTGACCCTCCAGGGGGGCCTCTATCGCCAAGCCTGCCTGGCTGAGAAGTGGCACGCCCCCTACCAAGGCACGCGAGGACGGGGAAGGCAAATCGGTGGAAGTCGAGGGATGCGATAGGGAACTTTTGAGACCGAGCGGAGAAGGCAGGGTCTTGTACAAATTAGGCGTGACAACAGGCGCGGAGATGGAAGCTAAGGATGGAAAATAAAAACATTAAATATGATGTCAGTCATAAGTTATTCCAATAAGCGGGTTACCTCGCCTATGTACCAGCAGAACCATGTTCCCCTGTTTTGAGTGATCCTGCAGAATCTTCTGGACCTGAAGAATGCAAGAAACTTTTTTTTACTGAAACTCCACTTCTTGGGACTGTCATGGGTGATTCTTCCAATTTATGAAATTTGAGTGAAATTATCACATTTTTTTTGAGGTTGGACTTTTCCATTGCTAAACCAGACAATTGCAAGAAATACAAAATGACACCTGAGTTGTAGTCTGTATAGAATAAGTATAAAAGAACAACATCCCAAAATACAACAAGGGATGTTCATAAACACTTTTTTTGTCCAGAGGGATACCAGTCTGAATTCAACTGTTGAGTAGTAACCAATTCTAAGCAACAATATAACTAGTTCTTTGGCATACTTGCCAACCTTTTGACATTAAAAAGAGGTTGATGTTATCGCGCACTCTCTTTTTTTATGTGCTTGTTTAAAACAGGACTTACCAAAATGGAAATCTAATGCGATTGTTGGAGCGGTTTATTCAAACACATAGACTTAATACTTGATTCAAGATAAAGCAGGAGACGACCGAAACACTGGTCTCAAGTCGAGATTTATTGTTGTTATTTAAATTTGAAAAAAATTAAAACAGTAAAAAATAATTATTAATGAGTGAATATAATCTGGATAAGCTAATATTTTTCATTTAAATTGTATTGTTTTGCATTTGCAGGGAAATTTGTGTTGCTGTTTGACTTCAACTCTCTTCAGTGTGTAATGAGACTGTTTTGTATTTATATTTTATGTGTTTTTCAGGGATCCCGTGCAAAACATGAGATATTATTCATTACTAAATAATTTGGTGCATAAAGTTTGATTACTATTGATGATAATTAAAAAAAATAAAATCGGGGGAGCCGTTTGGGAGCCGAAAGAGCTAGCTATTCTCAGTAAGCCGAGCCAAAAGAGCCAGTTTTCTAAATAGAGCTGTCCTCCTGTGTGTGACCAGTAGGGGGTAGTGATGCTTCACATGACAACGCATTGTCGGAAATGTTTATTTTAGTCTCCAATTTTAAAATGTTAGCAAGGTGGCAACATACACAGTTATGATCTGTCAAAAACATTACACTTAAATAAGGCCACCAATGCAGGAAGCCTTCCTCTATTTTACAAAAAATGCAAATACAAACTTCTGTGTCAGTTGGACTTCACTATTTAGGTAGAAATTAGTGTTAAAATAATTAAAAAAAAAAGTTGTTAAAAAATATACTTGCATACATTTTTAAAGAAAAGTGCAACAGCTTGATTGCACTCAGGGTTGAAAAGATGCATATACTTTTCTTTTTGTACGGAGCATGATGAAAAATACAAACATATTTTGCAATTACATGTGGAGTGATCCAATTTACGTTGTTTTTATTTCGTATTAAATAACTTTAGACAAGTGCAATTTGGTAGCAATTAATGAGCGTTGAATCTTCACAGTTACATTTATCCTGAATCGGGGATTCTTTTTTAACTTTTAAGCTTAATGGACAACTGTTTATTTTCTATTACCATGCAAATTCTGCCACTGTCTGACCTGAGAGAAGTTTAGGTTTTGCACGTCGACACCATTGATCTTGACCACAGCGTCTCCTGACTGCAGAGCAGGGCACTGTCTGCGGTCCCAGACCCTCCTCACCACGGCTAGCTGACCTCCTGGGCCCCCTGCCGTGATACTGAAACCCAAACCGCCGCTCTGGCAGCGCTCCAGGCCAACAGGCACCAACTCGCCAGCGGGGAAGGACCCTGTACCCAAAGGGAGCGCCGGGCCAGTGTTTCCAAGAGGGCAATGAGGGGGCACTTGGTGGTTAGCCGGGCACCCGTTGAAGCCACAGGATGTGATGTCCCGGGGGGACTTGGGGGCCAAACAAGTCTGCGGTAGCGAGGGACGCTGTGCGGGCCCACTGGCGGGCAAAGTCCCGCACAGCTTGGACGAGGACATGATGGGGAAGGTGGACGTGGACAGGTCACTCTCGGATGACTTGGAGCTCTGATGTTGGAGGAGCGAGGATGAGGAGGACCGAGTGGGGAGGGTGCTGCTGTTGTAGCCAATCATGGAAGACCTGCTTAGAATGGGAGCTTGTGTTAGTGCCTGTTGTGTTCCTCTCCACCATTATGCAAATATGTTATGAAGTATTCCACGTGCCAGACGACTCAAAAAATTTTGTCTTAAAGTTGACCCATGTGGCTTGTTTCCTGTCAAGATATGATGTCATTGAAATAACACAGCAGAGAATCCCATTAACACAACATGTGAGGCCAGCTGTGAAAAAGACAGATCTTGTAGTGATGTATTGTAGTGATTGCATTCCACTCATTTCTGCTGGGAGAAATTGGAACTTTGGCTTGGTCCTTTGTGTTTTTCGCTACGTGTGTCGCTGGTAGATTTTGTCCGGCTAGCTCTCCTTTAGTGCTGGGGCTGCTAAGTCAAGTCACATTTATTTGTATAGCCCTTTACCTCAAAATGTCTCAAAAGATTGCGCAGTATATTACACCATACCCTGATCTTAAACCCACATGCGGCAAGGAAAAACTAGTAAACCTGAGCACAAATAAAATGAGAAACCTTGAGAAGGGGCCTCACAAGTGGTAATCCCCCGTCCAGGATGCCGAGGGCTTTCCTGTTTTGTTTGATCCCGGTTGGCCTCGTTAACTGTTTAGTGTGTGTCGTTTGGCTGGCCGGCATTGCCTTAGTGTCGCCGTTGATGCTACTTTTTGTTGTTGGGTAGCAGGTATCCTGGCTGCTCACAGCGTGTTTTTTTTTTGGTTGGCCAGACGAAAAGTTCTCTTAGGACAATCATAACCTCTTTGACTAATTAACACGTAAAACAATATGGCGACTGGCTTCCTAGGGTACTGGTCTTCCTCGTCACAGCTCAGGACATGCTGTCCTAAAAATGCACTATCTTGGAAAACAATTGGACTATCATGATTTAGTATATGTAGAGTTCACGCAAAAACCATGAACTATTTCCTTACATTTTGCATGTTAAAGAATTTTTGATTACTTTTTAAGTTTAAGTGATGTGATTGTTGCTGCATGAAATCACCTAGCAATGCTAGCACATTAGCTCACCTTTGAGTGCCCCCATCAGAGTCACTGTGATTGGCTGACATCCTCTCAGAGGGGGTTGTGGGATGGGTTGTCGGGAGCTCAGAGGAAGTGGGAGTAGGAGGACCTGTCAGCCCGTTGGTCAGTGGTTCTACTGAATAGGAGGATGAGGCTTGGGAAATCCCTGGAATGACAACAAAGAAAAAGAGAACAATGAGACAAATTCAATGAATTTTTCTTATAATTATTGAAGAAAAAAATGCATGAGCTCTGCTGACCTGAACCGCCACTGGCAGCCTCTTGCACGTGGCTGTAGGTGAGCGGTCCGCGTTGGTGGTTTTCTGGGGGAGTCTGCGGCTGTTGGGTGGGGGGAGTTCAGAAACACATTTTTAGATGTGGCAGTAGATTTATTCTTTAAAAATGTGAAATGCAGGACTCTACTCATATATTAAGATTATTCATAAACTAAGCCATACAACTTTCTAATCGATTCGATTGTGATCAAACAATCGGTGATTCTTTAAGCAATCAAAGTGATCATTGAATGTGTGTGCAAATTTGAACACACTGACTTCACAAATTCGTTTACCACTCCAGGGATGTGTTAAGCTAACGTATTGAATGTTTGAATTCAAATTCAAATTTAATTCCTCATTTATTTTTCTATACTTCATCACTGTCCAGTTCTTCAATGCCATCAAGAGGTAATTGTTGTTGTTTTTCTGTATATTACTGTCAGTGTAGGGCAAGGGTTGGAAGCCTGTGGCTCGCGAAAAAGATATGGCTCTTTTCATTAGTACATCTGGCTCAATTATTTAAGTCAAGTCATGTTTATTTGTATAGCCCTTAATCACAAAGAGGCTGCAGATATCACAGATTATTGCAAACTACGGACTATAATTACACCAACCCCTAATCCAAAACCTACATGAGGGCAAGGAAAAATTCGAGAAGGGACCGCACTTGAGGTAATCCCCCTTCCAGGATGACCAGGCTGCAATAACAAATAATACACAGATATTGTCAACATGAAATATAGGTCACTCGAGTGACCTCCATCTTTTTATCTCAGTGTGACAGGCATGCCTCCAAATTTCCAAAGTTTAGTGGGGAAGATTTCTCCATTGGAAGATATATTGTCATCTATGTAGAAATGGAAACTGATATTATACTTGCAAATAACATCAACTAATGGAAACATGTAAATGCTGAAAAGGAGGAGGCCAAGTACTTAACCCTGCGGAAATCCACAGGTAACACTAAAGGGCTCACATGTGAGCCGTTTTTAGGAAGGCGACAAGACAAATTAGTACAGAGTTCGGTCAAGTACATATAGGGCACACCAACAGTCCATGTTTTGGCTGTCCATCGCTAAAGAATCCCTGATAGGGAAGCTCATTTAACCTTGTATGTTCACTGTTGAGACTATTTATGATGAAAATCAACTCACAGAACAAACTGTAAACAACCAAAAACTCCAGCAAAGCACCCAGAGCAATTTGATTGGGTGAGCGTTAGGAATGGGCAGAGCTATACACGCAGAGCGTACACTCCTTTTCCCGCTTGCCCAACGCCGTCTGCACCAAAAGGTAAATATATTAGTATCCTCATTTGCAGTATTTTGTGACATTTTCACAAAAAATTTGCTCACAACTTGTTTTGAAACCATTATTTAGAACAAAAATGACAGTCAAAATGAGCGCAAAGGACAGTGTATAATATTTAGTGCCTCCTACTGGTAATTTTTTTTCATTTAAAAAAAAAACATTGACGTGAATATTAAGCAAAAATACATGAACTATACCAATGTTAAATTTTATAAAAAGTATAGGTCCAGAAATATGTATTTCTTTTACATGTTAGAGATCGCCTCCGTGTTCATCTGGCATCTTGCTGCTCCACTGTGCTTTGTGTCACAGGTTTTCGTTCACATTAGTCAATAGAATGCCTTCTAGTGGTCAATAACTACATATTGGGGATTTAAGTAACTGCGTGAGGGAGAAAAATCTTAAGTGGTATATTTATATTGTTATGGGACACAGGTTCGGGCATTATTATTATTATTTCATTCCAACGTCACACAGTAAAATAAAAGGTGCTGAAGAATTAGTTTTTTTTTCTGTAGAGAAGGTTTGGCACTTGTGTTGGATTTTGTCCTAAAATATATGGAGTGGCTTTCTCTCCTCAAAAAATAAATCAAATTACTTTGGCTGTATGGTCCTTTGGGTCAAAAAGGTTCTAGACTTTTGGTGTGGGTCATGGCAAAAGTGCTTTATTTTGTAAATACTGTGTAATTATTTTTGTTGAGAATTAATAAACAACACAAAGGTGTATGCAAAAAAAAATAAAAAGTTATTCCAATAAGCATATTAACCGATCTTGTCATTGTATTAGTGTTCAATGATTATTTTTGAAACACCATCCGTGAATATGATTGGCCGGAAAATCTTTATTTAGACATTTCTCTTAAAACAATACATATACATTGCAGTCACTCATTTTCCAAACCCTTATATACTCTTGTGGGTGCTGAAATCCATCCCAGCTATTAGATGTGGGAACAAACCGAAGTGCCCGGAGAAAACCCATTCAGGCATAGGGAGACTATGGAAACTAATAAAGGACGCTGGAAGCTTCAATTGAACACAGGATTTCTCAACTATGAGGCACACGTTGTGACGAGTCCCCAGTAACCATGCCGCAATATACAGTACAGACAAGTTTTGTTAGACAATTGAAGGGAAATAAATAAGTAATATAATCATAATTTCAGGTAAGGTCATTGAGTTTCACCTTCAGGGTGACCACTGACGGAAGTCAGCTGGAACGGATTCCAGCTTGATTTATGTATTTTACGTTTATGCCAGGCTTTTTTTAGTGTACGTTCAAAACATACCAAAGACTGACTCGCAGTTTTGGTAAAGAGGTGTGATAAAAATGTAATGTAATGGTGAGCAGCGGACGTACCGTTTCCAGCGTGTGTTTGGGACAGCCGTCTGGGTTGTACAACATTGGGTACCCTCGCCTCAGGACTACGTCCACGCTCTGACCCATCGGGACCGACTTGAGCATCTCCACCACCTCTTTGTGGGAACGGCCTAGCACGCACATGTCGTTGATGTACACCAAGATGTCGGCTGTGGGAGAAACATTTTAGAAAGGGTGAAATTAAGTACACCAGTGAAGGTTACAGTATAGTATAGTTTTGACCCGGAAGCCAAATAACTATTTTCAGTCTATAAAGTGAATGTAAAAGTGTGTATTTTTCGTGTTGGTGTGTGTCAATGGATTATCAGTTCATGGGAATTAAACATAATCCACCCTGTTTAAATCTCTTGCCGCAAAACAAGTAAGAGCTGTCCATCACATGATAGCCAGGACGACTGGTGGCTCCCGTCCTGTGGTGGGCTAGCTAGAGCAGAAGTACCTTGGTGGAGGGCTGCGGGGCCTCCAGGGGTGACACTGTACACCTGCAGGAACTCCCGCGCCCGACTTCCTCCCACGATATTGAATCCGAAGCCTCGTGGGCCTTTGGAGAGACGCGTGTGCACCGGAAAACCTTGCAGTTGACCCGGCTGGTCCGTGAACTCAGGAACTGAGGGCAAGGATGAAAACATTATTGCTGCCTGAAATATTTTGTTGTTGTTGTTTTAACATGTGACTGTAAGTGTGAGAAATGTATGCTGTGGTTACAGAACCTGAACACTTGAATAAAGTGAATAAAGTATAAAGCACTGACATTTAATCCTAGATTTGTATTAGACAGGGATTATGTTTCTATACTGTGTCAAATCATATGGAGCAGTCTTAAGTACTTATTCCTACCCTACCATAACTTGATGCTCACACTTAAAGTATATCTTAATGGTTTCAACAATTACTACTGCAACTAAAGTGAAATAAAAAAGAAGGCAAATGAAAATTAAGTCATTCTAATTCTTATTTCTGAAAAAGAAATCTGGAAAATGCAGCTTGAAGTCCACTTCTAACGCCAGGGAAGTTGATCTAGCCAACCACTAATGCCAAAATTCATTTCAATGTTTTTTTTTTTTTTTACCAACTATTTTATTCAGCCAAATACAACACCAAATACGAATTAACAGAGTTGGGAGGGTTACTTTAAACATGTTACCCGATCCAGATGCCAATTACCTAATATAACAGCAGTGTAACTTGAATACTTTCAATTACTTTTGGGTAACTCCAATACCAAATATGCCAATAAAAGACAAAAATAATGAAATCTAAATAAATTCATTTAATTTTGTTAAAGATAAATGAACAATGTAACCTTGAAAAGGAGATTTAGGAAACCAATATCAGGTAGTTCCTTTAATCCAACAAAAAAGCTCAAATTTTAACCACGTAGTATAGTTCATCTTTAACATAGCAGACAAGATATACTCTGTTTCAGTTAACATTAAGAACACCTGATATTGTTTAAAACACACAAAGTGTTCAATTTCTAAATTTCCAACAAATTCTATGACTGCTCGTTATCTCTCTCTGTCTCTCTCGTGTCAGACACACGATTAGTCCAGCAGCGCATTATGTATATATAAATGTGAGTCAAGTAAATAAGTGCATGAAGTGAATGAATGGATGGATACTTGAAGGATGCTGAGGAAAAGGACACACCCTCAGGCATTTAATTGTATTAATCGTTTCATTTTATGTCGTTTCAGGCAAATGTTCATACTTTGTTGATGTTGTTTTATTAATTGCACTCGATTTATATGGCACATTTCTGTAAGTGTTACAAGAGTTTTTGGCCATGTAAATATGTTTTGTACTCTGGCAGCAGGGGCAGTTGCGGGGGGACCTGAGAGTGAACGCACTGGTGTGTGTGTGTTAGTGAAATGAATGAGATGGCAGGGGGGCGGATGGAAAAGGCGAATGTATACAAAAATAATGTGAACAAAGAAAAGCATAAAAGGAGTTAAAACCATCGCACACCGGACTACATCATTGTCCATGAAGTGTGCAACATAAATATTATTTTGAATAAAATTGTAATCCTGCAAAGTAACCTTATTTTACTAAATATACCTGTAATCGATTATGTCTCTTTCTCTGTAACTAACAGAAAACAATGACATTTTTTGATATTCTGATTATGTGACACAGTCACATGTGCTGTATTCCGTTACTCCCCAAGCCTTCTAAATAATCTGCCAATACATAAATAAAGAAACATGTTTCATATGTATATTCAATTATTTTATATCAAAATATTTGACTGTTCTAAATTTCATTTTTTAAATATTTTTAATGATTTGTATTGTTGGGCATCAGTTCAATTAAGAAACGCACCATTTTATGATAAGTGCATGTTTTTACATTAGCTAAGCACAAGCAAATATTATTTTGATCATGTTATTAATAATAACTATACTTTTCAACCATTTCTAAGAAAATATTCTAACCCCCAACACTGTGTATAGTCGTATACATTCTTTATATTTGATTAAATCAGTATCTAATTCTGTTTAACTACTGCCAATTAGCATGTATAAAAATGATTTAAGACATGTTTTCATACAAGCAGTATTTTATTGTAGAACTATTTGATTTGGCTGGTTTGATATTGTATGGCTAAGTTCAACAAGGTTTTGGTATACTGTAATCCTTTTTGTGAATTTCCATTTCCTTCAAATATATATCTTTGTCCCTTTCTTATGTTATAGAGTGTCACTGTGGTCAAAACTGATCAAATAGCAGTGAAGTAAAACAAAAAAAGGCACAAAGATAATTTTCGAAAAATCAATTGGGAAAAAAACATATTAGTAAATGAGTAAGAACAATCCAGAAATGTTCGTGTGACAGAAAGACGGTTAGAAATTTTGTAACTGACATTCTAATAAGTGATTAGGATTTAATTGTAAGGAAAGTATTAAATGTGTAGACAAGGTGAACACAACTTAAGGGGTGGGTATCGGGGTTAACTAATAAAAAGGAGGTAACAAATGACAGCAACATAAGGGATTGTATTAGAAATATGTCATGATTGAAACAAGTGTTTTATAAGGTGATGAAGAACACAGCAGGAACACAAATATCACAAAAAAATCTGGCATATACTGCCTGCTGCTGCGGCCCAAACATAAAAAGGAAAGAAACTCACGCTCCGTTGAACAGGAAGTGGTGTCTCTGTTTTGAGCGCGAAGATCCTGTCTGGTTTTGGAAATATGACTGACAGAGATTGACGTCATTACTAAATGTATTTCCTCAGGTCACAGTGCAATAGACGTCACGCGCATACCCGTATGAAAACAGTTGGCCATTTTGGACGGGTCGAACAGACACAATTTGATTATATTTAGGGGTCTACACTGTTATATTATTGGCTATTTAAATGAAAGTGGAAGGTGTAAGGCATTGTTTTTTCGTCTCCCTGCTATAGTTACTTCTCAGGGCGACAAAAGTAAGGAATTGTAGACGAGTAGGCGACAAACATGGTTATGAAGGCTCAGTAGAGTAGACCTAACACTGAAATCGTACCTGTGAAAGCCTGTTCTGAACATTTCGTAAACATTGGGTGATCAGGAACAAAAAGTAATTTCAGAATGAATAGTAGGGAAGCTACCACATATTTCTTGTTGACTGTTTTTTGTTAAACACGTCACTTAACCTAGCTTGTCAGTCCAGACATTTGTTTTTCCTGCCAAGTGCCAGCTAAGATTAAGAGCACTTGGCCTCTACCTGGAGCTGCTGAGACATACAGAAACAGAAATGATTATTTACATATTGTAATTATACAGCCATAGCTCTCTAGCATCTAATGAAGACGAAGTCAAGACGTTACTTAGGTCTACTCGGCACGATCCTTAGCTGTATCTAGACAAAGGTTGTTGATTCTGCACGCAAAAACTTCTTGAGCCCAGCCATTGATAAACTAGTCGTAGGCCTTTAAAGGGATCCGCAGATACGGGTTATTTAGGGCCAAAACAGATATCTATCATTAGTATTGAGAGGAAGCCGATATTTGGACCCAATCTATATTTTCTGTCAAAGCTTAAAGAATGTCACAAGAAATGTTTAATAATGCAAAAAGAAACATAGAATATTTGTTAAAAATTCAAATAAAACTTACATAGTTGAAACATTTGAAACATCTGAAAGATGAATAATCTTTCACTCAAACCAAACACCAACAGTGCAGGATATCAAATAAGGCTTTGCAGCAACTCGTAGAAAGGGTACAAAAAAACGTAAATAGTTCACAGAAACTTTTTACGATAAATAAATAAAAAATTCAATACATCTAACGTGACTTAAAACAAAAAGTGCAACAGAATTTCTAAGGAGCTTGCAAATTGAAATCTTGGATTAGCCAGATTGACGAATAGAACTTTAGCGTGTTTTTTTTATGCTCTTACAATCACAAACAGACACGCTTGATTTATTAACTAATGTTATAAAAAGAGCTAATTTAATCGATGGGTGAGAATCTGGCTCCCACTTCCAAGAGACAGCTCAGAGCCGTTTTGTTCGTGAACCTCACGCGTAGATTACCGTACCACCAATGCACCTATTCTTTTAGTGCATCAGAAGATACAGTGGAACCTCGGTTCTCGACCATAATCCGTTCCAGAACCCTGTTCGAAAAGCGATTTGTTCAAACACAGAAATCATTTTTCTCATTACGAATAATGTAAGTCATTTTAATCCGTTCTAACACCCTGAATGTTTACCTTTGTTTACCTTTAAGACACAAATAACATAAATGTAACCCAGGCTAATCGTACGTTTGCGTTAGCGTAATCTTCCGTGCGAAAGATTACGCTAACATGAACGTGTAAAAATAAAAAAAGGATAAAGAAAATAATTATGAATAGGATTTTTTACCTTTGTGGTGGTCAGCAGAAGGCGAAGATGGACGGTGAGAGGGATGGGGGAGGAAGGAAAATTATTGTTTGGAAGGAGAGTCCCCTTCCATAAAAACTTCGGGGAGCTCTTCTGTCTAAGGGGTGCTCACACATTCAAATCTCTTTGCTACGGATGACTGGCTACAGGACGTTCTTTTCTCTTAAAATATCTATCCAATGACACTTGCTTCTGTCTTCTTTTTAGCACTTTTCGGAAGTGGTTCATGACAGTGTCATTAAAGTCATGATGACTCTGGTGGCTGCAGCTTCATCGGTGTGGTGAAATTCTGTAACTCGGCCCATTTGCTACACATTTGTTTAATCTCGGACGTCCCCTAGTGTATTGGAGGTGCAATTGCACCTGAGAAAATTAAAAGAAGTAAAAAAATGTGATGTGAAACATCCACCCCGGCTTTCGAACTCCGATTTTTTGACCGAACAGCGAAGCAAGAATTTCTCGAAATTTTTGGTCGGGCTCCGATTCGTTTGAACTGAGAGGCGTTCGAAAACCGAGGTTCCACTGTACTGTATTCGTAATCGCTATCTAGCTATATTGTTGTCGCTATTTTGTATGGTGACTTCATCCCAAAAGATGTGACGTAACAGACTTGGAGGAGAGCGAAAACCCCCACTGCTGAAAACAACGTCAGGTGTGTGGAGACCCGCCGCCTTTGGGGTTCTGCAGTCAAAGTAACGCATCGCTTTTGACCGTCAGTAACGATAACGGCGTTCTAACGGCAGAAAGTAAATATTTAGGTTATCCCGTTACTGAAAAAATAACGCCGTAACGTAATGGCGTTAATTATAACGGCGTAATTCCCAACACTGGTTATGCACCCAAAAAAGCAACGATGAAAACATACACTACCCGACACACAGCGGTCACAACTTGGGTTGCCCGAATGTAACTATCTGCAGAGACGTCACTCACTCGCCGTAGAAAGTTTCGCTGCCATTGCCGAACGTCATGTCCCACGTGTCGGCAAAGGGTACTCTCCCTCTTCCTGCTCCTCTTCCACTGTTTTCTGTTCCTTCGCTGCTCCCTGCACCGGCCTCACCCCAGGACTGGATGATAGGTAGCGTGTTGGGTGGGGCTCCGGCAGATCCGCCTAAAGGACAAAGTTGGGTGTCGTGTCTTTAAATTGGGGCCCTCCTTTCTCATCAATGCTTCAACCCGATAAAGTTGTCCTTTATCACACAAACACATACACACACTCACCGGACAGGCCACTGTCCTCCTCGCTGTTGTCTTCTTCAACAGTTTTTTCCAGGTTGCTGAGAGATTTGCTCCTGGTCCGGAAGTTTCTCAGCAGGTTTCGATGTTCCTGATAAGTAATAGGTGGAGTGTCTGGACTTATATGGACTGGCCGAGGTGTTCCGTAGTAGTTGCCTATGATTAGAAACAGGAAAAAAATAATACTAGACTTGGGTCAGAAATGTCAAGTTGGCTGGAGTGACAAAATACATTAACAAAGGGAAAAAAAATATTTTTAATGATTAGTTTTGTAGGGGAAATTATAGCTTGATTATTGTTTGTATGTGCCTTTGTATGCTTTCATCCTCAAAAGTACCTTAACGACGCCAAAGATTATGTCCAGGTGCTGCTTGTATTCTTGCAACAAATATATACTCTTGGGGCCCGCCAACTATTTATCAAGATGGGCTTCACTTTAGTGCCGGGAAGTCTGCTCGAGAGCTTTCCTCCCCACATTCCTTTTTCCTTACAGTGGCGCATAGTACCTTTTGTGTTACGAAGTTTCACTTTCCCTACTGCTCATTCATTATGCTCACATGCCATCTAGCGTCCAGCAATATTCATTTTATTTAAACGTGTGATTTCTGTGTAAACCAATCAGATGTGTTTCTTGTATTCATTTGACCTTGCTTAAGCCTTGCTTTTCAACTAATGAGTCTCTAGCCATTGGGGGAGCGTGGTTCCTTCCTGAGCCGATGTTGGAAGCAGATCTTGGAAGCACGTGCCTCAGATGGAAGGTCTGTCAAAAACCTGATTTCCGACTCAGATTGTGTTCTTTTTTTTCATCTTAATACAATTTCAAGTTTTACAATTGGCACTCTTTAAGAAGAAGTTAACACTGGAGTTTTGGCCTAACATAATTACAAAGGAATACAAATACAATATTAAGAAAGTGAATTTTGATTTGATTTTTTTGGGCACATTTTTTTTTTTTTTTTTTTTTTATAACAAAATTAGCACAATAAGTTTATTTTAAACAGAATGACACAAGGGTTTGAATGAGTTTTTTGTTAGATTTTTTTTTTGCCGGTTTGATCGTTTGGATTTCTGCTTAGATTTCTATTTTTTTATTTTTGTTTGAGATGGTTAATTTGTTTTGTTTTTGTTATTTAGTTTTGTTAGAAGTTTTACTTGTTTGAAATGGGGATGCCAGACCTCTTGACAATATTCAGATTTACTATGCTAAGTAAAACATTCTAACCATATAACAATAAAGTGATCTTACAGTGATTTTCAAAACCAATTTACCACAAAATACAAAAATAAGACAGTCAATAATATTTACTGAATGTCCCTGAATGGATCATTAAAGCCCTCGCAAAACTGCAGCCTCACGCCAATTCAACAAAATGACTCCTACATTGGAAATAAAACCACAGACAAAGATAAAAGTGCATTTACTTGCAACAGTGTGTGACATGCAATCTGTGCATCTGCGCAACAGATACAGATGTTACAAGGATTTGCGCACACATTGTGTGTAAACTTCATCTTTCTCCGTCCCTCTAGTGTCAGTGACTGAAATGGAAGAAAAAATTTGTCTATCGGCGAATTATGTATATGTAAATATATTTTTAAATACAATTGTAATCCTGCTGCGTAATCCGTATTTTAACTCATCATACTTATAATTTAATTACGTATTTTCTTCTGTAACTAAAACGGAATACAATTGTTTTGGGGCAATCCTAATTACGTAATGCTGTTACATGTATTCCATTACTCCCCAACGCTGGTTGTGATCAACTTTAGAAATATTATCACTTGCATGAGGACACATATAGTAGTAGTCAGTCCTAAAAAAATTTTAATCACTCCAAAAAGGTTACCTTTGAATTTCCCACTTTCAAGTAGCGCTCCCGACTCCTCCAGAGAAAAAAACTCCTCGATGGAGACAAAGTTGTAGTCTACACCGCTTATCTCCCCGTCCCGAGGCTGACGGGTAGTACCTGTCGAGCAAACGGAACGTCATCAAGGTGCGACGCAAAACTCCATTTGCCGTTAGAGATCAAGCGCACATACACGGCACGGCGCGCAGGTAAAGGTTCTCTCGGATTAGCTGCTGAAGCTGACTGTCCATGGAGGTTGGTGTGAAACATTTGCTGAGGTACAGGCGGAGGTCTTTGCATAGTGATGCACCTGTGATAGAGTCACAAACATAGATGCACGTACCTGTATGTTACTATCAAACATCAGAATTAAACTATTCATGTTATATGATAAATGTACCGTGAATTCTGGATGAGAGTGAGCACCTGATTAAAAGCCGCATGCTCAAATTTAAGATTGAATCTCAATTTTGTTTTTGTACGAGCCTCACGGGATTTAAGTCGCCGTTTTAAATAGCAGTAAAAAAGAATGTATTCACGTCCATTTCTTAACTCATCAGATGCCACTCGTGTGGGGAATTTGGTGTCACAGCTTTGGCTGCAGAACGCTAATCGAGCCGTGCCCCCGCACAGTTGTTGCCTGACTGCATTGCTTTTTCGGCTCATAGTTGTTTAGATCGCGTGTTTTCGGATCATCTGATAATTCAAGATGGCGAACAAAAAGACAAGCACATATCGACTACAGCGCGGAAAGAAAACACGAAAAAAAATGTAATTCTATATTTATATTCTATTCCATAATTCTAGACGACAGCACCAGGGCTCCCATACAGTGGAGAATAACGCCAGATTGTAACACAGACGTGGAAGTTATCTTTTTTTGGGTGGGTGCCGCAGAACATATAGCATTCAATTGTTATTATACCTCGAAGATCAAAGGAAACTTCAGCAACCTGACATAGACTCTGATGAGATGGAAGGAAAAGTGTCGCATTTTTGACAAATACCTTCCACTGCAGTTTGATTTCTTTGTATAAATTGAGGACTTGATATACGGGTGAAGTATTGTTACACCTCCAGTTTTGCTCCTCTTATGTATTATATTAATAATGTTGCCAAAAACAGAGTAATTTCTCCTCCAAAAGGGTGACATAAATGTTTTTAGACATTGTGCATTAAGAGTGCACGGGTTGTGGAAATAAGCCGCATGCAGTTTTTATCGGTGTTGCCACGAAAAAAAGAAGTAGAAAGAATAAGCCGCACCGTATTTAAAGCCGCAATGTTAAAAATGTAGCAAAAAGTACCGTTATGTAGTCTGCAATTTATAGCAATTATCTCTTCAACTCAGTGATCTGAAACCTTTTCTTTACCACAGACCGGTTTCATATCTGACAATATTCTCTTGGTCTAGTAACAATAATACTACTAATTCAGATTCAGATTCAGATCTACTTTATTGTCATTCTAGTACACGTGTATACAGAACGAAATGTCGATGCATCTGACCCCCACAGTTTCCTAGAATGTACAGATATAAATAAGTTGTATTGTATTTTGGCTACGTATAGTATTTTACCATAGTGCCGATAGTGCAAGAAGAGTAGCTAACCAGATGTGCAAAATGGGCAGTCAGGTTAACAAGTCAGGTACACAGTAACATTAACACTGTAACAATAACGCTGTAATTACAATAGTGCAGAGAGCAATGTGCAAGGAGTGGCAAGCTATAAAAAACTGCCAGTAGTGCAAAAAGTCGGATTAGCAGCCGTTTAGATTTAAGTTAACGATATGTTAGATTGACCATTTAACAGTCTAATGGCCAGGGGGACTAGACTATTGCGGAGCCTGGTGGTCCTGCACCGCACACTGCTCATGTGAACTCACATGTGAACTAATGATAATAAGCCTAAATTCACCACGTAAACACTTGATCACTAGGGGATATAGATGACATGGTAAAAAAAAATTCATTAGACTATTCTTACTATGTTATAAATCATTGTTTTGTCTGAACTTTAGCCCATAATGCTCCAATGCAACATTGTACAACATAGCACCATGAGTAAAAATAGTGTTATTATGAGATAAAATCAAATGCCTTTTCCAATGTCATTTGAATTCCTTTTGGTGTAGTGGTTAGGATCTGCCGCTTTCATCGCTACAATGCGGGTTTGATTTCAGTTGCATCCAATGTTGAGCCAATGTGGTCAGTGGTAATTGTCGACCAATCAATCATAGCTCAATTACGATAATTTAAAACCTTGTGTGTATAAGCAATTAACAAGGGAACTTTCTTTTTGCTTTAACTACACACGGCACCGTTTGGGTCTATGGCCCAGTGGTTGCGGAACACTGCGCTAACAAATTAGTTTATGTTTTGCATTAAGAGAATTTTGGTGCCAAGACAGGGTAATCTCACCTGGTGAAACGGTCTTGATTCTGACAGGATGAGGACAGGAGTTGAGAACGCCCCGGACGTCGCCCAGTGTCATGCCGAGCACAGGCGTGCCGCCAATCTCTAGGATGATGTCCCCCATGATGGCCCCGCCCCCGGGGGCCACAGTCACAAATGGAAACTCACCATAGTCTGCGCCACCACCGATGGCCAGCCCCAGCTCGCCAGAGCTTCCGCCAAGGGGCACAAAGCCTTCCTGCACCTGCAAGGCAGTCACCATATTAAAGACAGCCCTGATGTTAGCATGTTAGCTTGATATACCTTGGAGCGCCAGTGCAGCTTCTTCACTGTGTTTTTAGACATGGCGGCCGAGCTGAAAATAGAGTCAGTAAACATTATTCACATTTCTTTGTTGAGATCCTAAAAATTTAAAGCTTCTTGGAAGAATTTAATTTGTTTCTAATCTAAAATATTTTCTGAGGAAACGAGTCTGCTATTGACACTAAAACTTTAATAGTATTTTTATTTAGAGTAAAACGTTTCCATAAAATGTTTCTCATAAAGTGTGAGTCACCACAAAGGATTTCCCTACAATATGTTGGAAAAGGCCCTGCGACTGGCTGGCAACCAGTTCAGGGTGTCCCCTGCCCTCTGCCCGAAAATAGCTGGGATGGGCTCCAGCACTCCCGCTGAGGATAAGCGGTGCAGATAATGGATGGATGGCTGTTGGAAGAGCCAGCGCTATTTTAAACCTGCCATTTTTTTCTATCAACAATTTTTACATAGTATATCAATTAAAGTGCAAAATCCCTTCTGTTAAGAAGGTCATTTTGCAAGTTGGCGTCGAGGATGATGACATTGTTGTTGCAAATATAAGAGTGCCTTGTTGCGGGCTATACAAAACATAAATGTGAGTGCACAGCTGACAACCAATCATAGTAAATCTGCTTCCTGAAGCAGCAGCATGATTAGTCAATAGCTCAAGCCTCAGCAATAGTGATGTCATAATCCGTCGACACAAACTCTTGAAATGGTTGTACCCTAAGGTGCATTAAAACAGGTGGATGAATTATTCTCTACATAATGGAAATCCCATGTTTAGACAAGTCAGGTCTGATTCATTATAATATCAGGGAATCCTTTTTGTTGATATCTGATTTAAGACCCAAAATATTTTTGGACTATGGTTTTTACCTATATAATGAGGACCGACCGGTACTTTATTTTAAAACTAGGGCTGTAACTAACGATTATTTGATAATTGATTAATTATTTTTTTTTTTTGGTTTGAGGAATCTGTATTCAAATATCGAAGGTTTGGGCAGACTGAGAAATAGTGCACAAAACAACAGAATACTTCATTGTATAAAACAATAAAAAAAATCCACGTGTTGTCAAAAAGCGCAAGAATAAACAAAAATACATACACATGTGTGCTATACACCTGCAAATATGTAAAGTACTTTTTAGCACAAAATAAAAGAGAAGCAACATCGGTGAAGAATGAGAGTAGAGATGTGTGCAAATAGTTGATTGTTTCCGTTGGTTAATTATTGACAGTTTATTTTTGTGCCTAAATAAAAAGCCACCACCCTGGTCATCCTGGAAGGGGGATTACCATTTGTGGGGCCCCTTCTCACAATTTCTTATTTTCCTTGTGCTGAGGTTTTGAGTTTTTCCTTTCCTGCATGTTGGTATATTTGAAATCCAATGCACTCCTTTAAGACATCTTCTGATTAAGGGCTATACAGATAAATGATGTGACTTGACTTGATTTTATAAAAAAGTAAACAGTCCTCTGAACTGAAAGTTGCTTATGCATATACCAGAAATGCCTCTTTAAAGCTTTTGCTTAACTCCTGACTTTTTATAGGTCATATCATTTTACATTGAATGTTTTTATACAGCACTTGGAATTGCATTTCAGTGTCTGATAAGTGCTTTCTAAATAAATTTGGATTTGGATCAAGATCACCTAGTGCATTAAAATAGGGTCTGGGGGTGTCCTCTTCTGGACCAAAGTGTTACTACAAGTTTGTCGCTGGATCAAGAGGAAATACAATGCACTCTCATATTTGCATTGAATTCAACTAGGCGACACAAAAAAAATCGATGATAAAACTAGTTTGAAAATGCTTATAATAATATATTTTGTCGATTTGTTGTTGCAGCCCCACTTCAAACCAATTTTAGATTAAAAGTACAGTGCATTCACCCAAAAAAATACACACTACTTTCATGAAAGAAAAAAATAAATCTGTTGAGAGTTAAGAGTTTTCTCCAGACTACCATTTTCAAGATGAGGAAAATCATAATGGACCACAGTCATCACAAGAGACATTATTCGGGGGCTAGAACCCAAAACCTTTCATTGGAAATCTTTGCTTGAGATTAAAACCACTATAAGGTTCCACCTTCTCATAAAACTAAAAACATTTTTTTTAACGAAAACAAGCTCACAGGACTCATACCTTGAATCCAGCCTAAAGTCTTATTGGCGAATTAGTCAAGTCATATATATTTGTATAACCCTTAATCACAAGTCTCAAAGGCCTGTACTATTTTTTACCGTATTCTCCCTTGGACCTAATATATACAAGAAATTAGAAGAAGTTTTGAAAAAAAGTATATTACCAATAATAATAACACTGTGCACAAAATGGATTAATCTATTTTTAAATGGATAATTTTACTAAAGTATTACAACATGTATGTTTATAACTCTAGCCTATGGTGGACTTAACTCATCTAAATTTAAAACCTTTTGATAGTAAGCAACTCTAAAGTCAAGCAACTCAGTATCTCTGAATAACACACAACAAAATGTCAATTAGCAATATTGACTATGTTCTAACCCAGTTTTCAAAGATGGATGCGTAGTTTGAAGTGTCTTTAAAAAGTTTAAAACTAAATATTCATCTTTTAAGTATGTTAACATTGCCCAACTGAGTTCAAAGAGCTAGGCACTTATTTTGATAAAATAATCTTGATTTGGTGCAACAATTTTCCTTTGGAACTTGAACTTTCCCTTTGGACAAGAATTTCTCCATGGACTAAAGTATTCCCTCGTCGGTTTGGCGTTTACTTATATATAATACAAAGGATAAACATTTACAATCACAACATACCCAGAAAAACAGCATACAATTCTTTTCACGCTTTGTAGTTCAGAGTATTTACTTGCAATCGTTCAAATTTGTTCGTCTATCGTGTGAACACTCGATCTCCCTTGTCATACTTGTCAACCCACTCACACACATACATTAACTGAAGTTTTTTGGAAGAAACCCGCTAACTGCTAGCATACGATTGAACCCAGAGAAATTACACTGACACATTGTCGTAGGGAAAGTATCACATGCCGTGTATTATTTACCTGAAGATCAATGTGTTGCATTCAGGCTGTCACCAAGTGTGTGTGCATGTGTTTGTGTGTCTCTAACAAGTGTGGCTGTCACTTCCTCCTCCCTCTTCAATAGGAGCGGTCAAAGGTCAGACTTTTCTGTGTTTAAAGGGACATTGTGTATTATTTAGCTCCTTCTAGCGGTAAAACATGCATTTAGAGCAATCACATGGATTTGAATAATTAGCAAAAATACATGAACTATCATAGGAAAACATGCATTTCCTAAAATCCTGGGAGGAAGAAATTTGTGTTTATTTTCCATAACCTGAGGCTGACCTAAAGCTGATAAAGGTATGCCCAAACCCTCAAAACTTGAGAAACAAGCAAAAAAAAAAAAGGAAAAAATGATGTGGTTTGGTCACTTTGAATCTCTTACTGTTTGCGTTCTTTTTCGTCCTTTGCAGTACTCTTTTTTTTCGGTTGCACTAAACAATACACAAACATCTAGTGGGCAAATATGACACACCGTCCCTTTAATGCATGATGAAACATGGTCCTGTGTGTGTACAATACAGCTCCAAACATTCTTCATGATTTGCCAACCTATTTTTACAATGTCTATTTCAATGAAGCGTTCAAAGTGTTATAACTGCTGTACGGAATTTGGAAATTTACTCGCTGATGCCATCTTCTGGCTTGTGTCATCAGTGCAGTCTCTTGCAGTGCAGGCTCCTTAAGTTGCGCGTGCGAGTACGTGTATTTTTTAGATGCGCTTGAATAAACTCTTCTTTTTTGGCATTTGGGTTGTTGTTTGGACTGTACTTGAAACAGGCCTCTCCTTCCTTTTACTTATTACATGCCATGCTAACAAAAAAATGTGATGACAAGCACAACGCTGTGGAGAAATTTTTGTCCCACTAGTCTTTGCAAAATTGTTTCAAATCTGCCATATTGGAGGATTAAGGTCAGCTTTAATGACTCTGCTTTAAGAAAAACCCTGGCCAAATGGGAGAGTTTCCATGCAAATACCTCTGCTGCCAGAAATGAAAACAAAGAGTCATCTTACATTTGCCAAAAAGCACCTTGATTATCCTCAAGACCTTTGGATTAAATTATGTGAAATGATATATCAGAAATGGAACTTTTTAGAAGGTGTGCATATTTTAGATAAATACTTTGGTCAAGGTGTGTTTTATGACGTAAGTCGTGACACGAAGCGTGAGTACCAAGTGGCTGATTCAGAAAACGATTAACTAGTTTAGAGTGTAGTTCCAAATAAAAGCTGCAAAGTAACACTATGGATCCCCCTTAACTTACCTAGAGTTCAAAAGCTTAGGAAAATACGTCTGACGTTGAAAGGGTTAAATAAAAATGAATAAACACTATTTTAACTCCTTATTTTTTATTTTTACTTGATGCATAAGCACAAGCATAGAAAAAGTAACACAAAAAATTCAATTGTTAATTACTCTTAAAATGTATAAAAATATTATATTCATGTATGATTTTGTATGAATGATTTACACCCCATTAGTTTATTGCATGCACCAAGCATGTTATACATTATTCTGTCACCATCATGACGTAATCAAGGAAATAATTCATCTTGAAGCCCCTATGCAGTGCTTCACTGCTTTATGGGGCTTAATTTTGCCACCACTTAAAGCAGCTTGCTACATCTGGCGTAAAAATGGCACAGCATTTGACATAAGAACAGGATGCCAACAGTGAAGCATGGTGGTGAGAGTGTGATAGACTGGGACTGCAACGCTGCCTCAGAACCAAGACAACTTGCTTTGGTTGAGGGAATAATACATTCTGATGTTTACCAGAAGGTCCTAAAGGAGAACTCAAGCGCTTTTGGATCATGCAGCAGGGCAACGATCCAAAACACACCAGCAAGTCCACCTCTGACTAGCTCAAAAAAAAAAAAAAAAGGTCCTGGAGTGGCCAAGTCAAAGTTCGGATTTAAATCCAATTGAGATGCTCACCTTAAACAGGCAGTTCATGTTAGAAAACCCTCCAATATGGCAGATTTGAAATAATTTTGCAATAAAGAATGGTACAAAATTTCTCCACAGTGGTGTGACACACTCACTACCAATTATCACATATGTAGGATTTCTGTAATCGCTGCCAGAGGTGGCCCAACTCAGGATTCGAATCAAAGGGCAATTACTTTTTCACATTTTCACACTTTTTAGAGATGTTTTGATTTTTTTGTGCCTTAATATATGGAATCAACATTTACAAACTGCATTTTTGTAATTCCTTAGGCTGTCTCTGTGTGATATTAAGATATGGGTTCGATGATCTGATACATTTGCGCGAAACATAGAACAGGAAGGGGGTAAATACTTTTTCACGGCGCTGTACCAATAACTCCCTTAATCAACACAAAGAAATCTAAACATATTTACTAACCTAAAGACTGAATTTCTGATACTTTCTTTGGTTTGAACAATTTTATTGACACTATTAACAGCAAATAAACAATGTGAGGTTTGAACAATTTTTCTTGACAATCTTAACAGCAATTAAGCATATTCACAATTTCTGATACTTGAACCATTTCAAACCAAACAATCCCCTAAATTGTGTAAATATTAACTACAAGAGTGTAGGTTTGGTCTGAGCAATGGAGGGTACGACACAAAGCACATTTTAAGTGATCACGTGATCTTGGTGGGGGCACGCCCCTTTCTGTCCAAAACTACGCCCTTGAATAACTATCTTATTAATCGATTTGGTTTTAGTTAATTTTTGCACCTCTATTGTCCATGTCAGTCTCGCTCAGTTTTTTGACCTATCCCTTCCTACCACAACTGAATAACGGTCGAACTAAATGTACTCAAAATGTTTACTCAAATTTCTCGTCCAACAAAGACACTAACCAGCTAGTTAGCATAGTTGGCAACACAAGTCGGTTTTCATGGCTAGTTAATGGCTTACTCGTTCCAATGATGTCATTTTTCTCTAAAGCGACGTCACCGCAGCACCTGGCTGAACTCAGGAGGAAGCTGATTGGGTCATTAGTCGGCCATTAATATCGATATGAATTAAAAACAATAACAATGCAGAAGCAACACTGTGCGTCATAAATCATCACGCGCACACAAAAGAATCTTGCATTCACAATAACCAAGAGGGGGTTGCCGAGGACAAACGCACGCTCACGCACGCAACCTGCAACCGTGAGCCCGCCCCCTTTGCGCGTGCCCGTTGGACAATGTGCTGACCGAGTCATTTTGACCTGCAACGCGCGTGTGTGCGTGAGAACGCGCACGAGGAAGAACCTCTACCTCCCCTTCCCCCATAAACACATTTGGGTTATATTTTCGGGTCAAATCGTTTTCTCGCAAAAGCAGAGCGCCGCGCACGTTTACCGTCATGCTCGTCCGGCGTGTGGTCGCGCGTCGCAGGGTTGCTTTCCCGGCTTCGAAGCCGCTCGACGCTTCGTAGCTGCTGCAAGGTGCATAGGCGCGTGCGTGTGGTGGGAAAGGGGGAAACGAGGGGGGGTTGTCGGGTAGGCGCGTGCACGACGGTCACTGCAGGTGAGGATGCAAATCGGGGAGAAACGGTCGCGTGTGTGCGCGCCTACAACCCTCTCTCCCTCTCCTCCCCTTTCTCTCTCCACTTTTTCTCTCATAGCGAGTGTACAGTATACGTCAAGGGCTACAAAGGGGCGTGGCAACATGGAAAGAAGTAAACAAAGCCGGAAGTGAATTTAGGAAGTAAAGCGGGGGTCTCTAACATGGTGTCCCCCCAGCTGAGGGACCTGTTCTGGAAATAGCTCACTAGAGCTGGGTCATTTTCTAGAAAAATTCTTTTTTTTAAGTGGTTGACTGAGTATATTTAATCAAATAAATAACCTGGTAATCTCCACTCCATTTACTGCATTTCTTATCCTCGCTTAGGGTCACGGGCAGGGTTGAGTAGGGTTACTTTAACTTGATTACTTTCAATTACTTTTGGATTACTCCAATACCAAACTAAATATGAATAAAATTACTAAATTTTGTGCAGGCTTCGGGAGTAACGGAATACATGGAACGGCAAAAATGATGTTGGCAAGCTGTTTGGATTTATTTTTATTTTGTTTCTGTCGCAGTTTATGTTAGTTTTGCTGGAGATCAAAGAGATCAAAGCCAGGAGAGAAAGCTTACCACGTGTTGTGAGTCATAATTTTATTCATATTTAGTTTCTTTTTTCTTTTATTAGCGGCAGTAGCTCAGGAGGTAGAGCGCTCGTCTTGGGATCAAGGGATCCCAGTTCGAATCCCGGCTCGTCCGTGTTACATGTCGAAGTGTCCTTGGGTAAGACACTGAACCCCTAATACCCCCAATAAGCAGGTTAGCGCCTTGCATGGCTGCAAGTCCGCTATTGGGAAATGTGGAGAACATTGGAAAGCGCTTTGGGAAGTCATTGGCTGCGTCCCATTCTTCGCACTTTCACTCGCTATGTGCCCTAGTCACTCGGTTTGCGCGTTCACGTGAAAATGGGGTGTGTCCCGATACTCTCAAGACCGAGGCAGAAGTGCCCTCAAACCAAGTCGTAACCACTTCAAGACCGAGGGGGCTCTCGACCTCACTTGGCAGCGAAGTGACTACCCAGAAGGCTTTGCGAATTCTCAATATCAACAAAGATGCCCGAAAAGGAACCACACAAATGTAAGTAGTTTTCCACAACCACGCATGTATTTGCAATAAAATGTATTGAGATATCTTAGTTAGACGTAAATGCAATAGAAAATCGTATTTTCGCGTTAAAACACGAACATTGCAAAATCGCTACTTTACGAAGTGCACTAATCTACCAAGGGAGCTGGCAAAAAAAAACCTTCACGCTACAAACTGTAAAGTAGGATAACTGTGCAGAAAATCACGGTTCAGCCCATCCCTGTTTTTATCTTAAACGAGTCGTGCTTTTCATGTACATGGCCAGTCGCTAAAGGAGCATAGTCAGAATACCGTTCTGGACATAAGCGCTTGTTTACTGCACACAATTTCGGGTGTCGTGTTTTATTTACAATATGATTCTTTCATGTGAGATCAGAATGCATTAGTTTTCATCATGCATTACGAGTAATGTCTCCGAATTTCACGTGGAAATACAGTTGAAACAAACTACTATCACATAGTTCACTGTCTTCTCTGTAAACACATATTAAGTGAACGAATTACCTTCTCAAAATGTTGTCCAAATGTGGAGACAATTCTAAAGCATATGTGATGCTGGCCAATAGAAGGCTCATACAGCCATAAGAATAACATGTCAATTTCATGTCTCACATCAACTAGTTGAGCATCGTATACACAGTTGTTTTTGTACAATACATCAGCATTAAGTAATTCTTGTTTTTTCCACCCAACCTAAAGGCCATTGTAGAACGTCCCGTGGAAGAGCTGGTCACCATCACAGCTACCACGCCATCCACACCACCGGGCACGTCGTTGGCACCTTCTAATCCGGCGCCAAACCCCAAATCACCCAGAAAAAAAAGGAAGCACGATACACTCCTTGACTTTTTGAAAGTGGAGTCTGCCGGAGTGAGGAAAAGTCTCGAAGAAACTGTGGCCAAAACTGAGCGGTTCCCGTCCTTTTTGGGAAGCTCGCGGACAAATTTCCAGAACAGTGACATCTCTGCAATGTTTCCCTTTGTTTTATAAAAGGAAAATATTTTTTTTTATTAAGAACTCAATGAAGTTCCAGTTTGTGTTTTCCAGCTTCATGGAAGTATTGGTATATTTTTGTTAAAATTTGTGACACATTATTTATTTACTATTATGTATTTTGGCCCAATGTGAGTTTGTTTTTCTGAAAGTAAAGTATTATTTAAGCTGGAGTGATTTGTAGTTGTTTTCTGTCCAACAGTCACATAGTTCACACGCAGTATCTCACATCATTATGAAATAAACCACCAAGGTGTTACTCAAAATGAAGATGTTTATTGAATAGTAATGCAGAAAAGCACATAATGCAAATGTGGGTCTGACTTAAAGAGCCTAAAATATGGCTTTTGGGCAATTTATTCCATATTAACTGTGGACAATTCTTTGTACGGTGGACCTGGGAACCCTGAAGACCCGTGACACCACACGGTAGGACAGAGCGTGGGCCAGCCAGTACACGTAGATCAGGACCTCCAGCCATGGCCCTGTTCCCTCTTTAGCAGCTCCTGCAGGGCCCACATAACCTTCTTGCTCAACCTTAAGTCCTGAATGAGTTCTGACTCCACATTCAACCATAAGCACAGGATGGGAACATTCCTGTCCAACCTGTCCATGCTTATGGGACAGCCACTCTGGAACACAATAGAAAACAAACATTTTAGACATAAATGTGGGCATAGAAAAGAAAAAGACCGCTTTAACTGTGATGTAAGCATCATGAAAAAATGTTGAAATTTTTTTGGTTTGAACAAATTTATTGACACTAATAACAAAAAAAAACAATCATGACAATCACAACAGCAATCAAGCACATTCACAATATTATATTCCAATATGATGTTATTAACAGCAAACACAATGTGAGGGTTTGAACAACCCTTCTCGAAAATCCTATTTGCAATCAAGCATATTCACAATTTCATTATATGATATCTTTGTTAGTGTCAATAGATCTGTCCAAGCCAAAGTCGATTGTCTTTTTTGGTCTGAACAAATCCCTTGACACCAACAACAGAAAACAATCATGACCAAACAACAGCAATCAAGCACCTTTTTTATATCCAATGACAACTCTTTTGAATTAAATTCCTTATGAACTAAGGTTTTTGGGTCGTACAGGGAAGTTTGGTGACGATATTATGTCAGCTTAAGGGTCAGGTGGACTGTTCTTGTGTTTGTTTACTTTTCGTCATGTCACACATTCAAGACCCCTACTATGTGTCATAAAATGGCATTAAGATACTAATAAGTAGATTGCCATTTATGTCTACACAAACATAGGGTATTATGTGAACGTGCATTGTATGTTTACTCTTACTGTATTTGACCGAACGGGTCATTTTTTTACTGAGTGTACGTACCTTGTAAAGGTGAATCAGCACTACATAGCGCCGAAGCTGTCTTCAGTATAGCACATTTCTCCTCCGTTGATTGGAGACACGGAAAAGATGATGAGCTTTCAGGCAATCGGTAATAACACAGCTGTAGCGGGCATTTTTAACGTTGCACGAAATCTCCAACTGACACACTACTGAACACGCCTCAGGTTGAGACTCGAGTTGTTTACATGTGACGTAGGCCTATACGTCACTAAGGTCTACAGCCAATTAATATTACCGCCATCTCCTGGACAGGGGTGGAACCTTGCAAGTCTTGTCCAAACCTTTTCCACTTTGCACTCGACTCGATGAGGGCACTCCTCTATCGAGGGACCTCACTGGAGGGTTCTCGGGGCCGAGTGAGAGAAATGGGATTGGGCCATTGACTTGAATAGCGCTATATAAATGCAGATCGTTTCATTTCATTTCATAGCATATTTGCTATTGGAGTAATCCAAAAGTAATTGAAAGTAATCAAGTTAAAGTAACCCTATCCAACCCTGGTCGCGGGGTAGCTATCTTTGGGGTGTGGGCAGGGGACACCTTTAACTGGTTGCCACCCAGTCGCAGGGCACACAGAGACATACAACCATTTGCTTGCTCATTCACACCTAGAGACAATTCAGACCAGCGAATTAACCTGACATGCATGTTTTTTTTTTGAATATGGGAGGAAACCAGAGTTCTCAGAGGAAACCTATGCAGGCAAGGGGAGAACATGCAAACTCCACATGGGGAGGGTGCAGTAGCTAGAATTGAACCTTGGACCTCTGTACCGTGGGGCTGCGTGCTAAATACCCATCCGCCATGCTGACCTGGTAATCTATCTATTTATATACAAAAGCGGTATCCCTCTCATAGGAGGTGGCTAGAGTCGAGAACACACTCACATTCACCAAACGTTCAATCCACTTTGCTCTTTCCAACCTGACACAGAACATTAAGCCCACAGCACAAGGGGTGAGTTGCTGTGCCATGCAACCTTTCATCAGCAGAGAGATCGTAATAACATGCTGTTATTTTTAACATAAAAATTATTATCGCCGGCTTGCGATACTGCAGCAGAGCCATTCAAATTATTAAGAACTCCTCCCACCCATGTCTTTGCTACAGGTCCTGTCATGGTTGCCATGGCGCCCAATTGGCCCCACCCGTGTAGCGCCAGCTGCAGCTTTTTGACGGATTGGCTTTCCGTCTATTTAAGCTCAGTGCTCTCACTCTTCCTTTGTGAGTTCATCTACAAACCTCTGCCCCGCAAGATGTGGGCTTTGACTCAGTCCTGTTTCTGTTGGTATTTCTTGGCCGGTATGGTTTTTCGTTTATTTTGTCCTGTTAAATATCGGTTTCCTGTTTCGTTCCCGTCTAGTTCGTCCTGTTTATTCCGATATCCTGTTTTGATATCAATCCTGTCTGTCCTGTCCTTTTCGGTATCGACCCCATCTGTCCAATATATGCTCGGGCAATTGCTATCGATTTTGTCGGCCTCTGGCTTCCTGTCATTCCTTGCCAGACGGCTGCCTAACGTGCGTGACTGCCCCATTTCCCGTAAAAAGGCTTGTGTGAGAAACGTCACGCATTTGGGTCCTGATCTGGTTCCGGTTCTTGACAGGTCCCTTAAAACAAGGACAATCAGGCTCAGAGACAGCTTCTTCCTCCAGGTCAACACCCTAAACGACACAGAATTGATTTATTTTTTGTTGCTAAATGTTATTGCACGAAAACGTGCGACTTATCTGGGGAATTTTACTAAATGTTATTGCACTTCTTTTCATTGCACTATTGTGATGATGCATGATTCTTTTTCGTTACACTATTTTTATGACTTGCGCCAGTCTCTAAGCACTACCTCATAAATATTTTTGCCTATTTATCCTGACAGTCTTTTCTCTTTTTTTTCTCTTTTTTCTCTTTATCTCATGTTTACCCTGGGGTGTCATGTCTAATCTTGTTGTATACAATGTTTTCACAACATTGATATTAATGACAATAAAGACAATTCAATTCAATTACATTATTTTAGAAATGCATATTAAACTGAGTGCACTTTGTGCTAATTAGTAATAAAAAGTAGCTCTCAGCTTCAAAAGTGTCAAAGCAATAAAATGGATGACAATGATGTCAGCTCCCTCTCGGTGAGACTCATGTTGTGTCAAGTAAATAACAATTCTCGACTGATGAGTATTAAAAAATTGCACATTTATATGACAATCCATGTGCTGTACTTTTGATCATTATTGAAATCAATGTTATTTTTTAATGAATTACATGATTTTACCATTAGGCTGAAAAATCTACACTGTCCATTTAAATACAACCCTAACCGATTATGGATTGATTTATTACTGGTTATTTTGTTTTCATATTGATTCTCAATGTGTTGGTATACTGGAGAACAGTGGAATATTTTTATCAGATCTGTTTTGGTGAATAACCCGATTCGGCCTAGGCTCAACCAGACAGCACCCCACAAGTCAACTGAGTTTTCTGCTTTGTAAACTGTCAACAATTGTGAAGATCACACCGTGCTTTTATCTCCAGTACTACCGTTAAATTGTCAGACACACACAAGTAAGATTATGATGTTTTTCCAGAGGTTTTATCAGCATTCTCTCTCCAACTATATTTAACATCTTCCTGGAGAGGAACAAGTTCGAAGCTCTGGAGCAACATAAAGGTACAGTCAGTATTGGGGGACACAACATCATAAACCTCTGTTTTGCTGTTGATATTGCCAGATTGGCAGGAGACGAACAGGAGATCTGGTCTATCGCCTGGACTAAAGTATCAAGCCAGTATGGGATGGAAATCAGCACAGAAAACGAAACAAAAGTAATAACCAACTATCCCCAAGGTATCACAACTAATATGACCATCAACCAGAGAGCCAGAACCTGTCACCAAATTTAAAAATCTTGGGGTCGTCATATCAAAAAGGGGTCAGAACCAGAAATCATGGCCAGGATAGCTCAAACCACAGCCGCACTTGCAAGACTTGAACCCATCTGGTGGGACAAGATCTTAGCAGTGATGTCAAATATTAGATTAATTAAAGGACTGGTTACTTCCATTTTCTTCTACGCTTGAGAGTAATGGACTCTCAAACCAAAACTGGAAAAGGAAATTAAAGCCATGGAGATGCAATGGGTCAGGAAACTTCCAAGCATCAGCTTCTTAGCCCATGTGGTAAACGAAACGTTGCTCAACACCTTCAGAGGGTACATTGGACCCTGCAAAGAACTGTTGACAACTTTGCTCGGACAGAAACTTTAGCGGTATGGTCACGTCACAAGATATTCAGGACTGGCTAAGATAATTCTCCAGGGCACAGTCCAAGGTGGCAGAAGGAGAGGAAGACTGAAAAAGAACTGGGCAAAGGGCGTTAAGGAATGGACTGGTGTCTACTTTGCCAGGCCAGGAACCGTCATCAATGGATAAAGGGGTCCAGAGTTACGTCCTCATTGGTGCCCTGACAACCCATGGGAACTGTAAACTGTGAATATCAGCATGCACACTTTTTTGGGGCTCCCATACAGTACTAAAACACATGTCCTACTGAAAGTGTCATACACACTAGTGGCATTTTTTCTGTGTGTCTTTCAATCCTTTTTTCTGTTCCCACATGATACTCAGAAATGCTATTAGAATGTGTATTCATTTTGTTTTCACACATCACGGAATCAGACAGTACTTACTACACATGATTAACTCTTTTTCTACTACTGTTAAATGCCCAATTTTTACCATTTGATAGTCAAATCATGAATAGTTACTTCTGGCCCTGTTTTGCCAGGGACGGACAAGGACCTTCATCTGTCCCCTGTTCATGTGAAGGTCTGTTTGATACAGCCTCCCTTTTTTGTTTTTGTCTTTTTTTAGTCTGTCTAGCATCTGGCCCTAGAGGGAGATGCGATGTCACAATCTGGTGTGCTACCTTGCTCCAAAGGGTGCCTACCGGGTTTGAAACTGGACATTCCTGAGTACAATCAGGACACAATTGTTCCTATTTCTACCAAACCTTGTATTGGGAGGGCACTCTGATGGTTTGCCATTTTCACGCCACTTTCATCCTGATGTCTGTTACCATGTCATGTTTGGTGATTTGTTTCTGGTTTCTTTGTTACTTTACTCCTTGCATTTTTCCAGTTGCAGGTTTGGTTTTTGGCTAAGGCATTTTTGTTAGTTGCTTTGTGCCCACTTTGTTTGGTACTTTGGTCCACGTTTTTGGTAATAAATACCGTCCTTGTTTTGAGCACAGCTCCTGCTTCCCTCACATGGGTCCATCACTTTTAGGACGTGAGTGTCGAATGGCAGATCTAAATTGTCTCATTAGCATACCTGTCAACTCTGAATGAATAAAATGTGTACAGGCCAGGTTAAAATTCATCATCGATCAATTCGCGGGCGCAGTAGCCTCAACATGGAAGCCCAGACCTCCCTATTCCCAGCCACTTCATCCAGCTCATCAAACGGGATCCCGAGGCGTTCCCAGGCCAGCCTTGAGGCAAAGTCTCTCCAGCATGTTCTGGGTTGTCTCCGGAGCCTCCCGCTGGTGGGACATGCCGTAAACATACCCCGAGGGAGGCGTCCAGGAGACATCAGATGACCGAGCCACCTCAACTGACTCCTCTCAATGCAAAGGAGATGCGGCTCTACACTGAGTCTCTCCTGGATGACCAAGCTTCTCACCCTATCTCTAAGGGAGAGACTAGCCACCCTGCGTATGAAGCTAATTTCTGCCGATTGTATCCGGGATATTGTTCTTTCGGTCATGACCCACAGATTATGACCATAGTTGAGGATGAAACATTGATCGACCAGTAAATTGAGAGCTTTGCCTATCACCTCACCTCCTTCTTCACCACGACTGACCGGTAAAGGGTCTTCATGACAGCAGACGATCCATCCGTTTATCTCCCGTGACATCCTTTCCTCACTCATGAACTAGACCCCGAGATTCTTGAACCCCTCCAAATGGGAAGGATCTCATCCCCGACTTGGACACAGCCTGCCACCCTTTTGCGGTCGAGAACCATGGTCTCGAACTTGGTGGTACTGATCTTCATCCTGGCCGCTTCACACTTGTCTGCGAACCACTCCAGTGAGAGCTGAAGATCAGGGCTTGAGTAAACCAGCAGCACAACATCAGCTGCAAAAAGCAGAGATGCAATTCTGAGGCTTCCAAACCGGATCCTTTCCTCACCAGGGCTGCCCCTAGGTATTCTGGCCCCAAATCATATTATTTTTCCTTTTCCCTCCCATCTTCTCGCCCTACTCCATCTGCGCCAAAGGGTTAGAAAACTCCTTCAGGAGAAAAACTTCTATACAAAATAAGTTTGAAAAACAACCCCAAAAACGTTGAAGATTTGTAAGAATATCAATCAATTATTTATTCAATCAGTCAGGAAAGACTACATAACGGCAGTTTAAAAATCAAATTATTTTAATTCAGATTCTAATGTATGACTTTAGCTTTTAACTGTTCTGAACACGACTTCTTGTAAAATAATTTATCGTAACATTTAACTTCTGTGACGTTGAATGAAAAAAATACAGTCACGTTGTGTTTAATGAAATCGGTCAAGCCGATAAAACACACGGCAGAAACTCGCCGTAAATTATTTGCAAAGTGCATCCAATGTCCTTTAAGCTTCAGTTCAACAGCGGTAATCATCTACTCTCTGAAGGGAACATCCATATCATACTCTTATATTAGACTCTCTTATTATATCATATTCTCACAACATTATCCCGTGGGCACAAGTTTGAGAACACAATGTAGAATTTAAAAAAAAGATCATTTTTGTAAACAAGTTTATTTTATGTAACAAATAAACAACACAAACAATTTTTTCAGTATCTTCCTCAATTCTTTCCCCACTTTCAGTAAATTCAGTGTTGATTATTATTTGTAGCAGCGGAATTTTATCTTGCTTCCGTACAAAAATTGTTTTATGGCGTACACGATATGAAATGATCTAAAACGCATAAAATATTGGGAAACGTATAAGTTGCCAGGTATGCGTTAGAGCACAGGTGTCAAACAGGCGGCCAGCGGGCCAGATCAGGCCCGCTAAGGGATTGAATCCGGCCCGCGAGACAACACTCAGAGAAGCGCAAGAGAAAAATAAGCTGCAGGTTGAAATATGTCAACTTGAGGTTCCTCTCACAAAGATACTGTACTTGTGTTTATTTCTCTCGCTCTCTCTCCCTCCCTCTTTTCTACCCCCGTTTCCCCACTCTCTGTCTCTGTCTCTTTCACTCTCTGTGTCTTTTTAACTTCATTTGCTCTAACTTCCTTTTTTCATTTTCTCTCTTTTCTTTTTCTCTCGTCCTACCCTTCGTGCTTTCTTTTCTCCTTTCTCTCCTTCTGTCTTTCTGTTTCTCTTTGGATTTCTTTCTTCCTCTCCCTTTCTTTCCCCTTCTCTCGCGACTTTTCTTTTCATCTCTTTTGTTTCTCACGCTCTCTCCCTTTTTTCTTTCTTTGTCCAGCCCTCTCTCCTTTTCCCTCCCTCTTTCTCTTATTTCTTTATCTCTCTTTTTCTTTCTCTTTAATCTACTAGTCCGGCCCCCGACAGAATGTTTGTTCTATTGTGGCCCCCAAATTAAAATGAGTTTGACACCCCTGCGTTAGAGCATCATTTGATTAAGCATTGCTAGTTCGGGATCTTTAATGTCTCGCCATCTGTTCACCTCACACACAAACGTGCACGTTCTGCAGTTCTGTTATTGTACGCCAGGGAGCAGAAGAGTAACGCTGATAGTGTCAAACCAATCTCTGCATCAGGTTACAGTAATATTTGTTTAAAACGCGCATTAGTCTTCCAGTTTGTGATGAATTCCTGCATTTATTTGGGAAAGTTCTTAAAAATAAAGAATAAGGGTGAAATGTTTTTATTTGATACCAAAAAGGATGTGCATTGTATTGTATTTGCAAAATATCAGACATAGCGCACAATTCCCCTGTTTTATCCATCTAATCGGTTAACTGTTTTGACTAATGATATTCATTGAAAAAGACATCACATATCAGGTGAAGCCCAAACGTGACTTACCTGTCATCTGAAGCTGGGCTGTCATTGGTTGTTTTAGTCAAGTGTTTCTCAACTGGTTGGTCGGGACCCGAAAATGGGTCGCGGACCCTTTTTCATTGGGTAGCTGGCCTTTGCCAGGGCAAAACCATGCTATGAAGGTATAAACACAACTGAGGGTCATTTAAGATCGTCAACAGTAGATGGTAATAATTTCCTGCATAAGTGAGTTGCCACACGCCATTTCATAAAACAGAAAAAGACCGGAGATACAATGAATAATATATGAGATATGGATTTTATTATTTCTAGGCGGCTGAGTTCTTAGCGCGTCCGTGTCACAGTTCTAAGGTCTCTGCATCAAATCCAGCCACCAGCCCTCCTGCGCGGAGTTTGCATGTTCTCCCTGTGCTTGTATGGGTTTCCTCCCACATTCCCAAAACATGCAATTGCCCGGTCTAAATTGTTCCTAGGTGTAAATGACCAAGTGAATTGTCCGTCTCTGTGTGCCCTGCGACTGGCTGGCAACCAGTTAAAGGGATGTCCCCTGCCCACTGCCTGACGATTCCTGGGATCGGTTCCAGGACCCCCGTGACCCCACTGTGGATAAGCGGTGCAGATAATGGATGGATGGATTTTATTTTAAAGTGGACAAAGCCACTGAAGCAAAGCGTTTTGGATTTCATCATAGCATTATTGGTAATAGTATTACTTGAGGTCACTTTGGTTTTGCTGTTCATTTTTATGTGAATATATTTATCTATATTTCTTTTAAACCGCACAATCCTTGCATTCAATAAACTTGGGAAGTGGATTATATTTCTTGATTTGTGTCGCGGCTATTAATTCGGGTGCGGGTGTGTGTCCAGAAGTCAGACCAGTTGAGAACCAAATGTAAATTTTAATGGTCTGCATTTATACAGCGCTCTTCAGGTCACTGACGACCTCCCAAAGCACTTAACAATGTGCTTCACACTTACCCATTCAAACACACTGATAGCAGCGTCAGCCATGCAAGGCAACTACCTGCATTAGGGATTCATTGTCTTACCCAAGGACACTTCGACATATAACACAGTGGAGCCGGGAATCGAACCTGCGGCGTCTTGATCCCAAGACGAGCGCGTTACCTCCTGAGTTTTTGATTCCACAAAATAAATGTGAAATTAGATACAGTGCAGACTGTTGTCGAACTAGTATTTGATTGTAAAGGAAGCAATATGTTGTGGGCTTACAAATTACCGTATATATTCCGAAATGATCAAACATATCAAATGATTGAAACTCCCACACAAAAAAGCTAGATCACAAAAAAAGGAGGACAATTTGGTAAATCTGGGATTATCGGGTTGCACAAAACACAAAAACACCTACTATCCAAAATGCACACATTGTGTCAAGCACTCACACACAGTTGAAAAGGAATCAGTGGCAAAGGACAAAGATACCCAGGAGACAACCAGGGCAAGTGTGAAGGTGAACATGGGCTCATTTTCAATTTCACCTCAAGTGTGTTAAGGACTGTCAATTCGAAGCGATGGGACCAGGCGATATTGTAAATGAGATGTTAAAAAAAACAAACTGACGTTGTTCCACTAGTCACATAGCAGCAAGGGATTCGAGCTCCAATTGTTTTTTTTTTTTTTTAGAAGTCAGCTCTAAACTGGTCCAAAGTGAGTGTGATTGTCTTCGCAACAGGTTTGGTTGTGTCAGCATGTGACCATGTGATTGTTGGGGTTAGGTGTTATTTTGATCTTTTCAGATGTGATTTCTTTGTAATAGTATTTTCGAAGGTCGGTTTCTTAAGGTTTTGTCAGGTTTTCAAATTTCTGTTTTTTTTGTTTATGTCAGGTCAAGGTTGTGTTCATTTATCGGATCTTATTGTTTTCACAAGCTGAATGTAATATCTAATATTGCGAACATTCTCCTGATTCCGTTGAAATCAGTGACTGAGATTATGATTCATCTGTTGGTTACTTCTCGCCTCGACTACTGTAATGTTTAGCAACGGCTAGCATCAAAAGTCTGCAGCTGGTTCAACATGCAGCAGCAACACTCTTGACTAGGACAAGGAAGTTTGATTATATCATCCCAATTTTAGCTGACTTGCACTGGCTCCCTGTGCATTTGAGATGTCCCTTTAAGGTTCTTTTACTGACATACAAAAGTTTGCGTAGACTTGTACCCTTTAATATTTCTGATTTGCCCTCTGTTCCTGCTCGGAGCCTCCAATGTGACTCCAAGGGCCAAGAAAAAATCAGCAGGCTTGAGAACGTACTCCATGCAGACCCCCAGTGCTGTGGAATACTCTGACCCCTGAGATAAGATCTGCAACCACGGTGAAAGTGTTTAAATCTAGACTTAAGACACACTTAGATTCTATAGCTCATGATTGATGCGGACCTCATACATTTTCCTGCCCATTTCGGCTGCCTGACTGGTGGCAGAGTGAATGAGTCAGAGGACCAGGACCTGGACCTAGGACTTTTTGAACAATTGTAATTATTAACCATGTTTGTTGTTGATGGTAACTTAATTGTTTTTATTGTTTATGTATTGTTACCCAATGCAATATCTTTTGCAGCCAGTTCATCTTGGAAGGGGATTACCTCTTGTAAATACCCATTTCAAGGTTTCCTATTTTTTTCATGCTTAGTTTTTTCTTCCCTGAAATCAGGTTTAGATCTGTGTGGTAATCGTGGCCTGTACAATCCTTTTGTGAGTAAAGGCTATACAGATAGAGATGACTTGGTGTAATTGTCTTTACATGTAAACATAAAGTGTGTTTTTGCTCTCGTTAGGTCTGATTGTGTTTAAATATCAGGTGTCATTTGGTTGTTATACGTCTAATTTGTTATTATACGTCATATTAACCACTTTCATGTGAACAGGGGAAGATTTTAAAGGTCAGGTATATATTATTTATTTTTAATTGAACTTTGCTTCGGATTCATTTTTCAACTGTCCTCCCCTTTAACACACTGAGCCTTTTTCCTATTTAATCCCCAATTGGAGGGGTGGGGGGTGCAGGGTGTAACGTGGGGAGGAGGCAGAGAATGTGAGTGAGAGAGAGAGAGGGGGACAGAGAGATGAGCAGAGGAGAGGATGAGTAGAGATGAAGAGATTCAGATTAGTGAAGCCGAGCTGAATTTTTCTCCTCTCAGCCTGTCGTTCTCATCGTATCCCCCGGCCTCGTCGCAGAAAGGAAAAACCAAACGCATCCGATGAAAGTGAATAATGAGCAGCTGGGGCATTTGGAGCAAGTGGACCGGGCCAGCATGCAAAGTTTTGTTTGGTTGGTGAGGAGCCGTGAAGATGGGACCGACATAAATGTCTGAAGTGGACCACTAGTAAGACATGCAGCACAACCACAAAAGTAAGTTTATTTATATATATACCTAATTCATTTAAATCTATCCAGTTTACCTTTCTTTCTCTCTGTCTCTCTCCGTCTCTCTCTGTCCCTCTCTCTGTGTGTCTCTCTCTGTCTCTCTGTGTCTCTCTTTCTCTCTCTCTTCTTTGTCTCTCTCTCTGTCTCTCTCTCTGTCCCTCTCTCTGTCTCTCTCTCTCTCTCTCTCTCTCTCTTGTTTGTCTCTCTCTTGTTTGTCTCTCTCTCTGTCTCTCTGTCACTTTATCTGTCTCTTTTTCTCTGTCTCTCTTCCTTTATCTGTCTCCGTCTCACTGTCTCTCTTTCTCTATCTCAGTCTCTGCCTTTGTCTCTGTCTCTCTCTGTCCTTCTCTCTCTGTCTCTACATTTCTCCCTCTCTCTCTCTCTCTCTGTGTATCTCTCTCTGTCTCTGTTGCTCTCTCTGTCTCAGTCTCTATCTCTAACTCTCTGTCTCTCTCTCTGTCTCTCTCTCTGTCTCTCTCTCTGTAACTCTCTATGTCTCTGTTGCTCTCTCTGTCTCTGTCTGTATCTTTAACTCTCTGTCTCTCTCTCTGTCTTTCTTGTTTTTGTTCTCTCTTTTTCTCTCTCTTTTTCTCTCTCTCTTTCTGTCACTCTTTCTGTCTCTCTCTTCCTTTTTCACTCTTTTCCCACTCGCTCTCTTTCTCTTTTGATCCCCCCTCTCTCGCCCTCTCTCCCTCTAATGATAACAAAAGCATGACTACACAAATATGACCATTAACATGATGACTAATACCCGATTAGAAATTCATGCCTTTGGGGGGCACAAGTTAGTGCTGGGTTGTCGTCCATATAAAGGCAATGGGTGTCATCAAGAAATGTATCCATCTTTTATTAGTTAATCACAGGTTATTTATGCTATGAATTTAAAAGTTAATCAGTCGCTGGCTGTGTTGGCAGCGAATGGCGTCAGTGAAATTCATCTACATTAGGAATACAAGTCTGGTCCTTGAGGACCCAAATCCATCCTATTTTTCATGTTTCCCCTCCTCTGACAATTCTTTATCCAAGTATTGAGTCACAGGGCTGTGCAGGAGGAAAAGCAAGGAAACAGTCTTGACAGGGACCCTTTAGGTTTGGACTCAAGGTTGATTTAGTCTCTAAAATCTTGAGACACTTGACTTTACTAAATAAAGGAAATTGGAACACATTCTGGTAAAAAAAACAAAAAACAAAAAAAAAACATCGTATTTTCCAGACTATAAGACGCATCTGAAAACTCCAAATTGGCCAGAAATTTAAAAGTGGCCTTATATTCCAAAAAAGGCAAATGCATAGTTACAATTCAATTATCCTGCATTCGGTAACTATTCTTCCTTTGAGAAACACAGTGTTCTTTGAGAGCCCTCTTGTGGTTAACATATTAATTGTTTGTTGCTAAAAGGAAAATAAATTGAAGAGGAGAACTTCGATGGTAGCTCAGATACCAACTTTTGAACGCTCATGGCAAATCCTCTTTTGTTCTATTATGAATACTTGAATGGAAATTTTTGTTCATTGTAACGTTTTGTACAATACAGTGGGACCTCGCTACTTTGCGCTTCGACGTTCGCGGATTGAGAGCTTCGCGGGCCTAAAAAATAATAATAATAAAATAAAATATTATATATATATATATATATATATATATATATATATATATATATATATATATATATATATATATATATATATATATATACATGTATTTTTTTTTTTTAAGCTGCGCCGCTACTTCGCGGATTTTCACTTATCGTGGGTGGTTTTGGTCCCCATTTACCGCGATAACCGAGGTCCCACTGTATAACGTACTCTTGTTTGAATTGTTGCCACCATGTCTAAGCTAGGTTTAGTATGTATCTGTTTAGTGATTAAGCTCATAGGCGAACTTATAGGGGTAATGGTTGAGGCCGTTGTCCGAACAACCAGCCACTAAAGCAGGGGTGTCCCCTAAAAACAGGTGAGGTGCCCGTTGACCTTTTTTGAAAATAGCTCACCAGTGGTAGGTCATTGTAATTTTCTAGAATTTTTTTTTTGTATTGGTTGACTGAGTCTGTTTAAGCCCACCTCCAACAATTAACCTGGTAATAGCGTCGTAACAACATAGTAATAACATGATACGTTCTTATTTCAGAAATGCACATCTAACTTGGCTGATAAGGGCACACACTCGGAGTGAGGACAGCCAAATAACCATTAATAAATGAATCAATTCATTTTAGTGATGAAACCAGATATCATAATATTAATTTATGTTCTGTAAAATCACTTATTTTAAATCAAATGTATTTTTCATTTTTTCGGAAACCCTAGCTCTTACTGTAGATTTAATTCCATGCGCCCTATAGTCCATTGTGCTCTACAGGGAGTGCAGAATTATTAGGCAAATGAGTATTTTGACCACATCATCCTCTTTATGCATGTTGTCTTACTCCAAGCTGTATAGGCTCGAAAGCCTACTACCAATTAAGCATATCAGGTGATGTGCATCTCTGTAATGAGAAGGGGTGTGGTCTAATGACATCAACACCCTATATCAGGTGTGCATAATTATTAGGCAACTTCCTTTCCTTTGGCAAAATGGGTCAGAAGAGGGACTTGACAGGCTCTGAAAAGTCAAAAATAGTGAGATATCTTGCAGAGGGATGCAGCACTCTTAAAATTGCCAAGCTTCTGAAGCGTGATCATTAAACAATCAAGGGTTACATTCAAAATAGTCAACAGGGTCGCAAGAAGCGTGTAGAAAAACCAAGGCGCAAAATAACTGCCCGTGAACTGAGAAAAGTCAAGCGTACAGCTGCCAAGATGCCACTTGCCACCAGTTTTGCCATATTTCAGAGCTGCAACATCACTGGAGTGCCCAAAAGCACAAGGTGTGCAATACTCAGAGACATGGCCAAGGTAAGAAAGGCTGAAAAACGACCACCACTGAACAAGACACACAAGCTGAAACGTCAAGACTGGGCCAAGAAAAATCTCAAGACAGATTTTTCTAAGGTTTTATGGACTGATGAAATGAGAGTGAGTCTTGATGGGCCAGATGGATGGGCCCGTGGCTGGATCGGTAAAGGGCAGAGAGCTCCAGTCCGCCTCAGACACCAGCAAGGTGGAGGTGGGGTACTGGTATGGGCTGGTATCATCAAAGATGAGCTTGTGGGGCCTTTTCGGGTTGAGGATGGACTCAAGCTCAACTCCCAGTCCTACTGCCAGTTTCTGGAAGACACCTTCTTCAAGCAGTGGTACAGGAAGAAGTCCGCATCCTTCAAGAAAAACATGATTTTCATGCAGGACAACGCTCCATCACACGCATCCAAGTACTCCACAGCGTGGCTGGCAAGAAAGGGTCTAAAAGAAGAAAAACTAATGACATGGCCTCCTTGTTCACCTGATCTGAACCCCATAGAGAACCTGTGGTCCCTCATCAAATGTGAGATTTACAAGGAGGGAAAACAGTACACCTCTCTGAACAGTGTCTGGGAGGCTGTGGTTGCTGCTGCACGCAATGTTGATCGTGAACAGATCAAAGCACTGACAGAATCCATGGATGGCAGGCTTTTGAGTGTCCTTGCAAAGAAAGGTGGCTATATTGGTCACTGATTTGTTTTTGTTTTGTTTTTGAATGTCAGAAATGTATATTTGTGAATGTTGAGCTGTTATATTGGTTTCCCTGATGAAAATAAATAATTGAAATGGGTATACATTTGTTTTTTGTTAAGTTGCCTAATAATTATGCACAGTAATAGTCACCTGCACACACAGATATCCTCCTAAAATAGCTAAAACTAAAAAAGCCCCACTCCAACTTCCAAAATAGTCAGCTTTGATATTAATGAGACTTTTGGGTTCATTAAGAACATGGTTGTTGTTCAATAATAAAATTAATCCTCAAAAATACAACTTGCCTAACAATTCTGCACTCCCTGTATATATGGAAAATATATATCACAAAAGAATATTTTTTGTGCATTATAGTGCGAAAAGTACGGTAATTTGGCAAAATAATGGACGTTTCCACTACTTGTGTTTGTTTTGAACAAAGGTCCTGGTATAAGTGTTTTTTGCAACCCTGTGCCCCTACTTTTCCCCCCACTTTTGTCATTTAAATACTTAAAATATGGGGCAACATTTCTCGAAAAAATCTAAAAGAAGTTATTTTTTTCAAAATAAGTAAAAATAAAAATAAGTAAAAACAAATTGCTTTATGTTTTAAAAATAAACCCTCCCCAATTTAATAGTATAAACACCCCCAAAAAACAGTGTGTTTCTATTTTGGCCATCACCAACAACGTGTTAATTATGGTCAAAGGCCAAAAAATGTTATGTCTGCGAGTTTTTGTTTTGTGTTGGCTCCAATTCGTAGGAAAAAATGCCTGAGTGATGTAAAAGAATTGCGTAGTTACGGTGGTCTCACATCCACTGCTATGAGTTTAAACTCCCACTTCTGTCAGAACTCAAACCACTTACACCAGAGGGAAAATTGACTGGCCTGTCGTCTATACCACCATTATTGTGCAGATCAACTGGAACCTTTTCCTTATGTTGGTTTGTGCTTATTCTATTAGCACTCCCATAAATTAATCGTGGATACTGGGGTGAAAGGATGCAGCATGCAATTTTTGGAGGGACTTCATCTAACCTCTGGGATTCTGGAGCAGCTGTTAATGGGCGCTAATTCAAAAATCTGGCTGTTTGGTGAGACCATGTCAAATGACTTCAGGCCGGCACTAAGGTCTGGTGCACCATTTGACCTCTCAAAACGGGGAAAGCATTGCACAAAAACATGAAGTGTTTGACTCTGATACTAATGACTGGCACAAATATGAGGGGCTAAGGAGAAAACCACATATCTAAGATCCTCCACCCGCCCTCTGCTCAAACCACACCTCCAACCAGTCAAAATCTCTGGAGAGACGATATAATGAGAAAGCAGAGTCCGGGGATCTGATATAGGCTCTCCTATTTCTGGGGTTTGAGACTATTTCACTGGTTAAAAAGGTTATTAGTGGAAGCATACCATTCTTCATCCTAGTAATTGGGTGAGAAGCTCTGAAAGGGGCTAAGGAGAAGAGCTGACAGGTGCCAAATGAGGAGGCGAGGCAGTAACATCTGTTTAAAAGGCCACCTCCTGGCGAAGTGTTTTCGGTCCATCCCACATTGCAGCAACCCATGTGACACTTGAGGGATTGTCTGTTCTACTGTCCTTGGGATCTCACGTAATCAGGCAAAACCTGGAGTTCCCACTTGAAAGAACCTGGATGGTGTACTTGTCGGCTTTTTTCATTGGTTACTTGTGAATATTTTGCTGGTAAAATGTCTCTAAACAAAGGTTGTGCATCTATCCAAACAATTAACAAGAAGACTGCGGAGCTTGGCGTTTTTAAAAATTCTGAACATTCCACAGTATGTTTTGGGGAAAACTTTAAGCACCAGGTTCACAAGACTACTCTCCCTTCTTGATAAAGATGGTCACTGAGATCAGATGAGACAACTGGATGCATAACTAAAGGCCAAGTTTAACAAGGAAAGGCTTGAGGAGACAGAAACACAGAACATTAGAGAAAGGGCGTATGTCTCTTGTTTACCCTTAAAGTGACCAGTCCTAATCAAAAAAGGATTGGTTGTTGTTGATAAGCAGTATTATAAGCATCATTATTAGCATTAATACAAACTTTACTTTTAATAACATTTGGGGCTAGGGCTGCACCTAATGTCTATTTTAACAGTCAACAAGTCACCGACTATTGAAACGATAAGTCAAATAATCAAACAGCATGAATTTTACTTATTTATGTGGCAAAAAAATAATATACACAAGGAAACTGGATACAATGAAAAATACATCTTTTATTGAACATACAGCAGATTCGTACAAAAGCTCAATAAAAATGCCCGATCTAAAACCGATCAGGCACATTGATCGGTCAGTAGAGACATATATTCATGAATAAATCTCCGTCCATTTTTTAGGGACAGGCAAAAAAATAATAAATTAAAATCAAGTAAGAAAATGTATTCCTATAAACCAAGGACAGGCTCATTAACAGCAGTTGAAAAATGAATAAAACAAATATTATGTGCATTTTGTGAAGCACATTCAGTGGTCAACCACAAACTCTGAAACAAAAATACTTAAAGATTGTTTAAAATCAAATGGTTTTAACAATTGATGTTTATCAACTGATGTTCGTTCTATTCTGTAGCTTATGAATGACCTATATTTCATGTTGACAATATCTGTGTATTATTTGTTATTGCAACATCCATTGCAGCCTGGTCTTCCTGGAAGGGGGATTACCTCATGTGCAGTCCCTTCTAAAGTCAAGTCAAGTCAAGTCATGTTTATTTGTATAGCCCTTAATCACAACGAGTCTCAAAGAGCTGCACAGACCACAGATTTTTGCAAACCACAGACTATTATGACACCATCACCTGATCTAAAACCTACGTGAGGGCAAATGCACAGATACACAGATATTGTCAAGTCAAGTCAAGTCATTTTTGTTTGTATAGCCCTAAATCACGAAGAGTCTCAAAGGGCTTCACAGATTATTACACTATATTACACAGACTATTTTTCAGCCGACGAGAAGAGTAGGTTATTCATATGCTATGGAGTAGAAGTGAGTTTTAAGTTTAGATTTAAACATTTCCACTGAGGTTGCAGATCGGATCTCATGGGGAAGAGCATTCCACAGCACCGGTGCCCGGATGGAGAACGCTCTCGAACCAGCAGAACACTTCTTTGCTCTTGGGATCATCAGAAGACCGGCACTCTCAGATCGTAGGCTACGGACCGGACCATAGGGGGAAATTAAATCTGAAAGATATGAGGGAGCAAGTCCATGCATGATTTTGTATACTACCAACAGAACCTTAAAATCACATCTTAAGCTAACAGGGAGCCAATGCAGGTTAGCTAAAATCGGGGTAATGTGATCAAACTTTCTTGTCTTAGTTAAAAGCCTCGCTGCAGCATTTTGTACTAGCTGAAGGCTCTTGATTTTTGACTTCGGGAGACCGGAGAGTAGTGCATTACAGTATTCGAGACGGGAGGTAACAAACGCATGAATTATAATATCCGTATCCGACTGAGACCAAATTCTTCATTTTCCTCACTTTGAGGCTTTCGAGTTTTTACTTGCCCTCATGTAGGTTTTAGATCAAGGGATGGTGTAATAATAGTCTGTAGTTTGGAATAGTCTGTGGGCTTTGCAGCCCTTTGAGACTCCATGGATTAAGGGCTGTGCAATTGAACATGACTTGACTTGACTTGTTGTTCGACTGCATGCATTTCATTTCAAATTTGTTTTCAGGCACAGCCTGGCATAACTCTCCAGCTCTTTCCTAGTAAAATATACCCGAATGAAATGTACAATGCATGTCAGAAAAACAGTATTGGCTTGAATCCTTCTTGAATCTTTCTGAAGATGGTCAGACTCCTATTTGTTCGACTGTCCAAAGGTTGTCTTTAAAACCCAAGAGTGTAATATTTGGCCACTATATGATAGTGAATTGTCTAATGAAAATGAGATCCAGTGCCACAGAGTACAACGTGGCAGCAATTTGCCAGACAAACATGGCAGCGACCTTAGTTAGGGATTGCACTATGTAAAAAAAATACACATTTCTGTTCCTATTTTTTTCTGTAAAAAATAACATTGGTATGATATCTCAGATATTTTTGCCAAGCACTGAAATCAAGTTTTTTTTTTAACTGAATGAAAGTTTTTCAATTTGTACCACTGGGAGGCACTAAATATAACACACTGTCCCTTTAAATATTTGTGCATCACAGAGGTACTGCTCTGATATGCAAGGTCTGCTGTTCTAAATGTTCAAATAGCCTTTTTATTTGCTGTACTCAAGCTAAACTGCTCCCAAACTATAGAAACTTTGGTGGATGCTGATGACAATAGGGCTGCACTATTAACTGAAGTCTTAACAACATTGCGATGTGACACAGTGCGATTGTGTTATCGCATAACACTGCGCTTTTTCATGGTTTTATAGACGGCAACCCTAATAAAGCTCCCCAGAAGAGGACGCTGTTCACTTAAATTTAACATTTTATTAATCCTGTAAAATTCACCTAAGTAAATTGAACGCTGTTGTTGAAACATTTGGTAAATCTAAACAGTTTTGGTCTCTTTTGAAAGGTAACACTCTGAAGTTTTGTGCCCAACTGAAATAATCATCGCAAGTGCTACTAACATTGAACAATCTAAGTTGGAACACACATAATGGCATATTTTGGGGGGAATTTTATTTTGCAATCACATGCCTGCAGATGAGTGTAGCATGGGCATGTTAAGTGGTAATGCATGAAGCCTTACCTGGTCCCTGGTCAAAGTCAATCACAATCTGAAAAACAAAACATTAGTATTTTGTACATTTTTCTATAAGTAAGTGTAGGCGTTTCCCAAAGTGGCCATTTAGGGACTCCAAAAGGACCGGGGACTAGTGACATCGTACAGATACGTCTTTGCATCCCAACAATTCGACGGCTTTCAGGCAGGTTAAAGCATGTCACTAGTATTAACCCATGGATGCATAAGTGGGATCAAAAATGACCCCATGGGTTGTTATTCTTCAAATTCCTTGAAATTAAAGAAAGGTTGTAATACTGTTGTATTCCAGGTATTCCTCAAAAAACATGTGTATGACATAATGCCATTGGTGTTTTGACTTTTTCCCTACTAATCATCGAGCGTATGTACTGGTAGGTCATGCATCCAAGGGTTAAGTACTCACAAATAAAACAAAACTAACACAGAAAAGGCACCTTCGAAAATCGCATCGGGATTGCAATACTGGTCTGGAAAATCGCAATTAGGTTTTTTCCCAAAATCCTGCACCCCTCGTTAACACCGTTTTTTCTTTATGTTACTGATCGAGACAGAGACGCTATTGAGTGGCTCTCAGCCGAGATTACTTCTATGTAGAGATGCCTACTTCTCTTGGTAAAACGTGTCTGGCGACAATAGTTGACAATGGTATTTATTGTCGACTATTTCTATTAACGACTTTAGTCGACATCGGTGCAGCTCTAGTTGGGGGTAATGGCTGGTAGTGTTATAAACATTCTCCTGAGCGCACATTTTCGTGGTAGCATTTAATGAGGATTTCTTTTAGCTTGTCTATTAAGCCATGACTATTGTTTGCATACCATATTCTTGGTTTCCACGTTATGAGCTACAGTTGGAAGATGACCTACTTCATCACGTCAGTTTTACTGTTAGGATCTTTGTCATGCATTATGTATTATTTCACGACGTGCTTCACTTTTCACGTCCTTGATCGATAAGCTATCGCATGAACATTGACCTCTGCATACCTCAGTGAGAATGCTTTAATCCTTCCATCCTGGCAGAGGATCAGACTTCCTGCTCGCGGAATTAAGATGGCGTCCGCAGGAGTTCTGATAGCGTTGTCATGGAAATGTGCGCTAAATCGCCGGTTGCCATGGCGGTGGAACTAATCCTTACAACGTTTTGTTCCATTGCCTTATATTTGACTCTACCAACTCTGATCTCGAGGCATGAGGTGCACGGGGTGTTTGGCCATGTCACAACAACATTAACAAACAGGAAAGTTAAGACGAGGCTTAAAAAAAATCCAGCTCAACCCAGGCCCGGGGGTATTTAGACTAGACGCCCGACCAATCAAAATTATTTGCTGGACCGAGCCCGAAGCAAACCCGAAATTCATATTTTATTTGTGATGGGGAGAGGTGATTTATGATAACAAATTAAAGCCTGTCTTTGAAAACAAAATCTATGCTAAACAAGAAAGTATGAATATTTACATCTTTTATATTTCTGTGTCTGCGGAGGTTACATCAACGAACAATTTTCTATCAATGACAAAGTTGATGGGAACATTTTAAGAACATGCATCATTTTGACAAGTTGAAAATTGGACCATAAATCACAGGAGCAGTATATCCTTAATAATCTATTGTGCCACTTTAAGAGAGAGAGAGGCAGAGGGATAAAGAAGAACAATGATGGGTCAATGATAAAAAAAGGCAGTGACAGAGAGAAAATATCATGATTACATTTTAGGCCTGACCTGGCCCGAAATTCAGGTCTGGTCAGGCCTTGGACTTGGGTTTATGATCTTAGCTCTGACGGACAGGTATCTCAATGGCCTGGTGATTAAAGTTGGCTGGGATATGATAAGATTTGTTCGTCGTTTGTGCAAATTAGGGAGGGCTGGGTTAAACGCACATATTAGCAATCTCTCAGCATTGAGCAACTCTGTGATTGACTAGTGACCAGTCCAGAGTGTCCTCCGCCTCTCACTCGAAGTTTGCTGGGATAGGCTCACCCATGACCCGAGTGACAAAAAGCGCTAAACACAGTTGATGGGGGAGACACATTTTTTCATGATGAAGAAATAGAAAAGTGCAACGACGTTGACTAAATAACCTCATGACCTTCCCAGCTGGACCAGCCCGGAGGGCACATGTGCACGTTGGCGTGCATACAGCACACACATAGCAGGAGTAACAGAACACTGAGAAGCAGAAAGTTAACAAGGCGTATGAGGGTTGTGTGTGAGTAAAGCTCAAATACACACACATGCGCAAACACTTGAACACACACGCACAGTTGCTGTCCCGCTAAAGCAGAGCTTCTCAATTATATTTCGTCACGACCCCCTCAGAAGAGGAAAACCTCTTGAGACTTTCCTCCGCCCCTAATATAATTCGTCGATAAAATTCTTTAAGTACAGCACTGCCTAACACGGTATACTTATTAACGTTTAAGATAATTTAAAAACCAACTTAAAACAAAGAATAGTTTTATTAACTGGAACAGAAAATATTTAAGGTGTATCTGAAGTTACAAAATAGAATAAAAATCCTCAAACTACAAACAGTTTGACTGACCATGTTAACCCATATAGTGAAAAATGAAATGACATAAAATCAATAAATAATAATGCACTCAAACTGGTCACTAAAAAGAACAAAAGAGTGCAATATAAAAATCTGCAAAACAAAAATATATAAAACAATCAGTGCTGATTATTTTAATCAAAGGTGATATGAATGAATTAGCACGTTTTGTAATACTCCGCTTTTTGAAATATGAATTTTCCTACTACAACTGTTTCAGAACAGAAGTCAAGAACCTCAAATACAAAAGCCACAAGACAAATAACAATGTCAACCATACCTCTGATTGCACAATATTTTGAAGATGAAGTCAAATAGTGCAAATTGTGTAAACAATACCATCTAAAAAACTTTGACAGTATATAAACATAAAATACTTCAACAACAGCAACTGTTAATATGCAAAAGTCAAGAGTAAAACCTAAGAATCATCAAAGAACAAGCCCTTTATGTTTCTGTTGCCATAGTGACAATGGATACACTGGTTTTTGTTCAGGAACAGCAACATTTATACAATTTTTGTCGCAGCTTGTTGCTCTCAGTAGAGTGAACTTTTGTGTTTTTGTAAATTTGCCATAGTACCGGACGAGTTTACCACACACCTAGCATTGCACTTTTCTTTTGTTTGAAAAAGAAAAGTCCACACTGCTAATTCATCTTAATAAGGGTGTGCTCGTTGATTTAGCCCTCTTTTCTGCCTGGCAGGCAAGATGCCGAAGCAGCCCTGGTTGGGAGAGGGGCTAAAAGTGTGCCTTTCGGTCATACAAACAGCCATAAACTTAGAGAGTGGCCGGGGGCTGGGTGAGAGAGATAAGTACTCCCCTAACAACATAAAAAAGCGGTGCTTTGAGGACATTGGCGGAGGGGTAAAGCCTTTATCCCAGGACAATTCAGTGATTCCCTCGGTTATCACGGTTAATAGGGCCACCAAGGGTAAAATTTACCTCAATATGATGTCTGTCACAGACCAGAATGGACACAGGACTCAATAGCGTACGTTTCTCAGTTTTTATTTGAAAAGAGAGGGAGAGTAAGGCTTGCTTGCTTGATCCGAGGACTGACGGAAAGCAGGAGTGAGCGAGGCGGGAGTGACACTTCCGTGTCGGATGGAGACAGGCGGTAATAGAGAGTTGTAGGCCGGGGCTGGAGATCAAAGGCGATGTCGTGTTCGTCAGCAAGGTCGTAGGCAGGAGGCAGGCAGGTAACGTGGCAAAACAGGTCAGGTAACAGGAGGCAGGCAGAACGGGCGTAATCGTGTCCGGAAACAGGTCAATAACGAAGATCAGGCAGGAAAAAGGCTTAGCAGAAACGGAGTCGGACGAGAATGCTCACTGAGTGGAATGCAACAGTTCGCAACGATCTCACAGTGACCAACAGGAAGCCGGGGGTTTAAAAAGGGAGTGTCCACCAATCAGCTGTCCGGGCTGTTGGCGCCACATCAAGCTGCCGCAGGTGCTCCAAATTGGCAATCACGACAATGTCCCTACCGGCTAAGAGTATATGACTGTAACAAAATAACAAGTATAGATCTTCAAATAAAAACGCAGAACAAAGAATTGCAGTTAAATAAGGTCTTTATTGTCATCATACAAATGTACAACGAAATTAGAGGGCTACTCTTAACAGTGTAAAAAAGTGATTTAGAGAGCAGCTGGCTAGCTGCACTCTAGCATCAGTTGTCTTTGAGTTAAGCCAGGTCTGCGCGATGATTAAAATACAACTGTCCCGACTTTAGCAGTTTCCCACAAGTTGTGTTTTAGCTCCAGGTCATCCTTTCCATAGGTAATCTGGCATTGGTGAGATACAGGGGTGGCTTAAGAGAGTTGTTAGTCTAGCCGTAGCAGTAGGGCGGACCTGCAGCCTTGCTATTGCTTTGGGTGGACCCATTGAGTTGTGCGCCCTCCCTCCTGTTTGACTGACTGCATATACCACCACATCACAGTCACGCACATTGACAGTCACGCCACCCAACACACACACATACAAGCTGCCATCGTGATAGCATTTGCTGTATGCTGTCTGGTCAGAACACAATGCATGATAAGTTGATATGAATGACAATAAAGACAATTCAATTCAAAATCTGCAAAGCACTGAATCAGCCATAACCGAAGCGCGAAGTAGCGAGGAATTACTGTAGCATCAATCCTATACTTACTTCCTTAGTCTCGATAATATCAATATTATTACTCTTTGGCCTGTCTCCTCATCCGTGTTAAATATTGTTTTCATTGAGTCATTTTATGGTCTGCTCCACTTTCTGTCCACACTTCATACTCAATGCTCATTCTCTGCATGGAGACTAAATCTAAAGAAAGCATTTCTGCCAATGAGATCACCACTGCTCCCTAGTGTAGTGGAGGAGCAGTTGCAGTTGATTCTGGGAACGTTAAAAAAAAGGTTCCCAGATGTCAAACGCCTGTGCCCTTCTTTACTTACCCTGGCGCTCCACTATTTAAGAACCACTGAGCTAAAGTGGGCCTCAACTCAGCTGAAGGACTTCCTCCAAAAGTCTTACAGCCATTGAGGTCACACTAGTCCATACACGTATACACACACATTCTCACACAAAAACACACACGTACATGCATGCATGCATGCACGCTCACTGCTGTCAGGATGATCTCGGTTGTCTCGGGATAATTCGGGCATAATTAGACGGATTCTCATGGGGCAATGCAGGGGCTGTGTTTGCATGTGTGTGTTGTGTGTGTGTGCGACTGTGTGTGGCTGGTGTAGATGTGCACACACACACACACTCAAAACAAAACAACGTGAGCAACAGTCATGTGACCTGCGCTGTCCTAACCTCGGCTCCTCAGCAGCCTGAGGACAAAATAATCACGTTAAGTTAGTGCAGCAGACACAGCAGCGCCCCCTGCAGGCTCGCTTTACTCTTTACCGGCTCATTTGTTTGCTTGCTTTCCGTGACTGACGATTATTCACCCATTCTTCTTATGACTATTCATCAATTCTATAGTCACGGAGGCAAAAAGTACAGTTTTTTTAATACACTGAACTGGATTTCATCTCGTGTCCTTACTTGAGTTTGTCCTGGAATGCCTTTGGATTCTTTTCATTTATTTAGAAACACTTATATTTACTCTCTGGGTCTCAGTTGCTTTCTTTGTCAAAATAGGTTTGTTACTTCTCACGCTCAGCAGTTGACAGCGCTGTATAAAATGGCCTAAATACAGAGAGCTAACGTCAACTGCGGTTGAGACCTTGACTGATTTTGCAAAAACAGACATGAAGGAATGCAAACCGTGGAAGTTTAAAAAAATATGAAATACATTTTGAGAAGCAAGATATTTACAATGGCCCTATTGTTTTGATAGAATAATATTGAGCTAATACCAGCTAAGTTTAGCATAAAAAACTTCAACATATTATCTTTGATTTGTAACTTCTCTATCCATCATTCCAGTTGCGGTATATTCGCTTTTCAAAAATTTCAAACATATACTGTAGATATAAAAAATAAATAATTTTAAATGCATGCAAACTCACTTTTACTCGGTTACAGTCAGAGGTATGATATTAAGCCCAAGCCTGTTTGGAACAAGATTTTCAATTTTTACGTCTGGGTCGGGCTGGACTCCTCTCTCGCTGCTTTTTTAAATATCATACACCCGTCATAGTTCTTCTTTGTCTCCCCCCCCCCCCCCCCCCTTCTCTCTCTAAGTGCCGCGCTAGATTATTAAGAATGCTCCGCTGCTGTGATTTATGGCACAATGTAAAACCCATCCAATTAACTGGCGGCCTTCAAATATTCCCATCAACTCTTAAAGGGACAATATGTAATACTTAGTTCTTCCTAGTTGTACAAAAAAATCCCCTCAAAAATCCAAATGGTCTACAAGTATAACGCTCACTCTCTATAAATGAATGAATGTGTAACGAATAGCATAGACTTTCTTCAATACTTCAGGTAATACTGGAAGTTGTGGCCAATGACATAAGGCTATTCTATCTATCTACCCGACAGCTTTTACTGGTTTACCCCTGCCGCATCATACAGGTGCCCTGCCCATCCCTTAGAACATGTCCACATATCCCACTATCCTATTACAACACCTCTCCACTCATTCCTTTCACCAACAAGAGCTCTAGCTTCCACTAGATTTAGACTTCTTTCCTGCAGTGCACTCATAATACCATCCATCCACGTCAATCGCGGCCTTCCTCTTGGTCTCCTTCCATTCCATTCTCATTCCATTCCAAGGCTATTCTAGTAAATTTAAAAAGAAGGCTACTGTTTGGTCAATGGACTCTCCGCAGTTAGTTCCTCTTCCTTCTGCTTTGTAGGACTCATTTCCGGCCGCACTATTTAATAGAGTGACACCAAGTGATCAAATATTACATAGGTTAATGTACCTAAAAAAAAAAAAAAAGTGAATAATGGACATGTATCGGGCACTGTAACCTCTGCAGACACAGAAATGTAAAACATGTAAATGTTTATGCATTCATGTTGATTTAGATTTCATTACATAAAACAGGTTTTGATTTGTTATAATAACTCACCTCTCCTACTCTCGAGTCCTCAGATGAAATAGGAAATTTTGCGTTTGGCTCAATCCCGCAAATCATTTTGATTGTTCGGGATCGGGCTGAGTCAGGCTTTAATATCAGTAGGCCTTGATCAGGCTGGATGTTTTCAGGCTCGATATTACCTCTTGTTACAGTGTGTGAGTTCTGAACTTTTTAGTCGCATCTGCTCTTTAGTCGTGATAGCAAGTTAGCTTGCGGATTCGTTTGCAGAATAAGTACGCCATTCTGTCTCACAGTGTGGGCTTTTTATGTGATAGTGATGTAGAATTGTGTTTATGTACAAAAGACTTGTCAGCTTTGTGTCACAGCTGGACACTGCAAAGCATTACAGGAAACCGGAAATCTAGGAAAATGACAATGTGAAGGTCGAGCGAGGCGGCAATAATCTTACCGAGATGTTAATAGGGTGTGTGTAAATGTGTGTGAATGCGTGCGTGCATTTGTGTGTTCAAGGTCCTCAGGTAATAACTAATGCACACAAGTACGCACACACCATAACCCATACCACACACATACACGCAAGCACACAGATCTAGGTCACAGCTGTTCACTACAATGTTAGCATATTCACGTCATCTTCCTTATCTTCTCTATCATTATCGTCTTCCGTTTCACAATTTCTGCACCGCTCATCATCATTCGGGTAAGTTGGAGCCCATTCCAACTGACTTGTAGAGTAAGGCCCGGACTGGTCAGCGGCCAGTTGCAGAACTGAAAACAAGTAGGCCTCCATGAATCTTCAGTCGCTGCACTTTTTAAGTTGTGATAGGAGACGGCAATATGCTTGAACAGGATACATGCAAGAATCCCACAAATGTAAGCCTAAAATCTCAGTCAGAACTGTGAAGCCACTGAGCTAGCTCGCCATCAGGGCAAATATTTCAGATTTGAGATTAAGGTAAGGGGACGTGAAGACAATTTTTTCAGGAGTAAGCTAGCTTTTAAGGACAAATGGTCATTCTTTGGCATCTAACTGCTCATCTACATAATGACTAATACACTAATAATTACACAAATAGCACACATCCAAGTTAAGGAGATGTTCAGTGACGTAAAAGGGGTCAAAATAAATGAAAAAATGAATGCATAATGATAAAAATTCCGAATCGCTTATCCTCACTAGGGAGCCCACCCCAGCTGACATCGGGCAGCCACAGACAGACATACAAACATACACACATACTGTACCTAGGGACAATTTAGCCACCAACAACTTGACGTGCATGTTTTGGGGATGTGGGAGGAAATAGGAGTGCCTGTAAAAAAAAAAAACTTCAGAATAATGTTACTCAAGGAGAAGTAAAAGTAGACATCTAAATAATTGCTTGAGTAAAAGTAAAATTGTACTTGGTGATAAAAGTTACTCAAGCACCGAGTAACTGTAGCCACATCTTATTTATTGATCTTTTTTCTACACCACGATTCCATTAGATCATCAAATTATCAAATTTCATGAAATCAACAAAAAATACATTTCATTTAGAAATAGATCAAAATAATCAACATAAATTCAAATGCTTGAAACAACAATGAAGTAATAAATAGTATATATCAGATGAATGAACTAAGAACTAGTAGCACATTTAATGCCCCAGCACTTTTTTAACAGGCTATGCAGGCAGAACAACAAGCTAGCCCATGAACTCGTACAAATTGTGTGTGTATGTGCGTGTGTGTGTTTGGGCTTGGGCTTCCATAGTTCGTTCCTCTCCTGTGTCTTCATAGTCCACTAAGAGTACTATTTCATCTTCAAAATTTTACTCAAGCAAAATAGATAAGTATAGGGATTTAAAAATACTCCCAGAAGTACAAAATAACCCTAAACTTACCAAAGTAAATGTAACAGAGTACATGTACTATATCTCTTGATTATGAATATGTATTTGGTTTCTCTTCCTTTGTTTTCTGTACAGAGTAAATGTACTCTGTTACTACCCACCTATCGGTAGAACTTGAGGAGGCTACGGGGGGACCTCTAAACTGTAAGGCTAATAATCTCATCTCTCATCTCATTACCGTACCACTTATCCTCATTAGGGTCACGGGGGGGCTGGAGCCCATCCCAGCCATCTCCGGGCAGTGGGCAGGGGACACCCTGAACTGGTTGCCAGCCAATCGCAGGGCACACAGGGACAGACAACTCACTCGCTCATTTACTCCTAGGGACAATTTGGACCGGCCAATTCACCTGAAATGCATGTTTTTGGAATGTGGGAGGAAACCGGAGTGCCCGGATGAAACCCACGCAAGCACGGGGAGAACATACAAACTCCACACAGGAAGTCTGGAGCTGGATTTGAACCCACGCAGGAGGTTCCCATGACATGAACTGTGCTAACCACTGCGCTGCCGTGCTGCCCCGTAAGGCTAATAATGATATTGATAAATATGATAATGATAGAGAGTAGTAATAAGCAGTCTAAAAGAAAACAGATATCAAATACATTTTAAAAAGAACAATGAAAGCACGAAATATATACAAATATAAAATTAAATCACATAGAGCATCAAAATACTGTGTGATGCAAAACGAATATAAATTAAAACCATTCAAAAACTATTTTTAATAACGCTTTCTAAAAAAAATATTTTCCAGAGGGGGCATTTCATAGGGTGCAATGTAGGCAAGTTGCTAAAGTTTCCTTTAATCCTCGAGGAACGATGACAAGCAATTGCAATTTTGTCCGTCACAGCGGAAACCACCAGTGACAACAGCACAAAAACATGTCTTCAACCTGGCACTATCCTTCACAGTATGGTTGCCCTGACTCTGTCTTCTATAGATATAGGGCTCACCTTCTACGCAACGCAGTCCTCATTTGCCTTTTCTTTTAGTGTAGTAGTAAAAATGTGCTCGTCTTTGTAATCGCCTTCTAATTGGTCAATTGAACTGAGAAACATGTGACGTAAACAACTCGGAGAAAAAAAGAAAACGGCGCAGCTCAAAACAGTGTCAGGTGTGAAGGTCATGGCGCTGTTGGCTTTCTGCAGCAAAATGCGTCAACGCAAATTCTGCATGGAGATGGGCCAGTTTTACGCAGGTCTTAAAAAACAAATGGACGTGAATTTTTATTATTATTATTTCTATTTTTTATGGCTGTTTAAGCCTATGACTTAAAATCGGGTGCAGCTTGTCCAAAGTCAATATTGAGTCTGGTTCTTAAATTTGAGCATGGGGCTTTTAAACAGGAGAACTATCTTGTCTGGAACTTACAGTAAATAGATTACATAACCTCAATCAGCGTATGATAAAATGGGAATATACCCTTGGTGAAACGACAATCATGATTAGTGTTTACCTGAATTTGTCACTCCTTCTGTTTGATTGTTTTTGTGCCTAAATCCAATGCCTCTTACCAGGCGCGCCACGTAACGGCTACGCTAAGGCTGTGGACGGTGAAGATGGTGGTGGAGAGGATGAGGAGGGGGCAGAGGAGGACGGGGGCGGCGGTGGCGAAGGGGGAGGAGAAGAGCGAGGTGGCGAGGATTGGGACGAGGAGATGGAAGGTGAAGACCAGGGAGTGCGGATGACCAGAACGGACACCCTTCACTCCACCACCAGTTCCACCGGAACCCAACGTAGAAAAGGACAGCACGCCAAGAAACAGGTGAGACAAAATGGCAAGGGATCAAAAAAACAAAACATCAATCAAATGAAATTCTTTTGGTATCCAAACACTGGTGAAACACTGTGAAAACTATCTAAAAACAACACTACAAAAACAAAAATAACATAAGGTGATGATGTGACTTCCTCTACAGGTGCAGGGAACCAATCAGGTCCAGCGTGCCCCCCGAGCACTGTATTGCTTAAAACTCAACAACCCCATTAGACGAGCTGCACTTTCGATTGTCGAGTGGAAGTATCTTTTTTTAGAATATTGGTTCACAATTACTTGTAACAGCATCACTTAAGTATCACCATTTAACTACTAACAAATGTCTTGTCTTGTCTGTTTTGCATAAACTGAACATTTCTATTCAAGTTGATCTTCCTTAGTGTCCCTCAGGCCTTTTGACATCTTCATCCTGTTAGCCATCTTTGCTAACTGTGTCGCACTGGGTGTGTCCAAACCGTTTCCTGAAGACGACTCCAACTCTACCAACCATGACCTGGTGCGCAATACAGTATATGCCCGAAGCCCATACAGCTAACCTTGCGCTATGACGAGCAAAAGCTAAGATTAATGCATGTTTATATTTTGTGTTTTAGAAATATCAAATAAGACAAACAAATGTATTCTTTTTTATTTGTGACTCCCCCAGGAACAAGTGGAGTATGTCTTCCTCATTATCTTCACAATTGAAACCTTCTTAAAGATCCTGGCCTACGGTCTGGTCATGCACCCAAGTTCTTACATCCGCAATGGTTGGAACCTTCTGGACTTTGTCATTGTGATTGTTGGGTAAGCTCAGCGAATACTGTAACAATGTTCAATACATTGTCTGTACGACCAAGACTCACAAGAGGAAAGTATCTTTTAATACATCTTTATTCATACATCCAAGCTCACTGGCATCTCAGAACGTACTGTTTCTGGGAAAGTCTCAGGTTCTTAGTCAACTCTTAACACAGGGACATTAGTTCCGCCTATTGGTTCTTACCATTATTACCATTTCTCCACCTTCAAGTGAGTTACCCACATTTCTTTTAACAACATCATTAAATCATCAATAATTACTTTTAAAAAAAAGACAAGTTATTACAAGTCCATTTTCACTGTTCTTCTGATAATGGGCCCCGATCGAGACGAAGTAGGAGCCTGGAATGACCTTGATGTGGGATCTGTTTCTCCTAAGGGCATTTTGATGTTGTAGGACCTTGGTGTCTGGGCTAGGCCTGTGATGACCCCAGGTTGCACTGTGTTCTCCACCCAGACTCTCGGTCCTGGTCACAGCTCCTGTCTCTGTTGTGCGCCATTTGTTGAAACTGGCTGCTTGCTTCGCTATCATTTGTTGGTCTTGTAGGTCGGGCCACCTCGGATTCAAGTTCTCTTGACTGACGGGCAGGGTTGTTCTGATGTTTCAACCCTTTAGGAGCTGTGCAGGAGAAGTGACTTCTGCCAAAGGTGTGGCCCTGTAAGACAGTAGGGCATTGAGTGCATATTCTCCCTTCTTCAGGAACAATTTGACTGTTCCAAAAGCTCTTTCAGCTCCTGAACTTCCCTGAGGATGACAGGGGCTGACAGTCACTTAGTTGAAGTCATAAACTTTGGCAAAGTTTGCAAAATCCAATGACGTACACTGAGGACCACTGTCTGTGACCAGGACCTCTGCGACACCGTGACGTACGAAGATAGCCTTAAGCTTCTCAATTACGAAGGTTGATGTAAAAATTAAGTTAGCTACCTCTATAAAGCGCAAGAAGTTGTCCACTACCACCAGGTACCTAGTTGATTTCCCCCAGAACAGATAAGTTCCCAACCATTGCCTTGGCCTGGCCGGTAACCGTGGCATCATCAATGGTTACGGGAAGTTATACGCCTCCTTTGCATGTTGTGCACAATCCTCTACTTTCAGTTTTATCTGCATTGATAGCCCTGGCCACCATACGGACTGTCGTGCTCTGCCTTGATGAACTTTGTTCAGTATTTCCACTTGACAAGTTGGCATCCTTTCATCAGTAGTCCATCTACAAGTAGCAGGTCTTGTCGATAATGCTAGAACAGCTGAAGCTCTAGTGTTAAAACAGTACCTCCCAAACGGTGCGATGAACGTTGTCAGAGGGACTGATTCTGGGTAAAGGGGCAGCTTCCAAAAGCCAGCTGTGGTATTAAGTTTTGGAAACACTGACAGCTTGGCGAGAGTTTCGTCGACTGCAGGAAGAATGAGTCTTTTAGGCAGACGTATTTGTTGAGATTAGTCCGATCCACGCAGATTCTGATTGTTACATTGGGCTTTGGGACTACAACAATCCCTGTGCACAACTTTGTCACCTCATCGATGAGGGCTCTCACTCCCAGGGTCACCATTCTCTGGAGCTCCTCCCTGACTTTGCTTAATAGGGAAATGGGGACACGCCGCAGCAGTACACTTAGGGCACTCTGCATCCCTTGCAGGACAATTGTCAGAGAATGGAACAGCGCTTTGCCACATCTGCAGGCTCTTTATTGTCTTTGCTCTGTTTCATGTTACCTTAATCTATTGTCTTGGGCACCTTTAGTTTGTTTCTGGAACTTTTTCTTGTATTTCATCATGTCCAAATTTGCTTCATTCCTTGTGTCAAGCAGAATATGCTGTTGTTTTCTCAATTTCTTCATGTAGTCTTATTTTTAAGACAGTTTTATCAAGTGTTAATTCACTGTCCTTCTGCAGGCTTTCTGACAGTCCTTTTTGTATTACGCTGACCACCAATCTGCATTTCTTCCTGCATTGCGCCATAGTAACAGTGTTCTGCCAGTTTGTAAACTGCAATAATGAATGATTTGGCCGATTCACCTGGCTCTACTTGATAAATCTGCACCATTCCTAAATCACATTGTGCTTGCTATGATTGATTTTCAGTCTTATTTTACAGTTTTTGTTACTTTGTGTAAGCTAAGTTACATATAGAGTGATACCTCCACATATGAGATTAAGTCGTTACAGGATCTTGCTCGTATCTTGAGCGATACGAAATAGCTGAAAATCAATTAAACCCTTCCCGGCCTATCAGTAGATTGTATGTCGATTTATCATTGTATTGTATCGCTTGATTATGAATATGTATTTTGTTTTCTCTTCCTTTGTTTTCTGGTTTATGTAGCTTCCTCATTTGTTTTTCTATTTCACATGTTTTTATTCTGATAAATTGTTTGGAATAATCAGGAAGACTTGCAGTACTTGTAATGCATATTCAGAATAAATGACAACAACAACATTATAGTAAATACCGAATATAACTGTATGACTTATATATCAACATAGCTATTAGGTAAATTTCTAAATATTGGTCTGGCCAGTTGAACTTTTATTTACGACAGACAGTTTTGCTAGTTGCTAAAAATGCACAATTTTGTTAATGTTCCATTTTTGAGCTGTTGATAATGTTTTGTTATGTTATTACACATAGTAAATGTTTTTGTGTTATATATTTAATTTTATCATGTTACATCCATTTTCCGTTTACAATTTTTCTCAATAGTCAAAGTCACGCATCGCTATCTTTGCTAGCGGGCGATCACCTCCAGCGGTAGTGGTAGCAGTGCAGCAGCGCGGCGCTAAAGTGTTTGGGAGTCGAGGCAAACGTGAGCTGACGTCCCCGTTTCCCGGGCATCCCGAGCGCCCGCCGGCGGCGGTGCTGCTGCACTCGGCGTGATTCAGCGCCGATGGTGCGAGCGTGCGTAACTCTGCGCTCATCGCGGCGGCCCGGCGCAGCTTTTCGCTGGTGCTCGCAACGTTTGGTCGCCGTTGACCTCACTTCACGTCCTCAGGCTCGTGACGAATGCCGGCATCACGGCCGGCCCCTGGACGAATGGCCCGCGTCGGCTCATTTACTCAAAGATGCAAATCATTAAGCTCCTCCTACTCCTCAAAGATCACAGTTTTCTACTTGAGTTTTTTTTTTGTAACCAAGAAACATTGTGCTACATGATGCACGCTAGCTCACTGGTTGGCAAAAACCGGGCTATAAACCGTCACCAGACCGTCGGTCGTTTTGTAACTGGGCCACACAGAAAGAGAAAAATTGCCCTATTTTTTCCTTACACGTATTCATCTGTGTTTACATTCTTTGTTTTGCACCCAGAAAACATTACGCATGGTCAATTGACAAATATCGCTATCCTCATTTGCTCAGCAGTTGTTGTAACGAGAATCAAACCCGGACCCGGTGGTGAAAGCATTAAAACTTAAGCACTAGGCCATTGGGGTTATAAAAGAAAATAAAAAATATTTTACCGGTTCATGTCAAGTCAAGTCACATTAGTTTGTATAGCCCTTGATCAAAAAATGTCTCAAAAGACTGCATTTTTTGGTTTGAACAATTTTATTGACACTTTTAACAGCAATTAGACACATTCACAATTTCATTATATCATATTCTAACAATATGAGGTTTGAACAATCCTTATCAACACTTTTAACAGCAATTAAACACATTCACAATTTAGTTGCATCATCCACTGATCTCAAACTGTCACTCAGGTTTCTTGTTAGCTTTTTTTGCGCTAAAGGTATAAGTTTATCACAGTGTTTTTACTCGTGGTGTCACGTGGTATGTTGTATAGGAGCATTATGGGAAATAGTTCAGCCAAAATAACGTTGTACAACGTGGTACTGTTAGTAAAAGTAGTGCCATGATCAGATAACATCTAACGCCTTTTTCTATGGAGATCAGTGTTCATCAATCACTGGGATCCGAATCGGGCCTCGGACCATCTAATACTGGGCTTCACAAGAAGAGCAAATACTTGACTTTGAACCATGTTTATTGGTTCATATATACCAATCTTTCACCTCAAAAATAATTCAAATTTTCTGGGGGCGCGCTATACCCGGAGAATTGTTGACAAAAATCGCTGACCTCATTTACTCAGAATTGGATGCCATAGGAATCGTACCTGGGTCACAGCAGTAAGCGAGCTTAATCATAAACAACAAAGAAAAATACTTTAGATAATGGAGCATTATTAGAAATATTTCAGACAAAACAAAGTTGTACATTGTGGTACTGTGAGTGGATTTGGGATCAATATTATCACATTATTATTGTTGTTATAGCTAATATTACTAATGTTCTTATTGCGCTGGGCCGCGAGAATATAGTCGGACTTTAAATCGCCCCGTGCTACAGAAAAGGTTGCTCACCTCTGTGCTAGCCTACCAAGCTTGGCGACTGTTTGTGTTGAAGCAGCTGAAATTTTAAACGACACCATTCTGCACATATTTTTTATTTATTTGTTTTATATAGTTCATTTTCTTAATGTTTGAACTCATTTCATGGATTTTTGTAATTGTTACAATGTTAGCATCAGGTGGGACATTATTGCCAAATCCTTTTTATTATTTTTGTCGTCGTTGTCACAGAGTTCTCTTGTGGTTTGCTGTGTTTGCGTTAATAGTTTACTGTTGTTGAATCATTGTAATACCTTTTATTTGTTAGTTTGTTCGTTTAGGGCAGACAATATTCAAGCCGATTGGCCATTACGTTTAAACAAAAAAGAAAGACAAAAAACAAAACAAAACAGTAAATACTTCCCGCACCACTGAGGAACTTTTTGGACAGCCAAGATTCAAGCCGATTGACCAGCACTTCTTGACTTGAGAGCTCTGATGCCGATTGGCCAACATCATAGTGTCTTTCATGCTGTACTGTGACAGGACACCTGCTCTGCATTCCTCTATATTTGCTGAAAAGAGTTTGTGTCCCGCTCCTTTCATCATGCCCCCTAAACCATGCATGCATCTTTCTCTTTCTCTGTCAGTCGGCAAGGCTTTTAATCAAGGTGCTTCCCGAAAAAAAAATAAAAACATCGACTAATTTTAATGTACTGGGTTTCAATTTGTCCTCCCTCTCTTTCTCTCTCTCTGAGTCAATGAGTCGGCCGGTCCCTTTAATGAAGACACGCTAAAAAAAAAGACAATTTAAATTCAAAATAAAGTTGTTCTTTCAGTCTCTCTCTCAGCCGGTAAGTCGACGAGTCCGCTTTAATGAAGGTAAGAAAGGTGCAACACTACTTTGTGGACTTTCACTTCCCGCGGCTGGTTCTCGTCCCCATTAACCGCGAAAACTGAGGGATCTCTGTATTTTGCACTGCTGTTACATCACTGTTTTTTATTGGTATGGTATGCAGTGACTTAATTCCCTGCCGCGCTCGTGTCAAGTTGTCACAAGCTTTCAGAATGAGTTGTACCTGTCTTCAGCCTGTTAAAAACAAGCCTCAGGGTCCACTTATGCTCTGTCCAGGTTGCCAGGTTTTAGTGACCAGCCTGATTTATCCTGGCACAAGTTTGATATGGACAGGCCATCATATTATTGGAGTCTCTTTTTTTCTGATGCCTTGGCTTAAGATACAAACGTGGTCTAAAAGTCACTCTCATCTCTGTAACAGGTTATTTAGTGTCGTCCTGGAGACCATGACGCACAAGTCAGGCGAGCAGGCGAACACCCACCACATGCCAGGCAAACCCGGGGGCCTGGATGTCAAAGCTCTGCGCGCCTTCCGGGTTTTGCGGCCCCTCCGGCTTGTTTCTGGAGTTCCCAGTGAGTATCGGGGCGGGCTGCGTCAGGGATTTGCGATGGCGATGCGGTTTGCTCTGCATTGACGTGCGTGTGTTACAGGTCTGCAGATTGTACTGAACTCCATCATGAAGGCCATGGTCCCGCTGCTCCACATTGCTCTGCTGGTCCTGTTCGTCATCATCATCTATGCCATCATTGGCTTGGAGCTCTTTATTGGACGCATGCACAAAACATGCTACTACACAGAGAGTGGTATGCAACAGATATTTATCATTTTCGGACTAATGAGTGCAATACTGTCAGTTTAATTTTATTATCTGTGTGCTTTGCAATAAGGGTGGGCGATACTGGAAATTTTGGTTGCAATCCAGTCCAAACAAATACATGGTAATATCGATCGTGATGATCCGAAACCAATTATTTTGCTTGGATATGTCATGGAAATTGAACAATTGCCTCTTGAATAACTTTATAATTACTATAAACATAACACAAATATTTTACGCACTAAAAATCATTCATTTTTTAAAATTAAACAAATGCATTGGAAACTTTTACAGTACAAGAAAATAGAAATACTTTTTATCACAACTGTTTAAGAACAAAAGAAAAGAGAATCAAACCAAAAAAGCAGAAATGTGACAGAAATACAAATAATGTATAGCAATGTCAACTAGAGAACTAAAATAATTTCCACTGCACAATATTTTGAAAATAAAGTCAATAAAGTGTCAATTGTCTCTCAATTGCTCTGTTGCCATAGTGAAAACAAATTTACAGGTTTTTGTAACATCTTTTGTTACTCGTTGCTCTCTACAGGCTGAGCATTTTTCATGTGTTTATATAAATTTGGGGTGTTGCCAAAGTAGCAGACCATTCTACCACACAATTTACACCTGTCCTTTTCTGTAGTTGGAAAAAAAGTGGTTCCTGTCATCTTTAGCTTCTGGTAGGGGATGTCGCAATCGATTAGGCCCTCTCTTCTGCTTGGCAGGCAGGACGGAGCAGCAGGCCAGGTAGGGAGATGTGCTAAAAGTGTGTCTGTAGGTCACATACTCAGGCATAACCATAGAGATTGGCTGAGGGTGCTGGGGAACAGAGATCGGTTGTGCTGTCTACATAGAAAAGTGGCACTTTGAGGAAATTATTTAGAGGTAAGATCTTAGGCCCAAGCCCGAACCCGACCAATTCTAAAATCACCCTTTATACCTCCTTCTGGGTCCTCACAAATAAAATATGAAAATCCAGGTTTGCTTCGGGCTCGGTCACTAAAATCAAGTTGATTTATCAGGCTCGGGCTGGCCTGGGTTTTAATACTGGCGGGCCGGCCCAGGCTGGATTTTTTTCAGGCCCGATTTTACCTCTAAAGTTAGTGGAGGAGTGAAGTATTTATCCAAGTACAATAATATCGATCCATATACTTGCTTAGTATCGATACTGTCAATATTTGCATCGAGCCGCCCACCCCTACCCTGCAAAGATATGAAAGTATTTTTGTTTATTCTGTGCTGGACCTCGATATTTTGGAAAACCGTTAGGGGGACCAAAAATTCACTTGAAATGAATAAATACATACAAATAAATACATAAAAAATGTATTTAAGCCAAAGATTCTAAATCTTTAAAGGGTGCGGGGATGAGTGGTTAGCGTGTCTGCGGCACAGTTCTGAGGTCATGGTTCAAATCCAGCCTACCGGCCTTCCTGTGTGGAGTTTGCATGTTCTCCCTGTGCTTGCATGGGTTTCCTCCGGGCACTCTGGTTTCATCCCAAGTATTAAAACCATGAATGACAGGTTAATTGGTGACTCCAAATTGTGCCTTGATTTGAGTGAGCGTATTAATGGTTGTCTGTGGGCCCTGCAACTGGCTGGTAACCATTTGAGGCTGGGATGGACTGGGGAACCCCTGTGACCCTGGTGAGGATAGGCGGTGCAAAAAAATGGATGGATGGCTATTTAAATAGAGGTTAGGTGTCAATGTAAACCCAAAATATGCAGATAGGACTATCCGCGCAATATATCGTATAATTCCGACTATAGAGCCCACCTGATTATATGCCGGACCCAGTACATTTTTAAAAGATTTTTTTTGTGCATACATAAGCCGCACCTGACTACAAGCAGCATGTGCCCATATCAAGACATGAGATATTTACAAAGAAAGACGGTATTAACGTTAAAGACCACTTAACGTTCCGCCGGCCCCCTGGACTTTTGATTATCAAATACCTGACTGTACACACTGTACACACTGTATGTCACTAGTCACTCAAATACGTCATGCCACTTATCTTGGAAAGCTTAGACTCTTGGGATTCAAGATGTAATGTTTGAAAATGTCAAAATTCAGAGAAATATCACCATCAGTCTAAAAAAGGATACCCAAAAACTATAAAGCCAGGTAACTCACCCCCTGGCTGTCTTCAACTTCTTTAAATGTCCACGAAAATGGCTTAGTTACATCAAGGACAATCCATAGAATCCAACCGTGTAAAATATTTACTCCAAAACACACGATAACGCAGACAGATAAATAGGAGTCCGTCTTAAAAATTTCTGTATCGTTGGATGTTGCTTCTTGTAATTCGTTAGTTTCGCCACATTACTCCCCTTCACAAATAAACTATCTATCTATCTATCTATCTATCTATCTATCTATCTATCTATCTATCTATCTATCTATCTACCTTCGTCATATCCCTCAAGAGGGGTGACCGACAGCAAGACCAACACATACAATAACAAAGAAAATAAAAAAGGGAAAAAAATAGCAAAAAAAACACACAAACATTTCTGGACCATGGCCAACCCAAATGCCCAAACACCCAAACAAGTTTAGCACCTCGGCACCTAAGTTGGTCATGCTTTCGTCCCTCCAGATGAAACGGGACACGAGAAAGCGGCCATGTCACTCGGGTCAGGGTGACACAACACACTCTTTTGTTCAACAGCAGGGCCCGACAGCTTTCACTGGTTTACCCCTACCGCATCATACAGGTGCCCTGCTCATCCCTTAGAACGCATCCAAACATCCTACTATCCTTTTACAACACCTCTCCACTCATTCCTATCAACACAAATAAACAGACTCGGCAAATTATTCCCAATATCGTAATTAACTCTTCTCTTTTGATTAAAACGTTTTCCATGATGAAGGTTTGTTCATGCTAATTTGATTAATGCACAAAGTGTGAAGTTACTTGCGTCTTCCTCTACACATATATTCCACGTGTCTCACTGTTACCTTTACTGCTTGGGTGCCTCTGGTGGCAGTTAGAAAAAAGGGATAAATTAGACGCATCATTGCATAAGCCGCAGAGTCGAAAGCTTGGGAAAAAAGTCATGGCTTATAGTCTGAATTTTACAGTAGAATTACATTTGTACATATGCTTTTGTTCTCTGTATTTATCCCTCCATTTTTGTCCTCGATGCGATTTTGGAGGAGAACCACTGCTACTGAGGTTTTTGTCCCCACAGACACTTACGTGGAGGACGAACCGGTTCCGTGCGCCTTCGCGGGTCATGGCCGTCAGTGCCCAGTGAACGGCTCCGAGTGCCGCGGACGATGGGACGGGCCCAATGGCGGCATCACCAATTTCGACAACTTTTTCTTCGCAATGTTGACGGTTTTTCAGTGCATTACCATGGAAGGCTGGACTGATGTCTTATACTGGGTGAGAAACTAACACAATGCTGATATATTGTACATGCACACGACCGTTTTTTAGAGCTTACATGAACTCTTTAAGCAGCCTCAAACACATTTGAAATACAGTACTTATTAAACACCACTGAACTTCATTTGTTCAACTCACAGCATACCTTTGAAAAACACATGATTATTTTTAGCTCACCTGTGCTCCAAGAAACACTCGTGCAATACTGAAAAAACAGTCTGAATATTCATTTTCATACATCCACCTTTCTGAAATCATTAAATCTCTATACCCTAGCTCACATTAAAGGGACATTGTGTATTATTTTGTGCCTCCCGGTGGTAAAAATGTTTAGAAAAACTCACTATATTTATTTGAATCGTTAGCAAAAATACACTGGCCATCATAAAAATATACATTTTTTTAAATACTGATAGGCCGAGAAATTAAGGTGCTAACATGACGGTCCCCCATCTTGCTGCTACAGGTACCCCTTACAACCAAAACATTTTGAATGTCTGCAGAGAAAAATGGTGCTGTCTGGTTCCTTTTAAGTCTCTGTAGTTTGTATTCTTCCTTGTGATTTATCGCACTCATCTTCGGTTGCACTACACAATACAGTAACTTCGAGTGGCCAAATATTGCACAGTGTCCCTTTAACTCCTCTCTCAGGTACACAATACTCTCAGGCATAACTAAAACACTCTCTTAAATGTAACTGGAATTTATTATCTCCAATCACGCTCACACATTTTTGAAACCTTCATATCACAGATATTTTTACCTAATATGCGCTTCTGAGATACTGAAAAAACTACAGAAACAACTCACACAAAAAGCAGTTTTTTTCATAAACACTCACTCAGACATGACTGAAAAGCTCTGTAAAACTTTCACGAAGACGAAATAAATTTTTTCCCTCCCACACTGGTTAGTAAAGGTCACATACACTAATTAGAACAACTAAACATGTCTCCTATGCTCTCGTTTAATGATATACTCTCATAAATGCAACTAAAATTACTTAACATCCGCTGCTAATACGCACTTGCTGACACAATGTAACACACTGCAGTTTGTCTTAAACTGAAATTCTATAATAGAAAATGATAAAGGCTCTTATGTCTCTTGTATCATTTCTTAACCTCCACGAGTTCTCAGTAATCCCCTCTTGCCCCCAGATGAACGACGCTATCGGCTTTGAGTTGCCGTGGGTCTATTTTGTCAGCTTGGTCATCTTTGGCTCCTTCTTTGTTCTCAACCTGGTTCTGGGTGTCCTCAGTGGGTCAGTGAAATTCTCATAATGCTCCCAGGAGCTCAATAGTAATCATTTTTATTACTTTATGACGAGTATTTTAGAATACAGACGCTGCCCTACTTACGATCGTTCGTAAGTTCAATTTGTCCGTAAGTTGCTTCAGTGCTATATTTTGTATGTTTGAGGTTTATAGAAGTATGTTTAAGGCTTGTATAAGTAACCTGTATTGTTTTGTACTGAAAAACAAACATTTCATAAAATAATATGCTCTATAAAGAAAAAATAAGTGAAGTTTAACTTAACTTTGGAAGATGCGCTTAAAGAGATCCACCTCCGTGGTAAAAGTGGCCGAAAAAACAGGTCCGACAATTTTCCCAACCGCATCAAGCTTTCTTATTCCACTTTCATTTAAAAAGAAACAACTCGCCTCTTCTTTACAACAACCATATCGAATGGATTCAAGAGATATTAAACAATAAAAATGTCAACGTTTTTGGCGTGCTGGAGATATAGTAGAGAATGTTTACACACGAACTAGGAAGTTGAAGCCGGATTTCTTCTTCGGGGTGGATGCTGGGTGTTGTCTCACAGCGCCACACCCCGGTAACGGCGAAAGAAGCACTACAGTACTGTCATGTACTTGGAAAAAGGTGCACAGAATACAAAATCTAACTCACAGCAATATACTAATATTTTTCAACATCCCGAAATTTTTTTTCGTATCTACCGTTTTTCGTGAGTCGAATGGTCGTAAGTGGGGTAGCGTCCCTACCACAGTTATGCTCCAACTTGCCTTTACTTAACTGTACTTTATCTCACATCACAGAGAGTTCAGCAAGGAAAGGGAAAAAGCAAAGGCCCGCGGAGATTTTCAGAAGCTCCGCGAAAAGCAGCAGATGGAAGAGGACCTCTGTGGCTACATGGACTGGATCACTCAGGCTGAGGATATGGACGACCTGGACGAGGATGGAAACCATCGTGAGTGTGTGAGAGGATTTTTGCATGGGTGTGGCGATTAATGAGGCGATTGTGGCCCCATAGGTCCATCTTTAGGGGATCTGTCAGACAAAAAGAGAGGGAAGTTTGGATGGTTCAGTCACTCCAATGAAACTCATGGTGAGATGGCTGTTCCTTCACAAACAATTGATTCAACAAATTGTATAAACTTCTGAACTAATGAGTATATGGGTCTGTCATACCTCCTACTCAGCAAGTCTTCCTGCCAGTGAAACAGCATCTGAAAACACAGAAAACATTGATGAAGATCACACCAACTGCTGCCAGTCCTGCTGGTAAGAAACACACACGCAGATGCTTTGATCCATTCACAAAGTCTTTATCACCCTGTTAGTTTTGTACAATAGTCGGGATACAGCCCACCTCCAAATTTGGTCCAGCCCCATGAATAACTCCAGATAACATTCCGACACACATTTTTTTTAGCTAAAAATACTTCAAAGTCTGGGTGTGATTTACTGGTTGTAACGAGATTCGATCCAGGTCGGAGCAGTGAGAGCACCGAAGTCCTACCACTGGACTACTAATGACGTGGATGACATATGAAAGGGCATTCGGTTGATCTCTTTATCATACTATCTTTAATAATGGTACGAAAGACAATTTTGATTTCATTGTGTATTTCACACGTTACATCTGTTACTTGGGTTATTTTTAGTTTGCAGCAACATTTTGGTGTCATGATTTAAAAATAACATTTTATGATTTTATTACAACCCAAATATGTTTAACACTAAGAAATACATAGGGGCCTAGTGCTCAAGCCCAGGGATGGCTACAATTATAATTATATCTTGTTTTCTTAAAGAGTGTATCTGAATGTTTTCCACCGTGTTAGGGACATATGTGAACCGCACATAGTTAAACATTTAAACATGAACTAATAGTTACTTCTTGAAAAGAAAGAGTATTTCCCTTTAGCTGTAACAATATGTAGGCACGATTTGTTAATTACCCTAACCTGCGCTCACTCTTTTTGCTCCAGCTGCCACTCGTTCCCTAATTAGCCCTCCCCCTATTTAAGCCCGTCATTCTCGTTCACTCCTTGTCAGTCCGTCAGCGAACATCAGCACATGCAGGGCAAGCACTTTTTGACTCTGGATCCCGTCCGTCGCGACCTGTTCCTGTATCCTGCTTGATTCCGCCCCCTGTTTCCTGCTCCGATCTCCGACCATGCTCCGTTCTCCTGTTTTGGCTACCCAACTTGTTCCGATCTCCGACCACACTCGTTCTCCCATCTCGGCTGCCCGAATTGCTTTCGATCTCCAACCACGCTCCGTTCTCCCGTCCCGGCTGCCCGACTTGCTTCCGATCCCCAACCTCGCTTTGTTCATGAGGGCTTTCTACTCCTCCTGCCCAATGAGCACGAGACCGCTGTTGTTTTTTTCCTCTTGCCCTGACTTCCCCGTTCCTTTAGTAAAGCATTATGTGAAACGTTACGCATTTTGGTCCATTGCTTGTTCCGGTCGTGACCTATGTTTTAATCTTGAAACCGTAATCTTTGTTTCGGATTCTGAAATCTTATGATTTCCATCAGAGTCCAGATATTTTGCCAATTTGGAATGACAATTCATGTAATTACTGTCAAAGCTCCGTAAGTCATAAACAAGACAGCCTGTCTTCAAAACGTATCATTTTGGAAAAATTGGAATTGGAATATCACAGACCACATTAGCATTAAACAAACATCACCTCATATCATTATGAACACACATAAGCTGCTCAAATGATTAGCCGCTTTCTGTACTTATCTATTTTCATTTTTCTGGGAGAGCTGTAGGATTTTCAATTCCCCTTTGCAGTCTCTGTTTAAGATGAGATAATAGAATCTACTGAAACATAATGTGTCAGTGCAGTTCAGAGCTCAAACCTGCTATATTTTGATGGTGAAGGTCCTGTTGGGTTATTGAGAGGCAAAGGTATCTCTGCCCTGTTCTTTTGCATCTCCCTTTCCTTCTCTCCACGCTGGTGCCATTTCCTAACTTAGAATAATTTTACAAACATAATTTTTATAGTGTCTTGTACATAAGTAGATAGACTATACTCTTTGAAGTTATTATTATTATCATTATTATTATTATATCAATAATAAAGACTATTATGATTATTAATATTATCACTCAACACCCTGTTAGTGTCATGATTGCCAATTCAGGGCACCTGTGACTGCCCAATTGGCGCCAACAGTCCCAAGAGCTGATTGGCTCAGAGACTCCTTTTAAACCCCCGACTTTCAAGAGGACGCCGTCAGATTGTTGCGACCCTATGCTCCCAGCTAGGCAAGCTCATTCTGTCTGACATTTTTTCCTGCCCTGTTGTCCTCTGCCTGATACCCGTTGCCGACCTGTTTCTAGACTCGATTCTGCTCTGTTCTGCCATCCCGACATCTGACCTATTTTGCTCCGCTACCTCCCTGACACCTGTTGCCGACCTCGTTTCCGAACTCCATACCGCCCTTGCTCTCCCGTCCCGGCTAACGACTGGTATTCCTGCAAATCTACGATCATCCTCGCTCGACACGGAAGTGCCACTTCCGCGCTTCCAGCCACCTCCTACCTGTGTCCGTCGATCCCCGGATCATGGAAGCAAGCCCTGCTCTCCTGCTTTATCAATAAAGCTGAGTAAACGAACGCTACTGGGTCCTGTCTCCGTTTCTGGCTCCTGACAGTTAGGTCCCCAGTACACTCTGTTGATGTTCATAGACCTAACAGGGTGGACTTTAGGTGTTTTTCTAAGCTAATCCGACTGTAGTTTTTTGGCTGATCAACTTTTAGCTCGCTAATTTTAAACAAAATAACTAAACTTAAATCACTAAATCTAATATATGCTGTTTTTTTTATGTACTCAATACATATTCTCAATAATAGAACTTGAAAAGGGTCTTATATCAAATTTCTAATTTATCTATAAAGCACTTTTCAGGTAATGAATTGCCACTCAAAGTGCTGTATAAAAGCATTCAAGATTCAAAGTGTTAATTGTTATATTTACAGTGACGAACCATGATTCCCTGCACAATGAAATTCTTACTTTACTGTCCACACAGTTGCCAACATGATAAAATTAAGAAACTATATACATGTATACATAAAAGAATATTACGAATATTAAAAATATGAAAATATAAGATTAACTCAAGATGAGTTAAGGCAATAAGATAAAAACAAGATAAAAACACAGTATAAAGTGACTGTAGTATGGTCCATTTTAAAGTGTCTGTCGTGTATTGTTCAATCAGCAGCCGTTTAAGAGTCTGATAGCAGAGGGGTAAGAACAGTTCTTTAGACGGGTTGTCCTGCATTTCACACTCCTGTACCTCCGTCCTGAGGGTAGGAGTGTAAACAGTCCGTGTTGTGGGTGGGTGGAGCCCTTAATGGTGGAAGCAGCCCTCCTGTGGACTCTGCGGTGCTATATGCTCTGCAGAGAGGGCAGTGGAGTCCTGGTGATCCTCTGAGTGTTCTTGACCACTCTCTGCAACCATTTGCTATTCAGCGTACAACACAAGACAATAAAATCCTCAGAGACCCCCCCCCCAACCGAACAACCCGAAACACTTCATATACACAGACTATCACAGTGGTCAAAATATGATAATAGTAGTATTACAAATAAAATATAATTATGGCAATCATGTGAGGCAGGGGACCTGAGGGAGGCTTATCCACATTTATAGGGATGGCAGCAGATGGCCTCAGGATTGAACCACACCTTACCAGTGTCCCCGCAGGTGTCCCCTTAGACCTGATGGCAGACTGATCCATAGTTAAGGACCAAATTGTCTGAATGCTGCTTCACTATTGGTTTTGGTCCTCACCCTACAAACAGTAAACTAGCCGCTGCCAGAGAACCTCAAAAACAGAGAAGGCTGATATAAAAGCCAATCAGACAGATAGGATGGCCCCAAACCATTAAGACATTTAAAAACTGATAAAAAAAAACCACCTTAAAATCGATCCTGAAACGCACAGGCAGCCAATGCAGCGATTATAAAACTGGTGTAATGTGATCATACAAGTATAACACATTTAAACTAAAATATAAAGTAAGGAGAGAGTAAAAGTTAAAGCTTACTTTTTTCAACAAATGGATTCCCACTAAAATCAAATGATGTCACTTCCTGTTAATGGTTCTTATGTAATTGTAGTCGTTTGGGGGAAGATTTAGCACACTCTAAAAGGGTAAAATATTACTACTGGGACATGTAGAATTTGAACAAAATAAAATGTAATAGCATAATGAAATTAAGTTTATTGTCGTTTAGCAAATTATTAAAGAAAAAAAATGATTATAGAATTTTACGGCCTACAGTATACCTCTTGAGGAAATTGATTAGCCTATTATGCAAAGTTATCTAAAATCCAAAATTATATTTGAAAGGCCTTTTATTTAGGGTTAAATGATAGCAAAATCAACGATTAAAGTACTTTTTGTATACAATTTACGGATTTTAGAGAAAAAATCAGGGCAACAGAAAAATGCAGATGTGACATATTGCTACAAACAGAGAATCACCCAGTTACAATGCTCCAAGCAAACAGAGCACATGTGTCAAACAGGCGGCCCGCGGGTTGATTCAGGCCCAGCAAGGGTTTTAATCCCGCCCACGAGACATTACTGAGAATCACAAGATAAAAATTAGCTGGAGTTTTAAAATATCTCCATGTGATGTAACCCAGGCCAGGCATCACTAAAAGTAACTGCAGTAGTATTTCTCTCTCTCTCTCTCTCTCTCTCTCTCTCTCTCTCTCTCTCTCTCTCTCTCTCTCTCTCTCTCTCTCTCTCTCTCTCTCTCTCTCTCTCTCTCTCTCTCTCTCTTTGCGTCTTTCTTTATTTTTTTGTTTTTCTTTCTCTCCTATTTTCTCCCTCTCTCTATTGTGCTCTCTCTGTATTTTGCTCCCTCTATTTTGCTCCCTCTATTTTTCTCCCTCTTTCTGTCTCTCTTACCTTCTCTCTCTCTCTCTTACTCTTTCTTCCTTGTTTTCTCTCTTTTTTCTCCCACTCACTTTCTTTTTCTCTGTCTTTCTCTTAAACCTACTAGTACACCCTCCATGAGATTTCTTTCCTAGCATTTGGCCCCCTGGAATAGAGGAAAAGAATATAATTTATCATCAATGTAATATGTGAAACGCACAACAAAATTAACATCCGTCGCCAGTACAACAACTAAAAATAGTGTGATTGATAAAATCCACTGCTTTTTTGGAAGTCATCTATACCAGTGGTGGTCCAGTGCTCTGACAACTAAGTCAAGTCAAGTCACATTTATTTGTGACACCCTGAATCCCAAAATGTCTCAAAAGACTGCAAAGGTTACAATTACACCATCCCCTGATCTTAAACCAACATAAGGACAAGGAAAAACTCTAAACTTGGACCTTTCACAACTGAAGGTTTATGTTCTGTGGACTTTTTTTTGTGAAGAACACACAGAGTGTTACGGGGTCATTATTTATTTTATTATTAGTGTTATTATTTATTTTCTTTCTTTTGTTCGGTGAAAAATCCAGAACAGGTATTTGATTGTGGCTTTCTAGAAAACAATACATTTTTACATTTAGGCAGTCTTTACGCTTTTTCTGTTGCACACTGATCCTGGCCCCTTATCAGGGAAAGGAAAAGCTTGGGGATCCCAGTTTAGCTTTTAACCCATTTTTCTCTTGTTTTTATCAGTGCTCGAATGATGAAGATCAGCTGTTGGTGAGTTCACTTCGCAATATAGTCAATAGCAGAGTGAGCAGACTGACGAAACGTGACCACACGTCAATTTATATTGCCGCCTTGGTGGATCCAGTCGAACTCTGCGACGTTGGAATCGAGTGTGTCGTAGAAACTGCCGCACCGCCGTCAAATCAGTGACGTTCTATTGGCTGGTCCTGCTGCTCGTTTTCCTCAATACCTCCCTCAGTGCCTCCGAGCACTACAACCAACCTGATTGGCTGACGCAGGTGCAGGGTACGGCCGCCGTAAATCGCTCTTTACAATAACTGTGTGTCATGTAGACTATCGTGATGAGTGTCGTTTTGTGTAACTCTATGTGCTCCAACGTCTTACCGGCTATATGTATTTGTATGTGACACTAGGAATTACCATTCGATTGTTACCGTGTGTGTAAGTCTTCCGTGTCTCTATATGTCTTATACGTGTAAGAATGGGTTATTGCAGCCAAGTGTATGGGTTATTTTGTGTACTACTATGTCAGTGCTTCTCAATTATTTTACTGTCATCCAATCCCCCCACCCCCCAGAAAGAAGAAAACCTCTGCCCCCTACTGTAGTGCAATTGCATTTTATTTCAAGACAGTTAAAAAAACAAACCAAGGTCATTCGTATCCCAAGGGGGCCAACCCCACTATACTATGTGTATGTTAGTATTCCTCTGGTATGTATGAAATAGCATTTCCAGGGCATGAACCCACTCATTTTGGGGGTATTTTTTCAGATCACTACGGAATCATTTAAAATTTGATTCAGTAAAGAGTTAAAAATGCATTGTCCGATAATTTTGATCAATTTAACTATAATCTTCATATTTTAGACTGAATCAAGCTAAAATATGATAAAACTAGGATAAAGTTGTAAAATGACATAATAAATTAGTTACCTATGCTGAGGCATGGCCGCCACAAAAAATGATTCCCATTTAAGACTCATTCATCAGAACAATATTATATTGTCCACTTGAGCTACATTAAAGCCTGTGTTGACAATTTACATGTCAGGGGCTCTCTCGGAATGGTGCTGAAGCACAATGCAGAGGCACAGATTAGTACATAAGTACAATTTTTCTTTAGGGCAGGGTTTGTCACACGGAAAGGCAGGCAGCGAGACGGCAGTATCCAGATTACCAGTTGGAGTCGAGCATTACCAGATAAACAGGCGAAAGGTTTGGAGATCTGGTGAGTCCAAGCAGTGAAGTCAAAAGTTCATCCGGCGGTATTCGTGGTCTGGAAGGTCAGGCAAGGATTCAGTACATTAAATAGACAAGAGCACTGTGATAGGGGTGCTTGGAACGTGATGACAAAGGCAATGAACTAGCAAGAAAGGGAGGAGGGCGAGTTGTGATATGAGGGAAAAAACACAGCAAATTCAAGACAGGAGACAACAGCTCTGAGGAGGAAATATAACCTGGAAGTGAGTGACCAAATAAGGTAATGGCCAGAGAGAAGGAGGGAGAGAGAGAGTGCAGGATTGTGACATTAAATGTTAAAGAAACAGTATCCATTAAATAACACATTTAGCGATTTCAAAAATTACTGCTCTCACTCATAAAATGTGTGTGTTACAATATTTTTTGTGTCAAAAACGTGTCGGAGCAAGTATGTTACGATGCGTGTCTTAGCATTTGTGTGGTATGTATTTACGTGTTACCATGTGCATATAATGTGAACATGCGTGTGTACCTATTTACAACAAGAGGACCATTTTACATAGGAAGTTCAGCGTTTTAACAGTAAAATGAGGAATATGCTAAGTTTTTGTTTTCAAAAAGCAGTGTAAAAGAGAACAAATGTTAACTCTTACAGTACATTACGAGTAATTCGTCAAAATCGGGCTCCATTCCGGCGATCTTTTTACAGCGCCAGTGAGCCAGGTAACACTAAACAGTCTTTATTTAACAGACTCAAGTCCTCTCTCCCCAAGAGAACCAAAAACTATCGGTTTTCTATACATAGGTGGTACAACTCCGAAGTTGGTTACATTCAGTGCTTGTTGAACCTACTTATGTGACTTCTCTGTGGCCATATGTGTGTGATCATGGCATGTGTCATCGTGTCTGATTAATATCTGCATTTTGGGATATAAAAAAGGTGTAGGTTACTAGGTGTACATTACCATGAAGTTAATCATGTATGTGTCAACGTGTGTTGCAATGCAATGTGCAGATATTGCCAACAAGGTACTCCTGTCACTTTTCACGGTGGAGATGCTTCTGAAGATGTACAGCCTGGGGCTGGCGCATTACTTTGTGGCGTTCTTCAACCGCTTCGACTGCTTCGTGGTGTGCGGCGGCATCGTGGAGACCATCCTGGTGGAGCTGGAGATCATGCCGCCGTTGGGAATTTCTGTGCTTCGTTGTGTCCGCCTGCTGCGTATTTTCAAGGTTACACGGTGAGGAGATGATACCTTGGACAACCTTCTTTCTACTTGGATTTGGTTTTCTTTGTCACTTTGTTGTTCATCACTTTTGCAAACCATAATCATACTTTTGCAGCCATTGGACGGCTTTGTCAAATCTTGTGGCATCTCTACTCAACTCCATGAAGTCCATTGCCTCGCTACTGCTGCTCCTGTTTCTCTTCCTCATCATATTCGCCCTACTTGGGATGCAGCTCTTTGGCGGAAAGTTCAATTTTGATGAGACGCAGACCAAACGCAGCACTTTCGACGCCTTCCCACAAGCTCTGCTCACCTGTTTCCAGGTAAGTTTGCTATTTTCATCTGCCTCTACTAATGCATTCTCAACCATCTTGTTTTTTTCATGTATTTTAGTTTGTTACTTAATTTTCTTCAACCTTCATTTAGCTTAACACAGCTATTTAAACCATGTTCACAACAGCTTACCTTCCTTAAAAGGTAAAGAATCTACTTTCAATTGATATTCAAAAATAGTTTGCATTTCTGAAGCAATAAATTGCTTGGGAGAACACGTGAGGGTTTGAAAATTTAAGTGACTAAAATGTCTAGGATTGGTAGGTCCTATCCCCCAAATACATTTTCCAACTGATTAGAAATTAGAGCTACAGGGTTGTCACTGCTATCAGACACCAAAGAAAGTTTCATCAAGACCAGAAACTGTTTTGTTAAACCTATTGTGTTATTTTCAATCAAACACACCAACACTTTTACCAAGATAGCCTAAGCACCCCTTTTTAAAATAATTTTAGCATAATAACGAACAACTGCTAGAAGTTTCACATTAAATGTGTTATTGACACCAGCAACTCCCAAAAAAGTTTACAAAAAAAGGATCTGACCTCATTTTGCAGATCTTGACAGGCGAGGACTGGAATGTTGTAATGTACGACGGTATCATGGCATACGGAGGACCCGTTTTTCCCGGAATGATTGTCTGCATCTACTTTGTCATCCTCTTTATTTGCGGAAATTGTATCCTCTGCCACAGAATCTTCAGGTATTTTCCACAAAAAGACCATTCGAATCACTCTCAAGAACACTGTGAAAGAGTATAGAAAGTAAATGCTTCAAGCGTCAAGGTTTTTGGTATTTTATATTGGAGAATTAAGAGCATGTCCAAAAAATATATGCAATAATTGTTCATTCAACTTGAGCTATAAAATATAGTGTATGGTCTTAACAAACGGCAGACATCCTGCTAAACGTCTTCTTGGCCATTGCTGTGGACAATTTGGCTGGAGGAGATGGAGATGACAAGGCAAAAGAGTAAGTAACGGGAAGAAGGGCCAGCCGTGATCAGCAAAAGCGAGGCTGACAATCTGGCGCTTGTTTTGTCCCCTCTGTGTAGGAAGAAACCTGAAGGGGCAGAAGAGGAAGAGGTGGCAGAAAAGGAAGTGAAGGTGATGATGTAAGTGGCGACTGTGCCCCAGGCTCTTTTTTCATATTTTTGTAACTTGTGTCCACAGGTGGACATTGACGAGGATACAGAGTACGAGGAAGAGGAGGAGATTCCTGAAGGCGAGGATGGTAATATGACTTCATACAAAATGATTTGACAATGGGATGACATAATAAAAACAGTATTTGTATCCATCAGACGGTGGGGTGCAGCTGAAGATGGCTGACCTGGCTCCTCCCAAGGAGAAAGTTCTCCCAATCCCAGAAGGCAGTGCTTTTTTCTGCCTCAGCAAGACCAATCCGTGAGTTCTGCATCCATCTGGCTCTAAAGAATATCCACATGACACATGTTTTTTATGTCTCCAGCATTAGGGTGGCTTGTCATACTCTGATACACCATCACATTTTCACCAACCTCATCCTGGTCTTCATCATACTCAGCTCATGTTCATTGGCCGCCGAAGATCCCATCAGAGCGCACTCCTTTCGTAACAACGTGAGTATGTACTGGTGCATTGTTGGAAACATGAAAAAGTCAACAGAGATGGCGATCAAGGGCAGGGAACCACAAAGGTCTCCACTCCAGCGGATTGAGCGGATTATTCCAGAAGTGGGTCAGCGGCCGACGGAAACATCACCAGTCTAAACGTGCACGCACACGGCGAGCGGCAGCAGCTGTGCTCACGCAACGAGCGCGGCAATTGCACAGATGTTTGCTTTGGGTTGTGTGTGGGGGTGGCTTGGGTCTTCTTTACCCCCTCTACTATCTTCAGAAATAGACACTGTCAATTCCAGATTGTAGGCCGCTCCTTTTAAAAAAAAGAACCTCTTCTCTACTTTCGCCACTATTCACAGCAACAGACAAATTTGGTTTCAACAGGTTCCTCACCTCCACCTCCATTTCTGGCTCCCCCACTATGAGCACAAATAATGATTTCCAGCAGGTCGCCAATTTTGTTTCTAAAGTTTACCTTTTTTATTCTCTCCACTGCCTTTAGCAACAAACATGACATTTCCAGCCTGTCAAGCCAGTCGTTTTTATGTCTTCTTTTTGTACATCAGAAGCAGACAAGTTCAGTTCCAGATGGTTGCCCACCCCTTTCCATAGCCTATCCTTTCAACTCTATTCCTACCAACAGCAAAACACATCAGTTATAGACTGCCTCCTAGTGTTCTCGTCAAAAGCACTTTCGGGTTGCCCAGTTATGGCTATTAACACACTACACCCTAGTCCAGGGGTCTGGAACCTTTTTGCCCTAAAGAGCATTAAAAGCAAATAATGTTTTATAAAAAAAAAATTGAGAGAACCATATCATATATTTTCAGACAAAATTGAAAAAACACGCTCTCTAGACAAAAGCTAGTTCTTCAGCAGATTTTATTTCACTGTGTGTCATTTGATGATTTAATCAAATGTATGAAATAATAATAATGCCAAATCCTGTTTCCCAAATCAATGTAAATATGCCATTTACAATTTGTCTTCTACCTTAAGAGTGTTGAGGCAATATTTTTCAATGAAATTTGTCCTTAATAACGGTTTCAAAACAATGTACATGCAAAGTTTATTTGTAAAAATGTCACAAATTACTGCAAACGATAAGCATATCGTCATATTCACTTTTGGTGTAGACTGCACTGAGCGAGAGAGAGAGAAGGAAGTGCCTTGCGCTGTGTGCAGGGATCCGCCCACCTGTACTGCTTACTCAATCAAAGTCGTTTGCCAGCGTTTTTATTTATCAGTTTAAATGGTTTGTTATCGAACTTCTGCATTAAGTTGCTCTGGGTTTATATGGACCAAAATCGGGATGAATTTACTTGACTTTGGAACGCCACAGAGAGATGTGCATTAGTTACATGAAAAGAACCATATATGGCTCCCGAGCCATAGGTTCCCTACCCCTGCCATAGTCTATCAACCCTATTGATGTTCAAGCTTTTTATTTTTTTAAGCAACAAAAAAACCATATTGTGAAAATGAAAAAAGGAACAAATCTGTATTGGTAAACACATTTGCCTATTCTATTGATAAGTACAAGAGTCAATTATTAGACATATATTACACAATGACCAAAATAATTTCAATATGTAAATAATCTGTGTGAAATAAAGACACTCTTGCACATTAATCCTGATAAATCACTTGCTAAATTGCTGATAACAATGTTTGAAAATATTCTAACTCTTTCACTATACAACATAATAATCTTTAAATGTAACAATGAATTGACCACATGCGTTCTTGACCAGTTGTTGAAAGTTTTTGTTGCAACGTAATATTTATCGTCACTTGTTTTGCTTGGTGCTATTTTCTCTTCTCTGCTCTTACTGCTTCTGTCACACTCAAGATTCTAACTGCATCATCAAAAGCATGCACATGTCTTTCTAGCTCATTCTAAATGAGAACTTCCCTTGTCTTGCCCTAAGATACAACTGCTGTCTAAGAAATATGTCACGTTCTACATGTTTATGCAGACATTTATAGTGACTATGGACATTTAGAATAATCAAAATCTTGACAAATTAGAATCTTAAATATACCAGATTTGTATGATTGTGCAAAAAACTGATGTATAAGCCACATTTTTTGAAGCAAAACCATATAAGGGAAAACATGTTAACTACAAAGCCATACACTTCAGAACTGTATGATGGCCATGTTAATTCATGAAGGATTCTTACAATGGCATTACATGTTTTTAGGTTCTGGGTTATGCCGACTACGCCTTTACTTCCATCTTTACTGTAGAAATCCTGTTCAAGGTAAGGACGAAGTGACAACACAATTAGGTGTGTTTGTTCTTTGGGCTCACTTCCGATCTTTGTGCCAGATGACTGTCCATGGAGCGTTCCTGCATCAGGGCTCCTTCTGCAGGAACTGGTTTAATTTATTGGACCTTCTTGTTGTCAGCGTGTCACTTGTCTCCTTCTTCCTACAGTAAGTCCTCACTCTTGATGTTTGAATTGGTATGCTGTCAATCCTCGCCGGATTAGTGAATATATTGCAATATATGTATTTTACAGTTCCAGTGCCATCTCAGTTGTCAAGATCCTGAGGGTCCTTCGTGTGCTCAGACCTCTGAGGGCCATCAACAGAGCCAAAGGCCTCAAGGTAAGCAAAGTCACATCCCGGTCAAAGTAGCTCCATACGATTCTTCGGATGCAGTGTGAGGTTTGATGTTAAATCTGATGTGCCTTTATATTTGTTTGCAGCATGTGGTCCAGTGTGTTTTTGTAGCCATCAGGACTATCGGAAACATCATGATTGTCACAACGTTGCTCCAGTTCATGTTCGCGTGCATCGGAGTTCAACTCTTCAAGGTGCAGGAAATCGGGGCACAAAAATAACTTTACCTCTAATCCAAGTCCTCATATATGACCCTACCCCTTTTTTAGTTCAATCTCTAACTAAATATATTTAACCCTGGTCATAGTCATAACCCAGAGTACAATGATAAACCTAACCCTAAACATTTAGGGAGGTAGTATGACTGAATTTTGATTGTTGAAGATGATCGTAATCTAAAAACATTCAAAATAACTTTGCTGAGGTTCTTGCTATCCACATTAGCATCTAGTGCTGCTTTGGCGACCACAGCTGCTTTAGCTGGTTTAGCAGTTAGTGCCCCCTTTGTACAGAAAGCTGCTAAATCTGGCATTGTGGCTGCAAAATTGTAATGCGAGCTAAAACTCTAACTTTGTGGACTCCTCGTAAGAGATTTCATCATGTGTGTCCCAAGCCTCTTGTCTATTCATGCACGATCTAATATAATTTTGCTCATAATACATAATTTGAAATGAATCCTGACCATAAAGTTCTCAATTTTTACTTGTTTATCATGAAGGGAAAATAGTCATCAATGAGAAAATAAGTCTAAAACATGTTTCTCATAATGATAAACAAGTTTATTATTCAGTATAAATATCCTAAACTTAAAACATTAGTTATCTCTAGAATGTAAAAATTCACCATCATGTCTGTGCTTTATCTAGTTTCTTAATTCGAATTTTTTTTTTTTAACTTTTTGATTCAACTCTTAATCCATAACCTCAGAAGCCCTTTCCCTCCAACTCAAGGTTTAAAAACATCCTTAATCCTCAGACCCCTCCCAAATCCAACTGTCATCCAACAGGAATCCTAATCCCCCAAACCTTCAATACCAAACAGAAATCACAATTTTTATCTCCAGGTATAATCCTCAACTTTCCCCCTCCATATCACCACCGTCTGTGATCAAAACTTTTCTTGTTTTGTCATCAGGGTAAATTTTATCGTTGTACCGATGAGGCCAAACACACTCCTGAACAGTGCAAGTATGTCGAAATGTATGATTATTAAAAACAAAACAAAACCTCAATGACATTTTGTTTACCTGTGTGTGTACGCAGGGGCACGTTCGTGGTGTACAAAGACGGCGACGTGAACCATCCAATGGTGCGAGAACGAATTTGGCACAACAGCGACTTCAACTTTGACAACGTGCTCATGGGAATGATGGCGCTCTTCACCGTGTCCACTTTTGAGGGTTGGCCAGCGTAAGTAATTCTGTCACCTCTCGTGCACAGTCGTGCTTTGATGGCTATCCCTTTCCAGTTTGCTATACAAGGCCATCGATGCCAACGGGGAGAACTCGGGTCCCATCTACAACTACCGTGTGGAAATTTCCATCTTCTTCATAGTCTACATCATTATCATTGCCTTCTTCATGATGAACATCTTCGTGGGTTTCGTTATCATCACCTTCAGGGAGCAGGGTGAGCAGGAGTACAAAAACTGTGAACTGGACAAGAACCAGGTAAGCCAACGGAGCTTCCCGACCCCCTTCTCTATGCTAATTCTACCTGTCGTCCTGCAGCGTCAATGCGTTGAGTACGCTCTGAAGGCCCAGCCCCTGAAGCTTTACATCCCCAAGAACCCAGTCCAGTACAAGTTCTGGTCCATCATCAACTCCACAGTCTTTGAATACGTCATGTTTGTGCTTATCCTGCTCAACACTGTGACACTGGCCGTCCAGGTAAACACCTGTGGGTTGAACCGAGGGGAACGTGGGGACGATTTGGAGAACTGGGCTAAGTTTGCTTAGGCAAAATAGGGGCGCAAAATGGTGGGTGAAGCTCTGTTGTTTGTGAGACACATGTGCTTGTTGTGCGCAGCATTACGAGCAGTCCAAGACTTTCAGCCACATCATGGACATCCTCAATATGGTTTTTACCGGACTCTTCACTGTGGAGATGCTGCTCAAACTCTTAGCCCTCAGACTCAGGGTGAGACGTATTTTTTAACAGAAAGCGTTTTCATTCTAACAGCCCCCACCTTGTGTTTGTGTGCATGTGCAGCATTACTTTGTGGACGCGTGGAATTCCTTCGACGCACTCATTGTGGTCGGCAGCGTGGTGGACATTGTAGTGACAGAGTTCAGCGTATGTAAAACAAACAACAAAACTTCTGTCTTAGCGCAGCTAATGGACTATTACTCACCTGTGTGTGTATATGTGCTCCTGTATTAGAGTGGGGAGGACAGCTCTCGAGTGTCCATCACTTTCTTTCGCCTCTTCCGAGTGATGCGATTGGTCAAGCTTTTAAGCAAGGGGGAGGGCATCCGCACCTTGCTCTGGACCTTCATCAAGTCATTACAGGTTTGATTGTTTTTTCAATAAACCGTTATGACTTTTCTAATGACGTGTTCCTAATAAAATAAGCTTTCATAGATAATAAATAATACTGCCGATGAAATGTGATAAAAAAGTGTAATTCATGATTGGGGTTGTCAAACTCATTTTAGCTTAAGGCCACATAGAAGAAAACCCTATAACTGGGGCAAATTAGTCTATTAATGGCATCGAAAGTGTGCCTTGGCTGTACGGCTGAGGATTTTTCGGAAGCTCACAAAAAATAGAATTATTCAGGCGTGTGAGATTCGATTACCAAACGATTTTAGCTTTTTTTTCTCAATGATTTGTTTTACACAAATATTTAATCTCTCGTGGTGTTTATTAACTGTACATATGTAAAACAGGAAAACAACAATTCAGGTCTTTAAATCAGGGAAACTTGTGCAAAATGGAAAGTCACAAACTAGCTCAAAAATACTATTTTAAGTGCAAATGATAAATTAGGTAATTGATGCCTAAAATCATTTTTTAAAGAGAATTTGTACCCAAATTTGGGAACTTTACTGTTGCTTTCATGTATATTACTGAATGGCATTAAAGCTTCTTTAAACTTCAGCAAGACAGCCAGGGGCTATTTTTTTTAAATTTTGTGTTTTTCAATCCAGGTGCTAAACTTTAGTTTACAATCACTTGCGATATAAAAGTGGAGTTAGCGACAAATGATTCTGTAAAGAGACCTCCATGTACCAAATTATATTGCCTCAAACAGCATGTGTCTCACATGTTTGACATCCCTGCATTAAATTATTTTTTTAAAAAATGCTTTGGGCAGAGAAAGACGAGTTTTGAGGGAGGAGTGACATCCTCTGAAGTAACAACCTTTCCAACTTCGTTCTTTGAATTTTTGAATGTAGGCATGTGAAATTGCAAATTCTTCTGACAAATACTCCACGTGGGGCAACAGGAAATCCGAGAAAATGATAGGTTACATTAAGACAGACAAGGAGCCCTCCAAGCCAACTGGACGCCATGCAGTTGCTTAGTGATAGTATAATAGATGTCATCATAGATAGCAAAGAACCTCAGACACGATTGTAAAGTACATTTACATTGACCAGCTGAGAGTGGCTGTGTGTTCTCTTGCATATGACTGCAATATTTTGGCATGAGGCCTTTTATTAGCAGGAAATGTTGTCAATAAACAAGTTGGTTAGCAGAGGTCCCACTGTATTTGTAAGACTGGTCTTTATGTGTTTGCAGGCACTGCCGTATGTCGCCCTGCTCATTGCCATGATTTTCTTCATATACGCTGTCATCGGCATGCAGGTGAGGGCGCATTTGAGGACATTGCCGGTTTAAACATGTTTTTTGTTACCTTTTTTCTGAGAAAGGATTTTTACAGAAAAATACTGAAGTGTTCACTCAGAAGACCCGTTGTTATTTAAGTCGAGAAAAGCAAATCCCGAACTGAAACTGAATTCAAAATTTTCCAAATTGTTCTTTTGTGTTCTACCAGACATTTGGAAAGATTGCCATGCAGGATTACACACAGATCAACAGGAACAACAACTTCCAGACCTTTCCCCAAGCAGTCCTCCTCCTCTTCAGGTTCAAGAAGCCTTATCTGCATATTTTGTTAGCACATTTCTGTAAGTGTGTGCCTGACTGAGTGTCACCATGCATGTGTTCCAGGTGTGCAACAGGGGAAGCGTGGCAGGAGATCATGCTGGCAAGCCTACCCGGGAAACGCTGCGATCCAGAGGCTGATTACGAGCCAGGAGAAGAGTTCACCTGCGGGAGCAACTTCGCCATTGTTTACTTCATCAGCTTCTTTATGTTGTGCGCCTTTCTTGTGAGTCTGCACATTAGCTCGTTGGTCTCATTGTTATGTTGTCAAACGTGTAAGCATGGGTCGGGAGTAATTTAAACTACGTATTATATTATGATAGCAACAGCAATTTACTATGTTATGTTTCCAATGCGAGTATGTTTTACACATAAGTGTTGAAATTCCTGTTTATGTGAATACACACAGATTATCAACTTATTTGTGGCTGTCATTATGGACAACTTTGATTACCTGACTCGTGATTGGTCTATTTTGGGTCCTCATCACCTGGATGAGTTCAAGCGGATCTGGTCAGAATATGATCCAGAGGCCAAGTATGACCACTTGGAGGTGTAAATGTATGACAGATATGAGTTTGTGTAAGTGCTAAGTTTCTGTTTTGATGTCTATTATTAGAGGTCGCATCAAACATTTGGATGTTGTGGCTCTTCTTCGACGGATACAACCTCCTCTTGGCTTTGGAAAACTTTGTCCTCACAGAGTCGCCTGTAAGGTAAGTTAAGACGGCATACGTTTAAATTTGTAATATTGGAAGACTGATTCCAAATTAAGATTTCATGTCTTTGTGTTGATGCGTCTGTTAGCGTCTGGTTGCTATGAACATGCCTCTGAACGCAGACGGCATGGTGACCTTCAACGCCACCCTTTTTGCGCTGGTCCGCACGGCATTGAAGATCAAGACCGAAGGTAAACTCACAGAAAAAAAGACACTGCAGGGTCAAAATAGCCACTTGAGTGCCACTTGTGCCGTCGCTAGGCAACCCAGATCAGGAGAACGAGGAGCTTAGGGGGATCATCAAGAAGATTTGGAAAAGAATGAAACCAAAACTCTTGGATGAAGTCATTCCACCACATGAAGGTACAAGGGTTATTATTAATGTTAGCACTAACCCTACCATGTGAGTTACCGTCACTTTTTAGGGTTGAGTGTATGCTAAAGCTTGAACCAGTGCCACAGACATGAACTCGCTATTCGGATGCTTTCTCTTTCAGAAGAGGAAGTGACTGTGGGCAAGTTCTACGCCACCTTCTTGATCCAAGATTACTTCCGCAAGTTCCGGAAAAGGAAAGAGCGAGGGGGTCTGAGCGTGGAGACAGATGCCACCAACCCATCGGCTGTACAGGTCTATCAATATTCTTCTCATTAATCTCAAAAGAGGGCGCTTATCTACATTGGTGCTTTTGCAGCTGTGTAAAGCTGGTCTGAAGACACTGCAGGATCTTGGTCCAGAGATGCGTCTGGCTCTTAATGAAGACCTGGAGGAGGAGGAGGAAGAAGAAGAGGATGAAGAGGGCATGAGTGATGAGGAAGAGGTTGGTGTTCTTCTTTACCTTCACAATCACTCACATACACTCTAACTTTGTTTCCGCCAATGCAGATGGACACAGTAGGTCCAAACAAAGACCGTCGAGAATCCGTTGTGCCCATCAGTCCGGGAGGTGATGGCGGCGTGGTGAATGGGGGTCTGGTGCATCGGGTCGGTTCTATCGGTAAAATGTCTAATGGGAGCGATTATAATGGTCGTGTTTCACGGCGGGACAATCTGAGGTCATCCGTCAATCATCATCATCGCCGGCCCTCAGTCAGGAATGGCCTTCTTGACCACCCTCATAAGAGGCCGTCTCATTACAAACATGCAAGGTGGGAGAATAGGGACACAAGTATGTTGCACCAAAACGATGCAGGGTGAGTTTGAAAACTACATGGTGCTTTCATTGACAGAAGGGATTTCATAGACAGACATTGGAGGAATGGAGACAGGGACATTCCCAGAGAATCACGTTACTACACAAGAGAAGATGACACAGAAAGCATCACGTCCACAGACAGGTACGTATACTCACAAACACATGCACACACATATTTGCTACATGTAAATGCGTTTATAGATACTACCACGACGACCCTCTGCACCATGATGGGCAAGCCCCCTACAGTCAATACAGCAACGGCTACAATGAGGGCAGGAGGACAACACGCAGGCGACTCCTTCCAGCCACGCCCACAGGTGAGCTTTGTCCAGTTGTGACATATGCATGACATCATCAGAGGTGGATGACTGGATTTGTCGTTAGGTCGAAAGCCGTCGTTCAACATTCAGTGTCTGAGGCGCCAGGTTAGCAGTGACGACTTACCCATGCCGGGGACGTACCACCCCAACTCTCCTCCTCGGCGTGCATGCACTCAGGTAGGCATACGATGAGCGCACACATTGACACGTTCACAAAACATGCATAGCTTGCATGTTAATTAAACAAACATGCTACCAATGCCGAAGGCTCATGTTAAGCTGGATGAGGAAAAATAATTTTAAAATGTATTTGTCACTTGCACTATCTAACCTTACTCGAGCATCCATCCATCCATTATCTGCACCGTTTATCCTCAGTAGGGTTGCGGGGGTGCTGGACCCCAAACCAGCTATCTTCGGACAGTGGGCAGAGGACACCCTGAACTGGTTGCCAGCCAGTCGCAGGACACACAGGGACAGACAATTCGCTCGCTCACTCACACTTAGGGTCAATTTGGACCGGCCAATTTTACTTAACACGCATGTTTTGGAATGTGGGAGGAAACCGGAGTGCCCAGAGAAAACCCACGCAAGCACGAGGAGAACATGCAAACTCCACACTGGAGGTTCGATCTCATTACCTCAGAACTGTGCCACACAAGCGCTAACCACTGCGCCGCCGTCCTGCCCCTTATTCGAGCATTCATTCTTAAATCAGCTATTTGCCCACATTCAGCTCAACCACAACATCTTAGCAGATGAGGTGAGTTTTACCATCTGGGGAAATTCTTCCCTCCCAGACTTTAAGTTGGTTTGGCCCACCACCATTCTTCTTTTCTGTAGCGATAAAATGAACACAGAACAGCGCAAATGATATGAGTCGGGTATGATAAGTGAGTCCAAAAAGCCAGGAAAGGAGAAAAAAAACACATTAAAATAAAGACTGCTATCATTCATTTCACTCATCTTACACTTATTGCCTGTCATCTATCTCCATCCAGATGTGTGTTGTGCTACGTCTTTGCAGAACTTAGCAATTCACTGCCTTTAACGGGTAGCTCCTCTCACTCAAATAAGCTCGTAAAGATGGGAATTTAGTCTCTTTTTCAAGAAACGGTCCCCCAAAAGCCTCTTCAGGTTGGTTTTTGTTGCTTTTATCCATATATTAAAACATATTATGTAACACTATGCAAAAAATTACTTTTCAGAGACAAATAAACTTAAAAAAGAAAAAAAGACAACAATGAAAAAATAAACAACAGAAGGAAAAAATAGTTAAAGGAAAAAAGAGAGAGAGAATTAATAATAATAATAATAAACGAAGAAGTAAAAGGCTAGAAGAAACAAAAGAATAAAAGGAAAATAAAAAAAGAAGGAGGGCAGGAAAGACTGCAAAAAAGCTACTACCACAGAGTCAGTTAGCAATTACAAAAACAAGCACATATTTACTATTAGTCCGAAAGAAAACGCAAATGAGGGCTGTGTCGAGTAAAATTAGAACCCTTTATTTCTAGATGACAGCTCCATACTGTGGAGAATGGTGATAGATTGCAACACAGACGTGATAAGTCGTCTTCTTTTGGTTTTGTCGTTATTAATTGCCACAGATTAAATTGCCTTTGCTTATCATTGCTCCTTGAGCATTAAAGGAAACTGCAATGCAACCTGACAATGACTCTGATGACACGAAAAGAGAACTGGAACATTTTAGATGGATAATTTTTACTGCGGTTCAATTTGAATGTATAAAGTTAGGACTTGATTTGTGGGTGAAATATCCTGAACCTGTAAATATTGAATGAGGTACCATGAAGCCTCTCGTTTCTCCTCTTCTAAAAGGACGTCATAAATGTTTTCAGATGTCAGCGTGGTGTTTTGTATTTAGAGCGCATAAGTTGTGGAAAATATAGAAATTTCGTGGACGAATAAGAAATTACTGCTCAAAACACAATATTCTATAATATCAAACTATAAGAAAATCAGTGTTTGTCAAATAATGAACAAATTACAAATGTGTGCTGCACTCATGCAAATGTATACTATTTTTATAAAGAACAAAAAACAAGCATTTTGTTTTCTAATGAGATAAGAAAGTAAAGTATAAGTATGTATTATGGCACAATAAACATTCAGACAGCCAGAAATGTAAAACTTGATGCTTGATATTAAACTTGTTCACACCATCGTATGCAAACTGAGATTATTTATAAAACATCACTGCTTAAGATTCTAACGGTAATAAGGGTGGGGACTTAAAAGCCTGGGCTTTAGCCAACCCCCTTTGGGCACATGTTTAAGTTATTATTGTATTGTTCAGCTGTTTTTTGTGTGTGTTTGATGCAAATGTTTTTTTGTTCTCGTTTGTTAATTAGTGGTTGATACTTTTTGTACTGTGCCTAAATAAACTTTATTTAATTATTTAACTAAAATTAAAATTATCTTGCTCAAACACAATCAGCTAACAAGCAAACGGTAACATTAGCGAGCTACCAGAGGCAACATTACGTTTTCACACTTAAAAACACAGATAACAAACGGGTAAAAACAAAGAATATAGTGGCTTATCCTGTCACTGAGCTCCCTTCATCCTCATCAGTGACTCCATGTTTTTGTTTTGATTGCTGCCTCGCCATCGTGGTGCTCCCGTGCCATATCCCTTTTGCAAAGCTTGCGAGTGACGCATTTTTTTGTTTAGGAGTTTTGGAGTGCTACCACACTTTTGCAGACTTTGGTCAAACTGTTTTCTCAATGTCCGTCAAGTTTCTTGAATTGAATTCACTGTAGCCTTTGAAAATAAGCCTTATTTCGCACTCCACCTCGCTCTGTTGTGCTCGCCGACACGTCAGAAAATCCGCGACGTGCCGAGTGACACTTTGATCCTGTGACACAGCACAACGCGTTTAATCAGTGATATTAATCTATTCGTTGTTGCAACTTTAATGCATTTACAGACAAAAGGAACACATATTGGTCCAAGTGCACACAAACATGAACAAACACATAATAAAAACACAGATCAAAACACATCAATATTACACTTAGGTTCACAAACACATTCAAACATGCATGTTTGCACTTAACGTCGCCACACGAACATATTCACTTATTTGTGTTTGCACAGTAACACACACTTACTTGTACAAACATGCTGTCATACACAGCAGGTGTCAATAACCTTTTTAAAGATAAGCGCTACTTTCTTACTGATTGGCGCAAAGGGCTACCCTATTAATATACTTTTTTTTTTAAAAAACAATGTATGTTATTAATATGTTGTTACTATGTTATTACCAGGTTGTAATCATTAGAAGTTAAGTCAACCACTACAACATTATGTCAATTAGAAATCAAACTTACTAGCAAATCGCAATGACCCCACACTGGTGAGCTATTTTCAGAATCTGACCGCGGGTGTTGGCGTTAGACAATCTGTGTCCTGCTGCGTGTCAAAATGATGTCCGGAGTTCTGAGAAATATTTGGATGAAGAAACAAGAGCTAAAGAGAGCGGTTTTGTTGAGTATTCTTGTTACAAAATCAAAATAGATAAATAACTTTTTGTGCAAAAAAACAATCAACACCACTCTGCACACATATAAACAGACAAACACATTTGCAAACAAACAAACTCATACACACAACAGTAACACTGTCGGTTCCCTTTTCCTTTAGACGTACAGCAGTTACGACTGTCCTCCGTCGTCGGGTCGATCGTCTTCGACTGCAACAACATCATGGGCCAACCCGTGTCCTCGTCGCGGGCGTCTCTTGTACGCTCCTCTCATCCTGGTAGAGGAGGAGGGTAGCCCGGCTTGGGGTCGAGCAGGAGGAGCAGAAGGCCGGGACGACAAACTGGCGGGTCCAGGGAGAGGTGAGCCACGTTGGGTCTGCTCCACACCAGGAGTATCTCATCAAAAGCATTTTCACTCGCAGGCGTTAACGTGACTGGAGCGACGCCAAGTCCGGCCTGGTATGGTAGCCCGGGAGGTAAGCCAACAGGTCCAAAACGAAAAGACATTCAGCCGTCCAGCCAATCAGCATTTGAACCGTCACTATTGTCCCGCAGCTCCGCCTCCTTACAGAGCATACACAACCCTTCGAGTTCCTTCTCAGCTCGGCGCCCCGTTTGGCGAAAAACGAGGCTCTGCTGACAGTCTGGTGGAAGCGGTGAGTTAAAAAGCTATCAGACATGATTAAATGATAAAAGCACTACGGACAAAACCAAGCAGAAGACAGACCTGAGTAATAATGATGAGTAAATCAGGAATGACAAACAAAAAGGTGTTGATCGGTCAGTGACAACTACATAGACCAAAGATCGAGAACCTTTATGACTAAAAGAGCTATTAAAGTGAAATATGTCAATGTTCACAGCAGTTTTGGAGAACAAGTCACGGCATTTATATGGACCAATAACTAACATTTCGGTCTTTTCAGAGTTAAGACACAAGAAATTGAGTGACATCCACTCTTTTATCTCAGTGAGGCAAGCCTCCAAATTTCCACAATTTAGTGTGGCAGATTCCTCCAATGGAAGATATAGTTGAGTGTCATCTGCGTAGCAATGGAAACTGATATTATACTTGCGAATAATATCACCTAATGGAAGCATGTAAATGCTGAAAAGAATGGGGCCAAGTACTGAACCCTGTGGAACACCACAGGTAACACTAAAGGGCACAGATGTCATTTCGCCATATTTAGCACAGTGCGTCCTATCTGAGAGGTAGGATCTGAACCATGAGAGGACGGTTCCTGAACCGTTCTAGTAAGATATTATGGTCCACAGTGTCAAAAGCAGCACTAATGTCCAGCAGCAGCAAAAGTGATGAAGCGCCCGAGTCCATTGCCAGTAGAAGATCATTGGTTACCTTAATCAGAGCTGTCTCAGTAGAGTGGTTAGCCCTGAATCCTGATTGCATTGATTCAAAAAGATTGTTCTCGGATATAAAATCATTCAGCTGCTGTGCCACCACTTTTTCAAGTACTTCAGAAAGAAACGGTAGGTTTGACACAGGTCTATAATTACATAAGCTCTCTGGATCAAGGTTGGGTCGTTTCAGTGTAGGCTTAATAACAGCGGACTTAAAAGCCGCTGGAACTACATCTGAGGAGAGTGATATGTTTATAATATTTAGAACTGAAGGTCCAAGGACCCCAAAAAGACCTTTAATAAGCGAATCCGGAAGCGGGTCAAACAGGCAAGTCGTTGGTTTGGCCGTATTCACCACCTGTTTAAGATTATCGAGGGACAGATCACTAAATCGGGACAAATTCCTTGGACAGCCACCACGTCGCGCATAGATTTCAGCCCTTTAATATGTGATTTATTAACACTGTCTTTAGAAATTTCTTCCCGTATGCATTGAATCTTCTTATTAAAGAAGACCATAAAGTCATGGGCTGAATGGGTAGAACTATCTGGGATAATCTGTTGCCTTTTTAGCGATGCAACAGTGTCGAAAAAGATTTTGGGGTTATTCTTTTGTGACGCAATCACCTTCGAAAAGTAGGCTGATTTTGCAGAGGCAAGGGCTGCTTTATACTTTAACAAGTTGTCACACCATATCGGGCAATATTGTTTTGTCCCACCCATTATTATGTGATCTCCTATAGCACGGAAGGAAATTATGAAACCTTACTCTGAATGTAAAATTT